>NW_027315723.1:12758824-13138824 GCF_026437365.1 Eucyclogobius newberryi | reverse complement strand
ACAGACAGTAAAGCTAACAGACAGTAAAGCTAACAGAGAGTAAAGCTAACAGACACTAAAGCTAACAGACACTAAAGCTAACAGACAGTAAAGCTAAGAGAGTAAAGCTAACATACACTAAAGCTAACAGACAGTAAAGCTAACAGAGAGTAAAGCTAACTGACACTAAAGCTAACAAACAGTAAAGCTAACAGACAGTAAAGCTAACAGACAGTAAAGCTAACAGACAGTAAAGCTAACAGACAGTAAAGCTAACATACACTAAATCTAACAGTCAGTAAAGCTAACAGACACTAAAGCTAACAGACACTAAAGCTAACAGACAGTAAAGCTAACAGTCAGTAAAGCTAACAGACAGTAAAGCTAACAGACAGTAAAGCTAACATACACTAAAGCTAACAGACAGTAAAGCTAACAGACAGTAAAGCTAACAGACACTAAAGCTAACAGTCAGTAAAGCTAACAGACAGTAAAGCTAACAGTCAGTAAAGCTAACAGACAGTAAAGCTAACAGACAGTAAAGCTAACAGACAGTAAAGCTAACATACACTAAAGCTAACAGACAGTAAAGCTAACAGACAGTAAAGCTAACAGACACTAAAGCTAACAGTCAGTAAAGCTAACAGACAGTAAAGCTAACAGTCAGTAAAGCTAACAGACAATAAGGTGAACATTATTGCACATGTTGTGTCCAAACATAAAGGTTACTAATGTTTACAAAATATCTTGGACAGTTTGAGAAATATTATGTAAGGGTTTCTTAAGATTTGTATTTGCATTTACGGTGCTGAATTGCTTACATCCGCTGCTTTTATGTCTTCGCAATTGAGACATGGTAAATCATATCTATATCTAGTTTGTCAAATGAATTACTTACACTAGATTTATAAACCGTATGTTATAACAGCTATTACATAACAAGCATTTACCTCTGAACTAGACAATTCCTGCTGAGAGTTGGTATGAGGGTTAGTACAGGTTTTAGTAGTGGGTGTCACTATGTGACATGGGGCCAAAATGTTGCTATTGTTTGATATAAAACCTGAACTCAAGTCTATACGTTTTTATAATTACCGTATTTGTTTTAATTCAAGCATTTTTTCCCCACTGAACAATATATCCCTGTTTTTTGTCCAAGTTTGGATACTACAGCTTTGTCAATGTGGAGTTAGGCCAATGCTGTGCTGTTTCTGCTGCTACTGCTGCAAACTTATAACAAATAAAATACCATATCACGAGGGCCTATTTTTCCCAAAAGCCCCATTTCAATTGGCTGGACTCTTTTGTGAAGCTGACCCTTTGTAGTTTTGCCTTGGACTTAAAGTTAATAAAGTTAAGTGTCCACCAACTGCAAATTAAACATAAACTAAATACATTTTAATATATTGCAATTTACTGCTTAGTTTCAAAACACACGGCAGAAGGTGATGACTAATTTGCTAAAAGTCTGCTATGACCTTCTTTTTCTAAAGCATCAAAAGATTTCGTGACCATGTTTTTTCCCTCATTCCCTGAATGAAACTCTCCCTTTTTATACCGCATTCCCAATTATAATTAAGCCAAGAACCTCTTAGTGGTGATGAGTTCTCTTTCCAATGGGAGGTGATTTATTGACAATTAAGAACAAGGTGAGGGTGAAGATAAGTGCACAGGCAGAAAGGAAAAAGGAAAGGATCTAGGCGCTTGTTCACATTGGAGAGACCTTTTCGGATTTGTCCTCAAGGTTAGTGTGCACTGTAGCTTGGCATGAGCAGATTGTTGTGAAGACAGGGGTTGTAGGGTCATATATGTATTATTGATGAAGATGTTCAATGGAGACAGCAACACTGGAAGGACAAAAACCTTCATAAATAGAATAGAAACTAGAAACAACCTAAAACATGTTTTGCGATCCTCAATCTTGGTAATCCTGATTAAGCCTAGCTCAAAATCCAGAACTGCGTCCCGGTCGCTGCACTGTGATTGTACTGCTCCTGACAGGGTGCTCCAGCCACATTGGATGAATACTCACTTATGTAATCCTCTTCGTCCCCGTAGGAACATAAAGTAACAACGAGTAGCCTTGTAGTATTCGTTGTAATTTCTGTAACAAGATTTTTTTTTTAATATATGGCAGGGTTGTTACCACATGCCCACCCTCCAACCTGGAGGGTCTGTTGCTGATTTTCGTCTTGTCTGTATAGATCAGAGCCTGCTTGGCTTGGATGAACCTGCCAGGGGATATAGCCCCACCTTTATAACCACAAGGGTAAATTAGTACATTTTGTGTTATTCCCCATAGAGTGTACTCTAAAAGCAGTACTTTGTACAATCAGATCACCGCACTCTGTTTGTATCTGATATTTTTTTGTATGTATTGCAGGCCTGAAAGCAAGACCTCTAAGCATTGCTAAGATTGACTGCTTTGGTGGTCCACCTGTTTCACTTCAACTTGAAAAAAAAAACATTTTAGTTTCCATGAAACACATTTCCACCGCTTGTCTTTTCAAAATGAATACATGTGAATATGACAATGTGCCACAGGGTTTGTGATTTCCTCCTCTCACTGTTTGAAAATCGTAAATCGTGTTGTGTATGTATACATAATGCATACAGTGTATAAAGTACTTGTTACAACCACAGTGAGACCAAAATAATGGCTTCTGATTTGGGTTTTATCCTGGGTGCCCTTTCCATTCCTGTGTCTTTGTCTATTGATTTAGACCAATGGGCCTATAATGTAACTCAAGATTGGAAAATAGACGAATGTGCACACTTTTGCCGTGTCCTTCAGCAGACATAACATCAACTAACTAACCCAGGACTGGATGGATTGAAAGTACTGAATTAACTTAAACTTAAACTTATGCCATATGCATAAATCCCTCAAATCCCTCCTATCGCTAAAATAAACCCACACAGCTAACAAATGGCCCCTGATTCCTAAAAGTTGTTTTATCAGTCTATATCTCGCTGTACATCTGACACACTTGAATAAGCACAGCAGCTTGGGACCAGGGTTCTTGCACTGTCTGTCCACTTTAACAAGAAGACAGCTTGACTCACAAATGTCTCACAGTGAATAAGAATGACCAGGGACATCTGAGACACTACTTAGTCATTTTGACACATACACTCATCACTCATCACCCATCACCAACTGCCAACTACCACAGGAGGAAAGTAACAAGATATGTTTTCTGCTTGAAGTTCAGTATCTCTTGATGGAAGTAACTAACACATACAATTCTGCTTAGATTTGACTTCTATTGTACCTCAACATAGACAATGGAAGAAAATGTAGTAATAGTAGTAGTAGTAGTAGTAATAGTAACAGTAGTAGTAGTAGTACAATTTACTCTTACTTACTTCACTATACATAGATTTTAAGCAAAAGCTGCATTTTAATCAAGATCATATCACCATATCATACAGTTTATAAACCATCCATATTGTTATTCACTAAAATGACCTTATCCTATCATCTTCTTCCACACAACAGCAACTTGGTGGTACAAAAACAACTCCAACTGATTTGCATTTGCTTTCAAAAAAAGTAAAGCAAAACTTGTGATGCTTTCCGCCCACTGTATATTTAAGTAGCTGAGTGGTGCTGCCTGTTCATTTCTGGTGAAACAAGGGGTTAGTGTAAAAGTTTTATATCATGAATTAAGCTTTAATATTGAAACATGGAGATAATGAGTTTGAATGGTTTCAAAAGTAAATATGTCACCAATAATTCACAAAGCATGTTAAATTTACAGTTGCTTTTAGGTTAGCTACAGAACATTGTTTTGGTATTTGGACAAGATGCTTTGGCCTGTTTCAAGAAAGTTCTGGATAGATGCGTTACTATGTAGTATAGTACATAGTATAGTAAATCAAATGCTGTACTGCACCTTTACTGCACCTTTAAGTGAACTTTGAACTTGTAGATAACAACCTCATCCCTTTTATTTCATATTGGTGTCTGGTACTGCAAAAGGCAATCATTCAGTTAGGATCATTTTGCTTCAAGTTTATAACAACATACTTAAAATCTTCAAGGAATTGTGCAAAATGGCCGTAGTGGATAGTACTCCACCACAAGCATGGGAGGTAAGAGAACTTTAGTTACATATCTTTTTACATTTACCAAAGTGCTGGATGCAAGAGCAAAACCTACAACAGCAACATTCACCTTTTAAGTAGTTTGCTAACAACTTTAACAAAAGTTTATCTATGTTGTCATTGTTAATAACACATTTAATTATACTGCCATATCTAAGGTGACCTTGTGTTAATTTTTTTAAAGATGGTGGCTAAAGTCTCAGGTTTAATTTTGAAATCACGACCTAAACCATGGACAATACTAAGATTCAATATACATCTGTAGTTTATTTCACCATATGGATTTTTGTTTTCAGTCCCTGGACTACGAGCCCTCACTTCCTGTTTCAGAGAAGTCCAACCCCCTGAGCCGGGACATAGACAAAGCTTCGGCCAATCAGATTGTGACAATCCTCCAAGCCTGTGATATGCAAATGTTTCAGAAAGAAGACTCAAATGGCCAATACCAGGTTGAATTCAGGTTGAATTTATTAAACAAAAATATTATTTACATTTATTTGGAATTTGTTAATCTTTCAGAGGATTTTGAGTGACAGTGTGTTGAAAACAGTCATGGAGGCAGCACTAAGAGTGGAGCAAATGTACAAGGTTAGCTCTCTGATATATAACATTTTGTGGTTTAGGGTACTCATGTGTCATATGGTAATATTCCTGGTTCAGACCTGGTTTAGTCCACAAATAGTTTTTTGTGTGTGTGGATTCAGTCCTGCTCAAGTTCTTTTTAGATCGATCTTCCCAGACAATATTGTGAATTAAAAGTTTAAGAATCATTGGTCAAGCACACGGCAAACTAATTCTTACCCAATTTTGAACGCACAATGTTAACTTCTACTACTTCTCCTGTATTTGGCAAATGTAGGATCCAGAAAACAGTCTTGTAGTTTTAAGTGGATGTGGAACTTCTGGTCGACTGGCTTTTCTCATTGCGGTAATACCTTTTAAAATGTACTCAACAATTCATTTTAATATCAAGAATTTAGCAAATGTGTTCATTTGATAGACAAGTTTCAACAAAGCATTGCAAGACTTGAACAAGCAACCAATATATACCTACATCATTGCAGGAGGAGACAAGTAAGTTGACATTATTAATTAAATGTATTTAAATTATTCTGTTTTGGATTAGTGAGCTGAAAGCTGTTGGGTGTAGCTGTGCATATGACTGAAATGATTTTCTTCGAATTGTGCTCTACAAATAAACTTGCCTTGCCTTTCCTAATGCATTTTCTCTAGGGCTCTTTTCACCTCTCAAGAAGCACCTGAAGATGACCCTACACTCGGCATGCTCTGTCTAAAGGAGGTGAAAGTAGTAGTAATAGTATTAGTATTAGTAATAGTAATCATAATTATTTTTATAGGTCTGTGAAGGAAAGAGGCATGTCTTGTATATTGGTATTTCTTGCGGCTTATCAGTAAGTCAGTAAGAGAAAGTTTAGTTTATAAAAATCTGAATTGTAATAATCTACTTTTTAATATAGGCCCCATTTGTTGCTGGTCAGCTTGACTTTTGCCTTCAGCATCTCGACGTCTATACACCAGTTCTGATTGGGTTTAATGCTGCAAATCAAGCCAGGTGGGAAAAAAATATGAACATTTAAAACTGCATTATTGGTATTGGTTGCAACATGAGTACATTATAAATTTAAAACCTTTTCTTTTAGGTCTGACCCAATCCAAGGCTGCACATTCACTTTCCTTGACGTGACACAAAGGTTGCAGGAGGCAGCTTCACAACAGAAGGCCTTCATCATCAACCCTGCAGTGGGGGTTAGTCATACATTTGTAGAGTACGCCTGTGGTGCTATGAGTGAGTATTTCATTTGTATTCACTCACACATATTTCTGCAGCCTGAAGCCGTCAGTGGGTCCTCCAGGATGAAGGGAGGCAGCGCAACCAAGATCCTACTCGAACTGATCATGCAAGCGGCTCACAACGCTGCCTTTGCACACCACCCAATCGCTTTACAGTGAGTGCAAGTACAGTATTTAGTTCAATAATGTGAAAATCAATAATGAAATGGAAGAATAAAGTGAAATCACATTGCCCATTATGACATATGACAGGGCATCTGGCATAAAGATCTGTCAAATCACCGTGTTTTTCAGCATTGCAACCCTTAATGTATATGGAAGCAGCAGAATGAAAGCAACGGAATAACTGTTTTAGTTCTCATTCATTTACTCCCATGTAGACCAGGTTTAATTCTAGTTTGACCTTGTTTATTTAGTTGTGTTTTAGATCTGGTTATTACTTAGTAGCTAAATGCTGAAGACAAAACTAAATTGTAGCCCAACAGTTGTAAAGAAAGGCAAGAGATGTTTTTTCTTATTGTTGAAAATTCACTCTCTCGCCTTACCTCATGTTCCACAGTTTGCCAAAAGATCTTAGGTAATTAATTTACATGAAGACCACATTGTTGATGCTTCTATTGTAGTGTATTATGGCCTATGTAAATTCTGTAAATAATAATAATAATAATACATAACACTTGTATAGCGCTTTTCAAGATACCAAAGTAAAGTAAGATAAAGTTATTGAAATGCAGTTTTAAAAAGATGGGTTTTCAGTGATTTTTTAAAAGATTGTGAGTCTGATGCGTTTGGAAAGGGAGTTCCAGAGGTTGGGATGACTGAAGTGGATGCGTTGTGGGATGGGGTGTCAGGGGAGGTCTCTGAGGACAAGGGGTGATGTGTTTAGTGGAGGATGTGCGGGTGAGGAGGCGGATGGCAGAGTTTTGGAAAAAGAAAGTTGTCCTAATTTATCCATACTGAATATAGGCTTAGTTCTTGTTTTGCCCTGATGTTTTAAGCCCTGGTTTATGCCTATAATTTAGTTCTGGTTTAGTGCTATGGTCATATATACTGTAGTACATTTAGGTCTTGTTGTGTCCACAGGTAATATTCCCTCAGAGACTAAACATGGAGCCTGCTAAGTGCTTCTATGTGTCTTTGACCTTTGTTTCTCACTCTCCCCTGCCTCCACTGAACCAGACAAACACACATTTTACATTAGACTTTTCCGTTATGGTCCTTTTATCAAATCAATATCTGTGGACATGTTTGTTGTTTTAAATGTATATATTGGACAATGATTTAATGTAATGTTTGAATCACTGTGCTAATATACTCACTATATTACTATGATTTATACCACTACTAATTTACCTACTACTACTACAACCACTACTACTTCTACTACTACTACTACTACTGCTACTACTACTACTTTACCTACTACTACTACTACTACCACCACCACCCCCACAAAGGCTGTTGCTGCTACTTCACGGTGGATCTGCTGTGCTTTGCTGACCCCTAGAGGGCGCTACAGAATTGTCTTTCCCATGTCAGAATCCAATGCATTTTATGTATTTTAAAAATTCAAGGGGAAAAACGTGTGCCATATTTGAACAGGTCTATACGTGATCACCTGGACGTCTATGTTAAATGTTTGGATCTAACTTACGCAAAGCCAGAACACATGGCTGCTATGATAGAATCAGCCGGAGAAAGGTGACCAAAACATTCCATAAATGTATCCAAATTGAGTTTGATATTTAGATTTAAGACTAATTTTGTCTGATTTTCCGTGATCATTTTAGTTTACAAAGTGGTAGACGCGTGTGCTATCTCGGATGGGGCAGTCTGGGTGTACTAGGCTTGATTGACGCGAGTGAGTGTGTGCCTACATTTGGAGCAGGTATTGAAACATACATAATTTATTCATATTTATAAATATCACAAGTATATTGACTTGTGCATTGTTTATTTGATGGCTACTCCGTGGTACTCTTTCAGACTATAATGATATTCGTGGATTCATCAGTGGAGGGTACAGCACTTTAAACAACAAAGAAGGACCCCTGACTTCTCTTGTGAGTGATTTTGCTTTGAACATTTATAAGTAAAAATAAATATAAAATGGTTGAATTGAAATATAGATCATTAAAATGTCCACATGATTAATATTTACAGAAGTCAGAAACTTCAAACAAAGCCACAACCAAAGCTCTATAGTAGCTGCCGCCGCATAATAACCAGTAATAGCTTAGTCGTAGTTTGCTATGCAGTTGTTGAATAGTAATAAATATATGGATATTTAATGAGAATATAAAACAAAACTGAATAAAATTTAGTGTATCTGTGTCTGCATTATCTTTACTTAAAGGTGCACTGTGTAACTTTTCTTGTGGGGTGTCTGCCATCAGCTTGTTTCCATTTAGCTTTTCTGTTGTTGTTGTTGTTGTTGTCTAGACTGATTCACAGTACGGCATTAAACATATATATTTCCATGGAGATGCCACCAGGCCAAGTTTCAAGTCTGATCTGTGGAGAGGTGGCACAGCTCACACTACGAATGCATGTTTTTCAAAGCATTTTTGAGTTATACAAATACCTCAAATTGAATAAATCCAAGCTTTGTATAACACTGAACATTCAGAGCAAAGCAATAACATCTCCCTGGAGCCGAACAAGTAATAAACCCCTCCCTCCAGAAAAATCACACTTTGCACGTTTAAAATGGAAGTAAAATCTACCTATTAATATTGTATTCAACTTCCATTGTTTGCTATGTGTTCCCAATTCTACAGGGCTCTGAGCATTGCCTCTCACATGTAGACTTTTTGCACAGACTCCTGCCAACTCTAAATAATGAAGACACTGTCATTTTGATCTACACTGAGTTTGGTAAGGCAACAGTTAACAGCCAACTATCACAGTCAAGAAGAATCCAATCCGATCCCAACTCTATGTATTAAAGCTAAAAAGATTATCTGGATTTCTTATTGATTTGTTTTTATTTCACCTGGGAGTTTACACCTGTTTCAACTACTCATAATCCCATGTTTTTCCAAATATATTGCAAACCTTTCAACCTTTTCATGGTATATTGATTTGATTTGCCAATTGATTTATGAAATTGTTTATTATAATTTATTTGACTGGTTTTCCTTTTTGTTCTCGAATGGTATTGAAGGTATACTAGCGTTTTGCCACCTTCTTGTGGAGAAACTATTGCTTTACCATCTGTACCCCAGTATGACAAAACCCTAATACATCTATTTACATGGAAACAAGCAGGTGATGAATGCCATACTGTGGAACATTCCAAAAACATCTTCATGGAGACAAGCAGGTGGCAGATCCTTCCCAAGAAATGTGCCCCTTTAATGACTTTTTGGTTTACTTTTGTCAGATGACCTAAGTGAAGTGTCCAAGATGGCCGCCAGAGTGAGAGAAAACAATTGTAAGCTGCACGCTATCGTTCATTCTGCTGTAGATGGTAGAGCTGTTGAAAAGGTAGGTCAATCAATCAATCAATCAATCAATCAATCAATCAATCAACTTATAGAGAATATTGATTTATGCAGGTTGGAATCAATAGTTCAACTGGTTCACAAAGCTTACAAAGAATGGTATGTATCATATGGTCAGTTTGTGCTTTAAGTTGGAATGGTAGTAATGGTAGCAATAGTAGTATAGAAGATGCTGCATTGAAGAAAATAGAATGAGTAATTGTTTAACGCTAAAATTCAAACTAGTAGAGTATCAGAAACCTCAGTGGAAGGATTAGTACTATACGTGCTGCATGTAATACCTGTAGAAGTAGTAGGTATAGTAAAGTCACTGAAGTTGGCTACTCAGGTGCTAAACAGAAATTGTGTATATAATTTGTCAGCGATTTCATGATTTTTGTATTTTATTTAGTATTTTTTTTATTTTAGCAATGGGAGCTATCCACTAAGCTAATGCTGAATGCAGTGAGCACTGGTGCACATGTTCTGAGGGGTAAGATTTACCAAAACGACATGATCGATCTCCAAGTCACCAACAGCAAACTGTACCAAAGGGCAACGCGATTACTACAGGTACAAACCTGTACTTTTAATTTTACATTTCTATAAATGAAAAGGCTTTGCTCAAATTTTAGAAATTGTCTGGTCTTTCTGAAATCCAATGTGAAGAATCCTTGTTGAAAGCTGTTTATGAAGTTGAAGAATTGACCGTCAACATTGCATTGAAGGATATATCTGCTCATACACGTATAGCTTCAAGAAGAGCCAAAGTAAGCAATTCAAAGTAATTGGAAGTATTTAATATGCTCGGAAATTTTGTATCATTTTCTACTTTATGTAGGTTGTTTCTCTGGCATTGGTGTGTCTGCTCACCGGCAGCTCATTGGTGGAGGCGAGGTTAAGTTTGGAAAACCAGCCAATCATAAGGGATGCAGTGGCAGCATGTCTGGCACAGAAAAAATAAACATATTTTAAATAAATTGAATAGGATAAATGATTGAGAGTATTTTTCTGTCTGTGGCCAAATGGGTCGTAATAATGGGATGTAATTGTTACATCTGACGTAGCTGTTGTAGTAGTGTCAGTAGGACACATTGCAGTAATAAAAGTGTCCTTAGTAGTGGTAAGTCTATTTGAGATATTCATATTTATTTCATCATAAATCAATATTATTTGTTAGAGATTAGCTCTACAAACCTAATAAATCTCAAGACATTGAACCATAAACAAGGTCAACAAATCTGAAATCTGAGAGTAAAATGAAAAGCAACCTGATGTAGTTTTTCTTGTTGAGTAACTTCCACAGTAGTGTTTTGTGATTAGGTTGAAGAGGTCATGTGTGATGTAAATTAGCCTCAATCCCTCACAGCCGAACACAGAGATTAGTGACGTGTGTACAAGTATCTTCAGACCAGCTTTGGACGCCTTCGGCGAGCAGCCAATAGTGTTTCAATACGTAATGCAAAATAATACCTTTAGGGTACATTTTATTAATTTATCTTTTTTCTACAATCTACAATTGCCAAAAAAACCTGTTCTAATAGTTTTTAGTAGCAGTGGGACGTGAAATAGCCGTAGCTGTCATAGTACCTGTAGTTGTAGCATTTGAGGTAAAAGTTGTAGTGGTAGTAGGAAGTAGGAATGGTTTTAAAGATGCAGTCCAACTTTTCTGGTGCAACCTTTTTGTCTTCATGGACAGGTTATTTCCATGTTTCTAATGTTCCACAGTAAGACATTAAAATGTTTTTAGCTTGCATGTATTCAGTTATTGTATTGCTAAAATAATAGCTTGAATGACATGCATTCTCACTGTAAGCAGGCTCACCTCTCCACAAACCGACCTGTAACTTGTCCTTGTGACGCCACCTGCTTGTCGGACCCTCCACCTGATACGTTGCATGTTTCACCTTTAACCTTATTTCCAAATGACAAACAATAACCAACAAGTTAGACCACCTTTTTGTTTATTTAAATATATATATATATATACACTTACATTCAAATAGTCATAGATTTACATAGGCACACCTCCTTTACATTATATTCACAATAACTAATCCTAGTTATTGTTTCTAGAAAAATACCATCATGTATTAACCGTAGTTGTCTGCATCGCCATGGAGACCGTAAGGCATGTAAAACCGCTTCACCGCTGTAACTCAATGTCGCCACCTACAGCATATACTCCAACTAATAAATAATAAATAGATTCAACAGCTTTACCGTGTAAAGGTTCAATGATTTATATTGTAAGGAAAGTCCAGTAATTGAAATGGGAGCAGGAAAATGTACTATGATAAAATATGAATAATAATATTTGTTTCCTTTTTCTTAGGCCTATAACACGCTTTTCCAGTTATCCAAAGTTGCTTTAACAAATTTATACATTATCAATTCCCTCCTCATAAACAATCCGGATGAAGTGTCTTGGCCAAGGACATAACAACTTTGATAACATTTTGCACACTATTGTAGAGGTTAACATTGTACCGTAATAAGCTTTCTATTCAAAATATCCACAATCTTACAGTTTAATAAATCATTACATTAAAGTTCCAAATAAGTGAAGTAACGCAACAATAAAGCTACACTATAGTGAGTTAAGTAACCTGAGACTATTGCAAAAGTCAGTACATAACACGATACAGATCAGTGGCTCTATAAGCAAAACAAAAACAAAATAATATATATACAGCATTAATTCCTTATTACAATGGGAATCTTCACTTCTCTAAAAGTATATGTCCCATTGAAATTAAACAATTAATCAATCAAAAATGGTCCTGGCAGAACAAACTCCTCCAGTGGTAAATAAAGTGCTTCAAGTGTTTTATTTCTGTATTTTAAAAATCAGTATGAATATTGCCTGAGAGCTTAGATCTGATCTGATCTTAGATGTTTTTGACCTGAGCTGGTGATCTGCTCCTCTTTTGGATTGTCCCGCCCGGAGACACCAGTTTAGGTCCTTCCACGTTTTTAGGACTGGGACAATGCTGTAAGTCCTCCAGAGATCCAGGCTGGGACTCTACTGAGGTCTTGGTGAACTGATGGCGAAGCGAACAGCTCTGGTTCTTCTCAAGTTTAGGGTCAATGTTTTCAGTTTTGATTTCTAATTTGATTTTCATTTCTGCCTCGTGGTCTGACTTGTCCTCCGTTCCTGAATCTTCAACATCGGCATCTTCTCCTTCAGTTGCACTAACAGCTGGTCTGCTCTCCTAGGAATACAATATAAATATATTAACATTTAATTTATTCAGTTTATTTTTGATGATTGACTACATAAGTATGAGCATGTAATAAAGACTTTTGCTGTGGTACGGTCTTTCTCTTGTCACAGCTGCCCTGGGGCTTATTGGTAGGGAAATGCCTGCCATTTTGGGGCCCTTTGACCGTCACCAATACATGCTATTGGGCGGAAGGGCTTACTTAAATATATCAGTCAGAATCAGAACAAGTTTATTGTCATTGACAATGAACAGAATTCATAAACATAGGAACTTTGGTGATTCGGTGCAACAAAAAACAATGAACAATTATAAAACAACCAATATAAAATCAAAAAGGGCATGCATTAAAGAAAATCAATTTAAATCTAATATAGGATACAAATAAAAGTAGGCTTAATATGTACACAAGATTTACAGTTGAATGTACAGCTGTAGTGCAGAAAGTCAACAGTGCAGTGAGACATTGATAATTGTTAAAGTGACAGTGTTTAAGAAGTGTTCATGAGTCCAACTGCAGAGGGAAAGAAACTGTTCTTATGGCAGGAGGTTCTGGTCCTGATGGACCCTAGCCTCCTGCCTGAGGGGAGTGGCTCAAATAGTCCATGTTCAGGGTGAGAAGGGTCAACTTTAAATACCTAAAGGTATAATTTTGTATATGATTATCAAATTTAAAGGTGTACTATATAACGTTTCTTATGCATTACATAGTACTGCATAATCAATACTGTTGCAATAAATATATAGATGCTACATGGTGATATTATTGCTTTTCCTTAAATAATAATAATTTTAAAACATGCATTCCATTCGTCACCTCTACACAGATCTGACTTGGTGTCATCACCTGCTTGTCTCCATGGAGATTGATGGCAGAATGATTAAAACATAATGACATAATGTCTGATTGGGAGCTCAATGAACAAACAGCCAGTATTGACCACAATGTGGGATTTTCACATTTTTCAGGTGTGAAGTGTTATTGTTAAGAGTGGAGCTTTTGTGTGACTGCCCAGCACAGACATTTCCAGTCGTTCTAATTGGATGAGATTAAGTTTCTGTGGGATTTAAGTTAGAGGTTAGGCTGCACAGGGTCAGCCTCCCTTTAGCCTCTTGATCATGTTCAGGTTCCCACTAGGATTTACTGCTAATACAGTTGCATCAACGTGTCCGAAATTAGCAAGAACGAAGTATAATTGTGAATGTACACTACCTGCTTTGATTCCATGAAATAATTGTTTAGAGTTGACTAGGATTTCCAACTAAATATGAATTCAAATAGTTAGTAAAGGGTCAATAACAAGCAGAAAATAATTGTTTTGGAAATAAATGTTGATTCATTGTTATTCCGTATTATGCCAATAAATATATAGATGCGACAGATTTTACTCCTGAAACATTCAAATATTAATATTCTACTGTAATTTTAGTTTGAGTGTAATGTATTGTCATCACAGTGACAAAGCATTCAAAAGAACTAACTCTATTGAATACAGTACATAGTAGAGTATAGTATAGTCCACTGTTTTGGATTAGTGATAAATGTTTCTTTGTTGAAATACAAGTATATACTTGCACAGTATAAAACTGTTACCTGTTCTGAAGCTCTCTCCTCTGTGGACGCCTCCTCACTCTCTCCTCCGTCTGTTGTCTCCTCGTCTCCTCCCTCGTCTTCCTCAGCTACGGTCATCTCCCCTTTGCTTGTCTCCTCCATCGTCTCCTCCTTGTGTGAACTCTTCTCTTTAACCGTCTCTCTATCACTTTCCTCAGTCTCTTCTTCATCATAATCTTGGCTGCGTTGACAATGGCACTTGGCTCCCTCTGCAACCCCCTCTGAATCCAAATCTTCACTAGTTTCTTCTTCCTCTTCATCTTCTTCATCTTCATCTTCTTCTTCTTCCACTACTACTTCTAGGTTCCTCGAATCTTCTTGAACTACTGTCTGTGCTTCTTCTTGCTTCTTTTCAGGCTTTGCCACAACTGGAACTGGTAGAACTGGAGCTGTTTTGAATAGAAGGATTTTTAAAAGATCGAACTCCTTCTGCACTGGGGGCTTGATTGCGTCTGGGTTGGTTTTGGTCGAGCGGGAAGCCATTTTCTTAGTGACACAGGCGTCACAGGGGCAGAATTCATCGTCACTGCGTTGGTCGCTGTTTTCACCAGTCAGTTCACTCAAGGAATCGCCAGTTTTGATGGAGTGATTTTTCATCACCTGAAAAAGTGAGGACCAATTGTGAGTTGCAAATAAACAATTTGTTTTAATGTCGCATGCCAAAATTGGATTGGGGGTTTATCGTTATAGTTATTAAGAGTATCTAGATTATTCTTCAATTATATTATTCTGTTGTTATTGTCAAGTTTGTGTGTTATTGTTTGTATATTTTATGAACATATACTATACGTCGATTTAAAAATACATTAATAAATGTAATAGGCTTTACTGCTTGAAGTCATTCTTTGCAACATATTCATTTGATATTTTGCATCAGATGCCCTACCGCCATTATCCAGCTTTGAGAATGGACAAAAGTAAATGCTTATTAATTGCTTAATATTATTACGTTGTAGACTACAGTTTTGAGAGGCTTTGTAAATAAAGCATTATTATTACTGAAGTATTTCAAAAGTACTAAAAATCATTCCCTTGAGTTGCACTACTTCTCGGCATAAATGACTCCCCCTGTTTTTAATAGGCTTTTTTCTAAATTTGAACTCAAAGTTGAACTAAACCCATACCATGCCACTTCAAACTATCTTCTAACTTTGTTACTATGCTAACATTATTTAAACAAAATACCATTCAGGGAAAATATAGACAACAAGAAAATTCCACCAGCATAAAATATACTTAATTGGAACAAAATCTTATTTTATTTACCTTGAGAAGCCGCTTTCGTCTGTCTGTCATGGAGTCAGTGGACTGCTGTTCCACTGGTGGTGGCCTGGGGACTCTTGACACATTCCCCGCTCTGCTTTGGATCTTCTTCACCTCCCTCTCGACACTTTTCTCTATCCTCTGGCTCACCTCGTCCCTCAACTCTGCAATCATCTTATCCAATATCAAACTATCCTCTAGATCCCATTTGACTTTGAAATCAGACATAGCAGTCACGTAGTGGTTTATGAATTGTTTTTCCAACTTTTTGAGGAGACGTAGGACCCACATTGGATCAGGGTCCTGGGATTTGTGCTTGGTAACGGGTGCATGCAAAACTGCAGGTGATCTTTCTTGTGTATCTAATTCATTAACTGTTGGAGTCTTGGTATTTTTGTCCAAAGAAGACGGGTTTACTGTCATTTTTGGTCCCTCAGGACTTACCGAAACCTCCTCTGTTTTGGTCTCGACCTCTTCATCCTGTTTTGGTTCATCGTCCTGGTTGACATTGTCCTTCCCAGACCCACCAGACCCACTGCTCATACCCACTCCAGATGAAGACCTAGGTGGGGAGGCTTGATCAGTCCTGTTGGGGTCTTTGGGGTCCCTAGGTTCGGATAGCCAAAGTGTTTGCAGAGTAGAAATGATGTCCTCAAATTGCGGGCGTTGGTCTTTCTGTATGGAGAAAGCCTGGTTTCCCGCTGGTTCGATGAGCTGGAGCTGGGTCAGACAGTCCAGTAGCTCTTTGGCTGAAGCACTAAGTCGACGGCCATAAACGTGGGACACCTATAAAACAAGAAATAAAACACAGTTGACCTAATGCAGACCAAATATATTATATGTCCACAGATATACTAATTGAAATACATGGAATATTTTGTTTCTGAACCAGCACATCTATAAGATTCTCAATGGGGTTCAGGTCTGTTGTAGATTAGTTTCTGCAATCTCCATAGATGTTTTCTCTGCTTGATGCATACATACTGACATATTTTCCATTAACACAAGATTAGTCTTTCTACGTGGTTGTTTCAGAAATGAGAGGTCACTCACTGCATCAGTTCTGTTGCAGCAATGCAGCAATTATCCACCAGGAAGCTTGTACCTATTTGGTTAGTTGAATCCAGGTGGCGACAGACAGTGTGCAGTGTATATAAAGCCTATATCAATTGTACAGTACTGTGGTGCAATAATCATTAGAACGGTAAGCCTTATTGAGAAAGATGAATTAATTAAAAAGCCCATTTGGCCTCATATTACAGCTCAAACTCCAAATGCACAGGATTAGGGTTAAAGCTTTTTTTTTAATCACTTACCTCAGGCATGCTCCGACACCTCCCCAGAGATGAGCTGAGCAGCACCTTCATCACTGCGGCGGACGAGTGCCAGTTCTTGGGCAACGAGCTCTCAGTTACAATCCCGATTGGCCGAATCTCAAACTTTTCAACTGCTTCTCCTTCCTCCTTTGTTCCCTCCTTCTCTCTCTCACTCTCATCCTTAGTCTTCAAATCCCCATCTTCACCTTTGACCTCTGCCTCATCACTAATCCCATTTTCTATTTCAATTTCTTCAACACACTTGTCTCCTTCTTCATCTCCAAGCGCTAGCATGTTAGCGGGAATGCGGTTCAGCCAGTCGCTCACGACCTCATTTGGAGATGCATTTGGCAGACAGGACGGGGTTAGCTCTTGCTCCACCTCCTTCTTACTTCTTTGACTCTTTGTACTCTTATTGCTAGGATTGCTCAACTTTGACCCTGGACTTTCAGGAAGTTTAGCTGCGTTTACTTCCTTGGCCAAGTCCGCAGCTGAGAGGGAATGATGTAGGATGCTTTCGCTGCATGGAGACTTATCATTTTCTTCCTTATTGCGGGAACTTCTGACAGATTGAACACCAATGCTTTCATCATTAGTCTTACTTGATTTTGCACGAGACGGATTTGAAACACCAGATTTTGGCCTCAATGTAGCAGGACTTTTTGATTTAGCTCTAGCTATCTCGTCATCTTCTACTTCAGCCTCACTAGCTTGTTCAGTCCTTCCCTCACTAGCATTATCAATGTCTTCACATTTAGCTAACTTTCTTTGACTTTTAGGACTTGCGGTTGACATTGCTGATATCCTATTATCTGGAGTTGTTAATTGGCCGGTCTTTGTAGTTGCAATTGATTTAACACTTGCAACCAGGCTAGCTGTACCATCAGCATCTACTTGAGTCATTACCTTACCACAATTGCTACAAGACTTTTTAGACTTAGTGCTTCTGACCGAATGAGTGCTCTTGGTTGAACATGAGCTAGCCACTCCTCTTGTCTCATCATTGCCTTGTCCTGGCGTTTCAATAGTTGGAATATAGATTGCATTTGGTATGGTTGGACCTATTTCTGCATTGTGAGGACTTTTGGTGACTTCAGGACTCCTTCTTCGGGAGGAAATTCTAGATTCGCCGCTTTCTGATTCTTGATCATCCGGCAAAACAAGTGAAACGGATGCAAATGACTCTTCATCGCAGTCCTCTCTTTTTGATGACGAAATGCTTGCAGCCACCTCTGAGTCCTCATCTTTGTCATCAATGTCTTTTGGTTTCTCACAAGAGCATTTTGACTTGGATTTAGTAGATTTGCAAGAACGTACCGACAAGGAGCTAGTTCCTCTGTGGTCTCTATTTTCTGGCATCAGCTCTAGAGTATACATTAAATTTCTGCTTTTTGTAGCTTGGTCTTCTACTAAACTTTTATTAGCATCCACCATTTTGTTTTGCTTTGAACTTGTTGAAACATTGGATTTCTCTGTTTTAGCCGAAGCAGAGCTTGTTGGTCTATCATTGCTCGCCACTTCCGGTGTCTTTATTGGGACCACATGAAATCTATTTGACTTGCGGGATTTGACAGACACATGACTAGTCACGCTTTCACTTTTATTGTCATTTTCTTCATTGACATTGGTAGAAATGACCGTTTGGTTAGACTTTTTTGACCTGTCAGAAACAGCTGAAAAATGGGTTTTACCAGAAGAGGCGCTCAAAGTTCTTTCCTCGTCTTGCTCTTTGGTCGGAGAAGCTAATCTTGAACTCTTATTGGTCTTGCTAGTCTTGACGGACAATGTGGATTTACAAGATATAGAACTAGCAGCTCTTCCCTCGTGTTTTTCTTCCCCATTTTGGGAAATTTCAGTACAATTTGACATTGATTTTCTTGATTTATTTGACAATGCACTTTCTCCTCTCTCGTCTCCATTTTTTTCAGCAGTTGGCCTGGGGGACATAGATCTTTGTTCGGTATTTGATTTGTTTTCATTTTTGGATTTGTCAGAAACATGTGACTTGTTTGATTGGACAGATAGTACACTACTAGGTCTGCTTTCCTTTATCGATTTTGATTTTACAGAGACTATACTCACTGATCTTGTGTCGTCATCAGCGCTTTGAACCTTTTGAGATCTTTCAGAATTGGTGGATTTGACTGATATTTCACTTGCGGGTCTACTTTCTTCCGCTGATATATCTGACTTCACCTCATCATTGTCATTATTTTCTTTCATATTTTGTATTTTATTTTGAACAGACTTTGTTGACTTGGCTGTACCATTAGATGTGACTGAAATAACACTTCCAGTTCTACTTTCTTCTTTTTTGGATGCTTCTGACTTGATCGATTTGACAGACAAGACACTAGCAGGCCTACTTTTCTTCCCGGTAGACTTTACTTCCAAATTCTGCATTTCATTTCCCGAAGACTTTTCCGAAACATTAGTTTTGCTTGATTTGGTGGACATTGGACTAGCTGACCTACTTTCATTGGATTTCACTGATGAGACACTAGCAGATCTTGTCTCCTCTTCTGTTTTGGTTGATTTAGCACTGACAGGCCCACTTTTCTTTGCAGATATGTTGGATTCTTCGGATTGCACGCTTGCAGACCTTGTTTCTTCCCCTTCCTCTGATGTAGGAGCTGTGACTTTTATTCTTGATTTCTGTGAACAGCTTGTTTTAGTCGATGTATTGGACTTAGCCGACATAGCACTAGCTACTCTTTCTGCGGTATTGTCGCCCTCTGCTTCCTCTCTAGTGATGGGATCAGAAACTACATTGCAATTTGAGTTTTCAGACTTAAACGATATGACACTTGGGCTTCTATTTTCAACAATTTCACAATTCTTGCACCTAGAGTTGCATGACGTACTTGACGTTACACTAGTAGCCCTTGTCTCCTCAACTTCCTCCTCAGTTTTGGACATCACACTGGCCGCTCTATATTCCCCATTGGAAATCATAAAGACTTCCCTGTGATAGGTTAAATTGCTTGTATTCGAAAGTGATGACACATCTGAAATATTATCATCTTCGTCATTAGCTGGATTTACAGATGATGGCTTTGATGATTTGTTATTTGACCCGTTTGAAGCCCTACTATTGCAACAAGAGGCAATCTTTGCTTTCCAGCCTCCACAATCAGGACATACAGATGTAGATCGCCGTGAACCCACTGACAACCCACTGACAACAGTTTCAACTTCTTCAATCTCATAATTTGCTGTTGTAATAGATTTGCAAGAATTTGCATTGGATTTTGACGTAGATGCTCGTCCATTCACCTCTACTTCAGATGTTGAATGACACTGACAAGTCGACCCTTCTTCCTCATCATTGCCGCCGCCATTTTGTTTAGTTGAAGCATTGCTAGCTGATTTGTCATTATTTTGGAATTCTGATGTTTCAGATACTTTGTTGCCACACCTTGAAGCACTTGGGGGCAATTCATCATCATCTTCTTTGAGCTCTTGCAAAATGTGTGATGAAGCACTAATAGCAGACATAGGGCGTTCAAATGCAAGTGCATCACCATTGACCACCTCACTCCGACTACAACTTCGGCTAACCGTGCTAATGTCTTTTCCCCCTATATGTTGCTCCGTGATGGACATTTCTTCTTGGACAATTTGGCTATGTTCAGATCCATCTTCGCAGTTGGTAAGTTTAGCCCGGCAGCGCACCACTCTAGTTGAATTGCTTGAGGAACTTGAGCTAGAAGAGCGGGTATGCCTTAAAATAGTATGGCTTTCTGTGGTTGAATGAGAAGGAGGGATTGGTGGTTTGGGACTGTGCACTGGATTTTTCCATAGATCATATTGTAGATCTTCCCTATAACAGCATGGGCATGTATTTGCAGCCATTGCACATTGAAAGGAGTAATCCCTATTTTCCAGTTCATAGGAATTGCAATCAAGATCTGAACAACTTTCATGTTGCAGATAATGTGTCTGCCCTTGACTGATTGAGCAGGAATCATTGGTCAAATAAGGGGATTTTTTAATCTGCGTGGACCATTGCAAGGTTTCATCACTATGGAGACGGAATCGGACTTTCATCTCAACAGACAGGCTGCCATCTTTGTTGACCACAACACGTTTTTCAATGTCATCGTCCATAACGGCGGCCTGCCCCTGGGACATTGTGCTGAGACCATAGGACTTCTCTGAGGACATAGAGAGACGGGCTGAGCGGTTTGAAGAATCAGAGCGTGGGTGGATGATGCTCTTCTTAGTTTCAAGGCCAAAGTTTACTGAAACGTGGACATAGAAACGCAAAAAAAAATAATGAATACTACTTATCGGTATACACAATCATCATTCACTTACTAACTGTATAAAAAGGCTACATTTTAAATACTACTAGATAAAATAAAGTTGTAAAATACAAACATTTGGTTGAATTATTACGATTATACATTATGATATCCCATTTCTATTTCAATCAAAAAATTAAGCCATTTTATGCTAGTAGTTGTTTAAGTAAATTGTGTGTCCACATTTTGCTTATAGTTAAGTTAGCTTCTTATTTTAAAATTAGCATGGTGAACAGACACATGTGTTTGAGGGTATGGTGTTTGAACGACACTGGCTCAAGGAGAAGTTTGAGTTCAGCCTATTTATTTATTTATTTTTCAAATTAAGCTTTACCTAACACACTGTTTGCATAAAAATATTCCTTAAACAGAGCAAGTCTTAAAATAGTCCAATGTGAATAAGTCAAATTGTTGAATAAAACAGTGACAAACTTCATTCATTCAACAGGAAAAAAATATAGGAAAGATGAAACATTTGAAATTAAATTACCCGTATTCTTCTTACTGTCCTGCCCCTCACTTTGCTCGCTGGCTCCGGACTGCGCTCCTTGAGGGGGAGATCGAGCCCCATTCCCAGGAGTTCGAGGACCCACCCCAGGAAGTTTCTCGTCTGAACCTTTTCTGATGTAATTCACCAACAGTGGACTGAGGCCTTCTCGTCCCGCGCACACCAGCATATTAGGGCCAGTCATCAGGCTCTGAACGTTGTCAATCTAGAGTAACAATATACAAGTAGATGGTAATTAGTTTTATTTAGGTATTTAGGTTTTATTTAGGCTCTGATATGATGTGCCCTCAGTATGACAGCTAATGGAATCCAAGTTTTACAGGTGATTATATTTCTATGTGTTTGCTAGTAGGAGCAAATGTTTCACTTATTACGTTTAATTCTATATTTGAAATAAAATAATACACTGAACATCATGGCTGTTATTAAGCAGGTGGTTATAATGTTATGTCTAATCAATATATGTGACTATTTGAATATACATTTACTTACTTTACGACCTTCCACTGTGTACAACTTGTGCACATGAAACTGCATCACGTTTGACGCTTCTTCTAAAAATGCCCTCAGACTCCTGGTCACTCTTCTGCTCAGCACCACGCTCCCTCTCACTGCTGGCTCTGTGTTTTTGACCAGCAGGAGGCGCCGCTGTCTGTACGGCACGTGCCCAGGGCTAGTGGCAGAAGTAGATTCGGGTCTGTGGGGTCTTCTGCCGTGATGGGACCAGACTCCGGGGCGTTTGGTGGCGATGTCCATGTTGATTGGCTTGGCTTGACGTCGGTCGGAGCAGAGGTAACAGCCACCGTCCTGGAGCTGTTCCAAGTGTTGGATGGTGTGGGTCCCGCGAGGGGTTGTCACTGTGCGCACACCGAAGGGCAACGGCACCTGGTTTTGGAAACAAAAAAAACACACAACTTAACATCAAATATAATACAATAATACAACGTTATTTTGTGATTTATTCAAAACAACATTGAAACTGTGTACCCCGCCTTACACCCAAAGTCACTGGGATAGGCTGTCACCCACGACCCCTAACCGGAAAAGTAATTGTAATTATGTTGAATAAGTCAAGGAAAAAGAAACATATGATTACACCTTGTAATTAAGGAAATGCAAATAGGTATTAACTTTGCAATAATTTGTAAAATTTGCATCAACCAAATATATATACATACATAATATATGAACATAAATGTCATATATTTTTGTATGGCCTCCATTACATTCATATTTGAATGGCCAATATAGAATCATATTATTTTTTATTTTTTAATGTGGGGCAGTCTTAAGTTCGATTCGGGCTCTTGACAATTTGCTGCATGTCATACCCAAGTCTCATTCCTATTTCACGCTACACTGTCCTGTCAAATAAAGCCTATGGGCCATAAAATCCTTAACCCCCTCCAAAAGAAACATTGAGTGTCACTTTTAATAATTACTGTAAAAATAATGACATCACCACCTTCCAAACTTTTTTTTTACCATGAAGAGGTATCCAAAACACTATATCTTTGTGCAGAGCTGGCAGCACAGTTACAACCTACATCCACATTCACTTCACACAATACCCCTCCTAGAGCTTCAAAAGAGCTTTGTGAGTATCTCCTGTGGCACTGACCTTTTGGGAAAGATCATCCAGCAGAGCATCGAAGCATTTGAAGCTGCGATTGTGCACGGCCATCTTGACTCCTCCAAACTGGCTGTCTCCACTCTTGTAAAAAGTGATGCGTTTGGCCTGAGGAGCTCTCACGTGGTCCGGGCGTGTCTGGGGGGAGTGGGGCTGATTGGGTGGGACAAGAGGACAGGCATGTTGTTTAGATGGGGGGTCCCACATCCCTGCATGGACAGACTGCATTGTGTTGGGTTGTCATGAAGTCCTGGAAAACACAAAGTAATTTCTCATGATTACCGGTATTTTTGTTTGTATTTCTTGGTATTTTAATTTGAATTAGGGGTGGGCGATATTCACGAAAAATATCTCAATATTCTTTTAGAGCATCTCGATTAGGTCAATTCAACAGAAAAGTGTTAAGACATGCCTTTAAACATATTATTTGAGGTTTAACTAAAAAGTAAAAATGAATCACAAAAATATAATCTTATACCCTTACTTGATAATATACAACATAACTTTACCGGAGAGCACTCCCACCTCTACTTTTAATGCATATTTTCTTGTTCTGTAAAGTGTTTTGAATTACTTCGTGAACAAATTGTGCTCTACAAATGAACTTGCCCTGCCTACTACCACAACATGTTCTCCAGAAACAGTATTGATGGGAAATAAACTTGTCCTGGGAAAATCTCCTGCCACTCTTTAAAACTATTTAAAGTTCATATGACTTAGACTACATGTTTCACTAAAACCTATCTAGCATAATTTATGCAGATTCTTTAATATTACCTTCTCCAAGTTATATGTTGGAAATGTTTTTTGCTTTACCAAATTGATGGCTTTTATTACTGAATCTTTGGAAAAATAATATCTAGAGAATTGAGAACAATAACCAATGATTCTTTAACCTTCAAAATATGAAGAACTCAGAGGGAATAGGGGGTATACATTTAACAAGGCACAAAGACAGCGGTTATGTGAACCCTAAAAACCTGCAAAACACGGTAAGCTATTAACATCTTACAAAATCTGTGATGGGATCAAAATAAGCTATTGTTTTTCATAGAACAACATTTAGTTAAACTTATAAGATAGCCTGGACCCTGGACAGTGGCCAACAGCAGAGCCAACAGACAGAGACATAGACACATAGATAACCATTCAGGTTCACTTCACTCTCACATTCAGTCACTAGGGCCAATTTAGAGTCACCAATTTTTCCTAACACTTGCATGTCTTTGAACGGTGGGAGGAAGAGAACCCACAGTAACACGGGGAGAACATGCAGACTCCACCCAGAGAGATCGTGTGATGTTGGTCTGGTCCGGGAATCGAACCCATGATCTCCTTGGGAGGCAAGAGCGCTAACCGCCTTTGCCACCGTGCTCCCCCTATTGTCTATTCTATATTTTAAATAAATAAATATATATAATCAATTGTTTTGTAAGTTTGAATCCTGACTCTCCATCCATCCATTTTCTGCCGCTTTATCCGGGGCCGGGTCGCGGGGGGCAGCAGTCTGAGCAGGGACTCCCAGACTTCCCTCTCCCCAGACACTTCCTCTAACTCCTCCGGGGGCATCCCGAGGCGTTCCCAGGCCAGCCGAGAGACATAGTCTCTCCAGCGTGTCCTGGGTCTTTCCCGGGGCCTTTTCCGGGTGGGACATGCCTGAAACACCTCCCGAGGGAGGCGCACAGGAGGCATCCGGAACAGATGCCCGAGCCACCTCAGCTGGCTCCTCTCGACGTGGAGGAGCAGCGGCTCTACTCCGAGCTCCCCCCGTGTTTCCGGAGGAAACTCATTTTGACCGCTTGTATCCGCGATCTTGTTCTTTCACTACCCAAAGCTCATGACCATAGGTGAGGGTAGGAACGTAGACCGACCGGTAAATAGAGAGCTTTGCCTTTCGGCTCAGCTCCTTCTTTACCACAACGGTCCAATGCAGCGACTGCATCACTGCAGCCGCTGCACCGATCCGCCTGTCGATCTCACGCTCCATCCTTCCCTCACTCGTGAACAAGACCCCGAGATACTTGAACTCCTCCACTTGGGGCAAGGACACCCCACCCACCTGAAGAGGGCAAGACACCTTTTTCCGGTCAAGAACCATGGCCTCGGATTTGGAGGTGCTGATTCTTATCCCAGCCGCTTCACACTCGGCTGCAAACCGTCCCAGTGCATGTTGCAGGTCCGGGTTTGATGGAGCCATCAGGACAACATCGTCTGCAAACAGCAGAGATGAGATCCTGTGGTCCCCAAACCGGACACCCTCCGACCCCTGACTGCGCCTAGAAATTCTGTCCATAAAAATTATGAACAGAACCGGTGACAAAGGGCAGCCCTGGCAGAGTCCAACATGCACTGGGGAATCCTGACTCTGACAATTTCTATTTCCCCACTTCACCCTGTCCTCTCCTGTCTGATAAAACCTATGGACAACAAAATCTTGAAATGTGTATAAGGCATGGTGGATTTTTTTTAGATATGTTAGTACTACTATGACAACACTAAGTCAAAAGGGCTGGTTTCATAAAACTACTACTTGTATCCAGTGCAATATTAAGCAGTCCACTATTTAGTCGAAGTATGTTTATAGATGTATAAAAGAGCTATTGCAACACATGCTATTACTTCTGTAGCCAAGCACACATAGAGAAATCCTATTTGCAGAAGATGTAATGCTTTCTTCTGGCATGTTTCTAAGCACTAGATAGTCCTACTTGCATAAGAGAGCGAGCTTTAAACTAAACCTTTTAGTTCAAAGGTAAATTCTCTGTTCTTTGTGACCACAGAACCCATATATATACATCACACAATAGTTAAAAATATACAGAAACTAGCCCCGTTTTTAGCAACCTGTCAAGCTGTATGTGACCTATCGGTCACTTACATGTAACAACAGTACTTAAAGAGAGGTGGGTGATTTTCATACAAGATATAAATTATTGTTTGGAGCATGAAGTATATCAAAATATTTCAAAAGTATCAAGTTACTAATATTACAAATCTGCAAAAAGAGCTGATTAATATTTGAATAATGTGGTAAAATCTTTCAATTAAGATAATAATTCCTGTTATGGACTGCACTTACAATCTATACATTTAGACACACACATAATGTTAAAATACATATTAGATGTAATTTTGCTCAAACTTAAAAATGCTGATTTGCCAGGCTTAAGACATTAGGCTTTTAGATATAGGGACCAAATCTCTGCTCTTAGCCATTCCCAATGTGACACAGCTTAATCCTCCTTTAGTCTGTTCTTTGCATTTGAAGGGAAAAACACCACCTGTCTTTAAACAATAAGGCCAGAAATTCAACCAATTTAATCTGTACATATTAAATAAATGTATCAATGTAAATATTTACTTTGATAATTAACTTTGTTTGCTATAGAAGTTGTAAACATCTCTGTCTAGGTTTGCATCATGCTGCTAAAATAGCCACTTAATCCAATATCATGTAAGGTTACATGTTAATTTAAAAGTACTCAAAATATAACATATGATAAAAACATGGGCATAACAGCATATCAAAAAATGCAAATTCATTCTTCAAATATCTATAGATTACTCACATATTGAAGAAACATGGTCCAAAATGACATAAAAGTGTCAAAATTTTCCAAAACAAGTTGATTTTAGCAATAGAAATAATAAAGTAGGATACACTTGATGCAATAGCTCTTCTGTTAAAATGGCATCCAGTGATCAGGGAAGAGAGAGAGGTCTAATGATAGAAGCAAAAGCCTGATTAAGGGTTAGACAGGAGGAGGAGGAGGAGGAGGAGAAGGAGGAGGAGGAGGAGAGATAGAAACAAGATGGTGGAAAAGGCCAGGAGAGCTCTTGACCTGGAGAAAACTGCGCAGCCTAATTGCGGTTTTGATGTTTTGATTCACTTGACGATTTCAGCTGCTTTTTATAGAAACTAACTAACTCCAACTGCAAGAACAGTTTAGAATAAAGCAATAATAGAATAAAAAAACTATAATTGCTGCATTCTAAATTGAGAAGTGTTTTTGTTTGCTTGTTTTTGGTATTGAACTTTTTTTTTTTTAATCTATAGGGAAAGAAATGAATGTGAGATTTAAGTCACTGTTCCATGAAGCGACACACAGATCTTTCAACTTTGCAATGATAAAATGTTTTCAGTTAAATGTGGACTGTGTGCCTGATTTTCGTCACAAAGTGCTGCTTTTAAATTACACTTAATGGAAGGGGAAACTATATTGATCTGTTTAAAAGAATATTAGCTTTAATCACGGTCAAACTGAGCAAAAGGTTTGTCCAATAATCGACAATCTGTCTCTCAGCTGGGTGCCTCCTGCACAAATAATGAGCTAGGAAACTCACAAAATACATTCTACGACTTCATAAAAACTGACAACTATTTAAATAAATAGTAGTTATTGATAACCAAAATTGCTTTTTTTTTTATAACTTATTAATATTGATTATCAAACTGGTTGACGCAGACCTCTCTCAATCATAACATTGAAAGTCAAATCAATGTTTGTAATGCAATTTTTAAAAGATAAAATAATTGTCACTACAAACTACAAAGGTTTTTGTAGAAGGGACAGAGCAACATGATTTAAAAAAGACTTTAAGGAATTTTTCATATCCATCTCGGTAAACAACCCCATTTACAAGCCTATGTTGTTTTTGACCCACATACAAATTGATACCATCCAAACACCATATGTAAATGAATACATATTTGAACAAAACCCATTGTACGGTTGCATAACTGCTATTTATGTAACAACACCTTTTAGATCAATTTGTATCTGCTTCAGGGGTCTAATGAGTGAGGAGTAACAGAACAGAGTGGGCGTACTGATGTAGCAGAGGGGATTGTGCGTAAACGGTAAGTCACACATGGACAGGTAATGGGTTGACAAAGGGAAAGCAGCTGGGAACATGGGGTGTCTCAGGAGGGTTGATCAAAAACATAACAGCAATTTGGAATTACAGAAAATGTGTGGATACTTACAGCTGTACAATGAAAAAAGGCATTGCAAGTTAAATTGTGCAACTCAAATGGGTTAAGTTTGTGTACATTCATTGCGTACATTCCACCCACACTTTAAAATTCAAGTACCAAATTAAGTCGTCAATGATCAAGTCAATGGCCAATCCAGTGAAAGCATGTGTTTCGAGTTCAGACTTTGTCTTATGTGTTAAATGGTAACGATTTAAAGACTTGTTTGTTTGTTTTTAATTGTTGAAAAAAAAAGAAAGGTATTTTATTTGTTTTTCAAAAAGACAAACTAAAACTACTAGAACTAATATGAAGATTATACAGTGTGTGAAGATTGAAAGTTATAAATAAAATATTTTGAAAGCAATGCCCTAGAGCCTTTTCCAAAACACCTCTTCACTGTCCAGCACAGATGATTGTTGTATGGAATTTGACATTTTAATTTGTCAGATTTGCTCCTCTTTTGTTATCAGCTATTGACCTTCTTTTATATCTACAATTTCACAAAACAGTGGTTCCCATGGGAATGACACTTGTTGCCTCTTTGTCTGGTAATGTGGCGTGATGCCTCCGTTCTGTTTGACACACTTCTTAACATGTTATAATCCCTAATGCTAATTGTGATGCATTTATCCTATTTGTACATGTGTCAATCAATTTGGCAGATTCCATACCGCTGAAATAACGTTTACAGATACTTTAGCCTATGCACAAGATTACAACAATCACAATGTAGGCATATAGGGTTGTGCTCTTTTTTCATTGCAATAGCATTCCAATTGTTTACTGTCTGAAACATAGCTGACATAGAGCAATGTCAACGGTGCGCGACTTTCTGAGCCAACGAACATAATAATAATAATAATAAAATAAATTAAAAATCACAATTGTCAGTCTTACCAAATCAGAGACGTGATCGATGAAAGCTCTCGTGATGTGAAGACAACGTTAGACTTCCGAAAGTGTTTGTAGGCATGTGTCAGAGTAAGCAAAGGTGTGGAGAGCTCCGACAGCCACAGAATTCACGGCGAGAGAAGGTCCTGGCAGTGCGCGGCCGTGCGTCAAGCTAACCACAATCTAGCCCGAAAGTATGCAGTTTGTTATTTCACCAAAATAAAAGTTGTTATTTTTACGAACTACTTATCGGACTTGAATGCTACCAAATATAATGTTTCTTCATTTGATTTATAGCTGGACGATGATATAAGTTGCCATACTAACATGTGTTCTACGTTTGGTAAAATAAAACAAAAAACAAAACAAAATACGATTGTTATATTTTGAAGGGGTGCAGGCGGAAATCAGTGGTGAGTTGAGTTGAGGCGTGTAATTCACGTTTAAGAGGATTATGTGCTGCTGTCCATTTGTTGGTTGGAACACTTGTCTTTATTAGATCGATTGCTCTCTAGTCAACATTGTTACACGGGCTCCTGGGTGTGGGTGCGCTGTGGTCAAATAAGGCTATTGTGGTGAACAATTTGGATTTAGCGTTGTGGGAATCTGTATAAGCCCAGGGTACTGTCCCAGGACAAGGCAGGTGATTCTCCCAGCTGGCAATTTACTGTTGTCTGAGAAATATATACTATCAAAGTAACCAGACAAGGTTTAGGGGGAATGGCCGCGTATTTGCCCTTTTTCGTGTTTTTATGATCACATCACTGAAGGGCAACTTGATTTAGGTCAGTCACACCCGACGTGTTCATGTTTAAGAGACGGTTACTACTGGCAACCAGGACCAGTTGACTCTCAAAGATTCCCATACACTGTAGAGGCTAGAAAAAATATGTGGGTGGGTGTTGATAAAAATATATAGGTTTTATGAAAATATAATTGCCATGTTGCCCACATGCAGCCATGCATTTAGGTTTTCTTCCACAGGTTTTGCAAATATTTTGAATTGACACCACTGACTGCTGTATCCCTATATATACATTTATTAACTCTGTTAATGGCTGTAAAGAAGGATACAAGATATTTGGTCTGTACACGTCTAAACAGCACCTTCTGCTGGTTGTGTTTCTTACAACATGAGCGTCTTAATACTCTAAATTGAAGACAACTGAAATTAAGTTAAGTCAAGCTTTGCTGTCTTTGAATTTGTCTTGTGCTCAAAGTGCTGCAAGTCACATTCATGGATGTATTATATTATCGGTCACATTCCACACAACAACCGCGCGCGTGCAGTCGGCACAATTTCAATTGAAAAACATATGGCCATGCCATATAATAACATTATTGCACGACCCCAATAAAAAAAAAAAAATATTGTATTCTTTTGTAAATGCCAGCAAATTAATTCATAAAACAGAAAACAAATAATTCTATAATTTGGATCTGAACAGTCACTGCTGTGTCTTTGAATTCTCGAGTGTGATTGGTTTGCGAATTTAGAACTAGCACGAGGACGGAAGAAGCTAACAGGTGAGAGGAAATTTAATAAAATGCTATAAAAATGGATATAAATTATAGTGTCAAGTTTCAAAACGTACATTTATGAGATGTTTTCAAACGCAAATTGGTTGTACAACATGCATATTTTTTAAAAATGAGAGACAAAATCCTAAATAAATTGCTAATCTTTACTGCTAGGCTAAATGAAGCTACTAAGCTAAGTCAAAAATAGGTTGTGTGAATGCTAGTGTGTTTACTGGGCAACGGTTTAGTAATTTATCCCAATTTAATTCGTGAAGTTTGGGGGTGATATGTCTGCAACTCTTAAACTGTTCAAACAAAAAGGTAAGTCTAATAAAATAACTATGTAGCTGATATAAAATACACAGGATTAGTCCCATTATAGTCAGAATTATACCTTAAATCCAAATCCGAAGTGTAGTTTAAATAATTTAAAGTTTAAATTATTTAAAGTACACTTCGGATTTGGATGTGGAGTAAATGTCCTCCAGGTGGCAGCAGATACTTACTTATTTCAGACATCGATGAAATGACTACAACTGAAGCTTTTTCTACTATCGATGAAAGGGTTTAGCTAAAATATTGTAGTTTTGACTTAACTTGTCACCTTGTTCCTTATAGTTGCTGGTAAAGTAATATTTAAAAACTAGGATACCATATAAGAATTCAGTCTACTAATCTGTAAATTATATAAGCTAAAATCAACAACAATGGCAACTCATGTCTGTTTTTGTTAAGACAGAAAAAACAATGTAAAAAATATAATACAAAGGTTGAATTTGGAATCCTCATTTCAAGGGAGTAGCACTCATTTCTCATGTTTTCAGCTCTGATGGGCCACAATAGATGATGTATGTCTTATTGTTGCTTTGCTGGAAGAGGCTGGGTTGTTTTTGCCAGCATGGACCAGTGCCAGATATCTAAATATGGTCAAAACACACACAAGCTAGTTCTACCTATTGTTCTGTGCTTGTTCAGACTTTTGAATTTTTTTTATTAAATTGTATTAGAAGAATACATTTTACATGTTTGTCAAAATGTGTAAATGCAATTTTTCTGTCAAACATTGTGATTATGATTAGATTTGCGATTCAAATTTTAAGTCTTGGATTCAGTTCAAAGTGCACATTTTAAACCCGTCCAGGAGCATTAACACACATAAGAAGACTGAAATATAAAGTGATGTTCAGAAACATCTAAACTTCTGGGTTAACAGGTTTTAGACACAATAACAAGGAATGGAAATAACTGCTGTTTTACTCTTTGCAATCTACTAATTACAACAATTGAAATTGCGATTTTGCTTCAATTGCCATATATCTTGCAGCTGCTGTTGTCATGATACTTAAAGGTTGAATGGACCATTTTTTTGGCCCAAATCTCATCTCAGAGTCTCATTTCCTCGTGGTGTGGACTGCCGATTAGTCCTGCCACGTATCAATCATAAAACGCACCTACTGCTCACCTGCAGCCGCGTGCGCCTCGTCCCCTTGAGAGCAGCACGTTTCCGTGTGCCTAAGCGCATTGATCTATCATAATATAGTTTCCTCAGTGTACAGGACAAAATTAAGACAGTTCGAGCTGACTCAGAAGAAGACGGAAATCAACAGGAGACGAGAGATGCAATACGATCTGTCGCGCTAATAAACAAACGCACGTATGTGTTGTATCAGTCCGCACGGGGGAGTGCGCATGCGCACTTCCGCCTGAGTTCTCAAATCGCCGAAAAATCGTCCATTACACCTTTAAATTTCAAACTCATTTTCGATACTTAGGAATATACTCGATTCTCAATACTGATTTCTATATCACACTATAAATAATTTTAGACAGAAGACTTTTTATTGTCTTTCTAGTTTGGATTAAGGTCAAATAATTCTAAAACTGTCATGTATTGTGCTGTAAATAGTTTTTTTTTTAGTATTGCTACTCAAATGATTAACTGGTTTTGATACTAAATCTTATATAGATAAGTATCTGATTTTCGATACTTTTGACAACCCTTCCTGCAGCCCGAGTATAATAGATTTATTTTTATACTTGGATAAGAAGCAGATATCCGTTGTCGTCTATCATGCAACAATAATTTTACATACGGTACTTAATTCATGATTTTATATTATTGCTTAAAAATTGTGGTTGCCTGTATATGCTTTGTCATATTGCCCACCCATACAGAGTTAAAGGTGCACTCTGTAACTTTTCAGATGAAGAGGTCCGCCACTTGCTTGTTTCCATTGAGATATTTTTGCTTTGTCTGGAATGTTCAAAAGTATACTCTATCCCCATGGAGACAAAAACTTCATGCAGTTGATGCCGTTTCCTCACTAAAAACGCTGATAATTGAAAAACGCTAGATAGATAATTTTAATGCTATACTGTGGAACATTCTTGGTAAAGTAAGACAAGCAAGTGCCCTCCACCAGAAGGTGATTTACTCTACAGTGTGTACCTTTTAATATAACCATTATAAGCATGAAAATAAGTACAAATTAGTTAAATATAATTTTTTTCATACTTAAATAATCTTATATGTCTTTTTTAACAACTTGCTACTGTAATAACTGCGAGCGAAGGAACTGTCTATTGACTCTAGTAACAACCCCATCTCTTCTTTTAATAATTTAGCTGTTCCTGTTATGAAAAAGACTCAAAGCAAGTCCAAAATTGTTGCAGCAGCTAAATCTCAGTGGAGTTGGATTTTAAAGCAACAAGCCTTGGCAGTCAAAAACTGTGTAAATAAGACGGTTTTAGGAACACATCTCTATTAATTTAAACTGTCTTTTTATTTTCCCTTCTACTCTTTCACTGAGCCACAAATGATTCGCTTCCAACGCAAACTAAAGACTGGAGCTTTCATCACTACAGGGTTATACAAGTCGACAAGAGTTTGGATGTGGTCACAGGAAAATATTAGGCAAAGGGAAAAATACTTAGTAAATAATACAATATTCAACATGGCAGTTTCTACTAAAGTCTGTGGTGTTTTCATTTTAAACTGGAATCACGCTGGAGTCAAAAGTAGGTCAATGGTCAATAGGATATATGGCGAACATATAACATAATTAAACCTTTATTTATGCCACAAAAGGACAAGATCACAAGTACTTATTCAATATTAAATGTTTTTGAGCAATTGTGACAATATATATATTGTTCTTATTTATTTACATTGTTTATCTATTGTTTATCTAAAAATGTCTTAATTTAACTAATTAAAACTAATTAAAAATAAATGGGAAGCTGAATGTTTTGTAAGGAGAATTAAATAAAACATGTTTCAACAGTTCTATTTCTGTGAATAGATGTTCCTTGCATGTACACATAAAGTGTTTTTTTAATGCATAAGAAGAATTGATACAAATTGATACAAGTTGTAAACTTAAGTAAATTTTCAGTGCATAAAAAGCACAAGGCCTATACAAAATGTAGCAGCAGCACAAAGGGACAGCTATTTCTCTGCCATTAGGGAATAGTGTCTGTGTGCGGCAGGTGAAGGGTTAATCACCAAACACTGAAGAGGTCAGAGGTGTGCGCTGTCGGGACCATGTGATCATGAGAGGTAATGGGGGGCGGACTTAAACGCAGGGGAACATCGGGGAAGATTTATCCGCTATGCTGTGACACAGGGACAAATTGTGCTGAAAGGTGAAGGCTGCTCACATACAGTCCAGTCCAGATGACAAATAGCCTGTGTGCGCACCAAGAAAGGGAAATAGAATTCACTTATCACTGGTCTTGTATTGCTTCTGCCTATTGCTAACTTGTAGCTACGGTAGAAATAAGACTATATTGCAATTTTGGCTTCTATATTCTTAAATCAGGCATCATTTCTGAATGTATTGGCCTGTGTAAGGAAAACTCATGCACACACTACACATTTTGTCTATGTTATGAGTTCACATGTCTTCATTAAAGAAATGGGGAAAGATAAGAAAGAGCTACTGTTTGAAAATAGTCCTGGATATCCTAGGTTATGTTCAGATTTAGACGTTAAGTGACTAAACAAATCCAAATTAGTTATACTCTGTGTAGAAATAGACTTCAGGACTACTGCAATTTATTGTCTTATTCTTAAAACAAACTTTCTCTAAATCTACCAGCCTGTGTCAGTTAAATTCCTTTGCACTCTTCCCCTTGTATTCACTGTATGTGTTAACAGACCATCGCAATGTAAAAGCGACCAGCTCAAAAAATACTGGTTTAGACTTGATTTGGATTGATTGTGGTATAGTAATGATACATCTATGTAGTATTGGTCTTGGGTTATGTTATTTTCTTTTTAGGGCTAGTTTAAACCTGTTTATAGTCACAGAGATCCTGTGCAAAAATGAGACACTATCATGAAATGTATTTTTGAAATCTTTAATGGTCGTTTTCCAAATCTACAGGCTAGTGTTAGTTAAAGTCCTTTGCACATTTTGCGCAGCCTTTGTATCTATATTGTGAGCATACAAACTATCATAAGTAAAGAAGCAAGGTACAAAATATAGATGTGATTTACAAACCAATCTTTGGTTAAACCTGGGATGGATCCTGGTTTGGTCTTGATTTAGTCCAGGTCTCATTCACGTTTCTTTATGGCGTAAATCCTTAAACCTTGTAGTCCTTACTCAGACCCAATGTAGTTCCCTGGTTCGGTCATAGCAGAAGACCTGTTATAATCATCGGGAAAAACTGGATGTAGGTTGTTATAAATGTCTCAAAAACACTGTACAATTTAAAAACAAATTTTATTGCAAAGCTGTATCTTCAACACTCACTCACTTTTCTCTCTCCCTCTCCCTCTGCGTCTCCCTGCAGCCTCTATGCTCCATATTACACCAGTAGATAAGGCAACACAAGGGCCCAGGACTGACACAGACCCCAAATTAATTTACAAGAAGCCGGAGCCATTTTTGCGCTGATAGAACAGTCTTTATACAATATACGCTGGGACAGAGAGGTACCTCAGGGAAGAGCACTGGTTCCGCTATCTTTGTAATTATTGGAGCAGACTTGGATCCTGTCTTTTTCAGGTTACTGTTCAGTAAATGAATGTACACAACCAATCCTAGTTTCTATGGTTCAAGCAATAAAGAAATCAAAGTTTTGTCCATTGTTTTAAAATCTTCTCAATACATAACTGTTGATGTTGGGCCTCTTGCAGTGGTAAAGATGATATGGTCAAAAATGGTAGTCCTAATTACTGATCTTCTTGTTGAATTGTAAATACTCTTTTCAATTGACAACCAAAGCTTTGGGCTAGCTTCAAATTGGAACTGAATCATTTAGCCAAAAATGATTATTGCAATTTTTACTGCATTAAAATTAAGCAAATTTTCATTTTATATTTTTTCACCAGGGCTGCCTAGTTGGCCTGAAATTGCTATTCTAATTTTCTTTTTTACTTCATCGTAATGTTTTATTTATTATTAAGCCCATTTTCACAGCATAACATATCTATGTGTTCAGGGCTCAGATTAAGGATTTTCACTTGTATAGCGGTGCAGCTAAACAATCCGTTAATTTTTCAAAATTTTTATAGCAATTTCATAATTGCATAGCAAAACACGAAAGTGACTAACAATCAATATTTTCAATTGATACAACACGATCATTTATTTAAATGTATTTGTAAACGTTCTATTAAAGAAAACTCTTAACAAATTAACTTTTAAACACTTTTAAACATTTTTTCTTTAAACAAAACTTGCAAATTAAATTAATTGTTGAACAAATTAATCAACACAAAGTCAGATTTACAACCTTATTTACAAGTTTCTTCCATATCATCATCAATCAGATGACTATTTGCAGGAGTCCCATTTACATATTAATTGTCATCACACTCAAAAAAAATATGTATGGAAAAATAAAGGTTGCTGTTGCGTCCATCATGGTGTATTTTATGTGTTATTCAAATTGTACCGCTCTATTTGACGTTCCATTCCATTTTTCGTTTTTCTACTTGATGACGGTCCCTAAGTACTCTCGTCTCGGCCCCGGCTACACATTTGATGACGGTCCCTAAGCACTTGCCTCAGCTCCGTCTGCACATTCGGATCTGCTGCGCCCAAAATACGCATCTGATTGTTAAAAACGAGGTTGTGTCACTTGGCAGTGTAAATATGAGTATTTTGGCATGTGAATGATCTGCAAAGACCTTTGCGTTTAGGAGCTATTGACCTTGGAAGTCTGAATCTGTGACGCTAACTTTACAGCACGTGACTGCACCCACTTTCAGACTCTGATCTGAGACAGCAGCGGGACTCGTCACGTCAACACAGCGTCCTACATGTGTCAGGCCGTTATTGACAATCGATTGACGAGTAATCAGTACTTTTAGGCGCTTTGGTTTTACAATTGAACACACATTTTTGTATTGCAAAAGCTGCGATACGAACACACTTTTTTCTGACGAATGCATCGCATTTGAGAGAAATTGCGTCGCATTTTGCGATGCGATACCGCTTATTCTGAACCCTGGTGTTTTTTTCCAGTGCCGGGGTCACAATCAGCCAAATAGGCTTTGTGACTGCCTTGGTCTGAGCACAAGCTGACTTTACATAATGAATGAGAGTGCCTCTCCTTTCTCTATGTGCTATGTGTCTCCTATCCGCAGTCAGAACCGTTCAACTTTTCATTTGGCCACCGCTTCATTGTGGATCACCATGGCACGGGCTCACACTGCTGGAATCACACTTCACGTGGAATAAGGAAGCAATAGAAACGCACAAGCAACAGTATCATGGGGTTCAGTCATGTGACTTATTTGTTGCTGCTGCCATTTTGATTGACCGCATGCTGTTGCTAGGGATGCGTACCGCTACGACGGACCAGATCTGGACTTGTAAAAACGTTTCGGTTCAGGTCCAAAAAAAAGGAAACCCCGGTGATTCGGTTCTGGACTCATATAAAATATAGCACTGACATACTATATCCTTTTTGTTCTAGAATCTGAACCATCTTAAACCTTCCATTGTTCGCGAAATTCACGCTGGAAAAGACGTTAACACTGCCATGCGCCGCCGTCAATAGCGCACACGGACCCTAATTAGTGACGCACGCGTCTTCCGGGCATAAACTGAAGCCGGCGAAATAAGTTTAAAGATGCGAGAGACGGGAGCGCCTCGTACGTGTCGAGCTGCGCAGAACCGTGTGTCCACATGTGAACATTGAAGTTTTAAGCTGTGGCCGCCGCGTGCGAAGTTGTGATCGTTAATGTGCTGCGTGCATCGCGTGTTAAAGGGGCGGGGTCAGCGTGGTCTTGTCTGGGTCTTTGCTCTGGGTGTAAATATGAATGAAATAACTTACCGTAAGTGTTATGTTGTGGAGTGATGTATTTGGTATTAAGTAAATACCAAGTCAAAGTAATGCTTAATTGCTGCATTCATTAATTAATTGGAGTTTATATTTTGTAATAGTATTTTGTATTTGTATTCTACAGTTGTTAAATATGGTCTGGTGTTTAATACTGCTAATATGATGTATTATTTTGATGTGTTGTGTAAAATATTTTCATATTCTACTTTTGCTACTGCTAAGTTGATTGCTTTATAGTGATTCAAGTTGACTTTCATGCTAGTTTTTGTAACTCTGTTATTTTACACTGTGACTTAATTATTTACACTGGTGTATTGTCTGTTTGAAGGTTTTTACCTGACTTTTGATGCCAATGGATCTGCAACATTAAAGAGTGGAAATGTGTCTAAAGGCAAAACATTGTATCAGATGAAACAGCTGCTTTGACCCTTGACCCAGACTGACCCTGTCAACAATACTCAACATGCTCTTGTTGTTGAGTTGAGTCTTGAGTTGTTCCTCAAGTAATGTGTGTTAACTGTTAAGCTATAGTTTAGCTGCTAGCTAGTAACTTGTGATTTGTAAGTTGTAACTTCTGTTAAAAAACAGTGAATAAAGCAGACAAGTTGAGTTTATTTCAATCTGCAGTTAAGCCTTGTGTTTGATAGTCGTCCTTGTTCTGTCTTCAACTTAATTTAGCCAGTAGCTTGTGTTACGCTGTTATAACATTATGCAAATATGGCATGGTTTAGGTCCGGACCTAATGAGTCCGGACCTGAACCTAAACCTCTGGATTCGAATCCGGACTTGAACCTGAACGCGGGTTTAGGTATGCATCCCTAGCTGTTGCCTATTTCTGCAGTTAGATAGTCATGAAAACAGTACATAACATTGAAAAGTGTTGGTACTTCAAGAAAACAGACGCTATGGGCTTTGATCCTCATCTACAACACTTATAAGCAGCTACGCTTCCTCGTCTACAAGCCAACTGCGCACCGGACAAGCCCTCAAAGCTTTCAAGAGCACAGACTTTATGTGCGGTTGAGTGACTGTCTGATTCTAAAACAAAACAAAACACTGGGACAGTTGGAAATTAGGCCTGCTAAAACTGTCTGCAAGTAGACTAGCATAGCCACACAATAATATAACTAGCATTAGCCAGCTGTTAACTCCCTGAAACAAACAGCTCAGCGCTCAGACTGGAGTGTTTTCAGTAAGTCCATTGCTCCCTCCTGATGAGAGTAATTCATTTCTGGTGACAAACGGGTCTTCTGGGACGTTACAGAAGAGTAATCCTTTGTTTTGTTGAAACAGCACACAGTGAGCATGTGGCTTTCATCCTCATGGCAGTTGCAACGAGTGTGATGTCACTTCGGACCCATAAAGAGGCCTATATCGCTGAAGACCAACTAATTTGACTTGAACAGAAAGGGAAGAGTGAAAGAGCGCACTGGGTCCCACTAACGTTCATGGAATAAGGGTGGGGCAGAAGAAAGCAATATAAATGCATGCACCATCCATTTGCCAAATACTCAAAGGGCCAAAGCAGAGACATAAGCTGAAGGAGTTTTGCTATTTAGAAAAGAGCAGGAGGAGCAAAATAGCGCAGCAGAACGAGGGTCAGTGCGAGATCTCAGGCTGATATCGTTCAGTGAGGCTTCAATGAAAGTCTAAATCCTTTGCGTGGCAGCAAAGTAGATAGATATTTTCGCTACATCATCTCAACCAAAACCACATCAACCACACAGAGAAAAGTGCAGCACAAACATGCAGAGCGTAAAACAAAGAAGCTGCAAACAGCAGACAGAGGCAGCACTCACAGGGCCGCACAGGCGGAGCTGCTCTATTCACCTCCAAAGCACGAGTGGCCTCTGAAAGGGCCAATACATAATTCCGCTTTGTAATATTGCAGTGTAATCACAAATGCAATTAATTGTCCAGCCCTACTCTAAATAAATGGCGTGTTTTTGTTCACATAGGGAAACTTGTCTTCTGGGTTTGACCTATCCTGCCGCTTTGGCAACCTGTCAGCAGCAGTGGGCCATTGGACCTTCTGCAGATCTTCATCTTCTATTCTTAAGGTACAATGTTAAAGAATGCACTTAAATGTGTGTATTTCTCGTGCCCATTTGTCCAAACGGTACAGAATACATAAAAGTGTATACATACATATATACATATTCATCCAGTTAGTACTTTCCTCATGTTCGTTAAAAGAAAAAATAATTGCCACCTCCAATTATAACAGGACTGCCATTTTCCAACTGAATCAAACTGATGTAGAAAGATCTCCACATAATTCAAATAAGCCTCATTGAGTGTCTGCATGATGTCACGCAGGCACTATATGTTCTTGTATTTCACATATTTTTTATTATTATATCTTATCTTATCTTATATTTTCCATGATTTTCCATTTAGCCAGTTTCTTTTCTTTTACAGAATTTGCAAGAATTTGCAAAAGTATTAGTACTCCATTTAGCCAGTTTCAACTCCTTAACGCTTCAACCAATTTCAACATGTTATACCTCATTACGATCGCTTTCGCAGTAGTACGTGTGATATTTCTTTTGAAATTTAAACAACTTGTACTTTTTGCAGAATTTTCAAAAGCATTAGTACTTTTTCCCCATTTTAAATGAATTTGGGCATTATGAGTGTCTGCGGAATTCTTTAGGCTTTATTCTTTAGGCTTTAGGCTTTATTCTTTAGGCTTTATTCTTTAGAATTTTGTGACGGAGCCCAGTCGAGCGAGAGAGAGAGAGAGAGAGAGAGAGGGGGAGAGAGAGGGAGGGAGGGAGGGAGAGAGAGAGGGAGTGAGGGAGTGGGAGTGAGGGAGAGGGAGAGAGGGAGAGGGAGAGACGCAGACACTCCAGCAATGGCTTCAGCCATTGCCAGATTTTCTAGTATTAAGATTGATATTGGAACTCAAGTCATTAAACCAAATAGATTTAATTTGCAATAATATTGTGCAAAAATATCCCTATAGCTAAAATCTATAGCTCTGAAACACAGTGTCTAGTATGACACGGTATAGCTTACAGTTGGCTCTGCCTCCCACTCTGCTTTCAACACTTGCTGCATGATTCTCCACACTCCTATGACCTAACAGGCTTATTCCTCACAGTACAATCTAAAGCAATGTAAGTGGATTAGGCAAATCAGCTGTGCCCCTTTGATAATTCATTCATTATTAGCCACTGGCAGCACTTGGTGATGGACCAAAGCCGCTATACGGACTTCTTACTCATGGCTTTTTGGCGCTTGTGCAGCATGATCCCCAGACAAAAGCTGTAAATTGAGAAAATAATTTAAAGTCCTCTGGCTGTCATGATATTATGAGAAGAGGCAACATCTCATTTACATCTTATATAGACAGTAGAATGTGGTCATTTTTACACACATATTCATAAATATAAGGCATACATTTGGAGGTAGGGCATTAAAGTGGCAAATGGTTAGTTGTTTGGCCTCCAAGTACAGCTCAGTTACTGGGCCGTACATAGTCTAGGAGTGGATTCCCTTTCATGTAAGAGACAAAATGAAGTGATGGCAAGGTTTTAAGTTTTTATTTTTTATTTGGTATTTGAATTTTTCCTGTTCGGTGTGCTCAATTCAGGTAAACCTACAGTACTTTTGTCTCACCATTTTCCCTTGTGAAAATATTTACTTCCAACATAATGGACAGCAGTGAAGGATTTTTCAGTTAGGGCTGGACACGTCATTGATCAGCCTGGGTCTTTTTAATTAAAGGTTGAATGGACGATTTTTTTGGCATAAATCTGAGTCTTATTTCCTCGTGGCGTGGACTGCCGATTAGTCCTGCCACGTATCAATCATAAAACGCACCTACCGCTCACCTGCAGCCTCGTGCGAATCGTCCCACATTTCCACGTGTCTAAGCGCATTGATCTATCATAATATAGTTCCCTCAGTGTACGGGGCAAAATGAAGACGGAGAAAGACAGTTCGAGCTGACTCAGAAGTGGACTGAAATCTACGGAAGACGAGAGATGTGATGCGATCCATCGCGCTAATAAACAAACACACGTGTGTGTTGTATCAGTCCGCACGGGGGAGTGCGCATGCGCTCTTCCGCCTGCGTTCTCAAATTGCCGAAAAATCGTCCATTGCACCTTTAAGAGGATTACAGCCAATTCTGTCAGAGTATATGATTTGGAGCAGAGTTCTGAATTAGGGAAAATATTGTTTTGAATTACAGTTATAAAGATTATAGCAAGTGAATGAAAACAATTGCTATTGATTTTGATTTATTTAACTTAAATTGAATCGAAAATTCAAATTTCAAGGACCAGTGATTAAGTAACAAATTGACCTCAGCCCTTTGTAACATGCAAAATGCGAACAGGTCTATATGAGGACAGGCATACCCTGACTACACTTGGGAGAGATGGCTTTGCTCACAGTTCGAAGGTTAGTGCTTTGTGAGCTGTGAAACCGATCATCTGTTGGATCCGTGTTTTGGAGGCAGCTGCACGTTCTTACACAGCCCTGCCATGATGGCCGTCCAGCAATTCGACACACAGGACTGAAGACGGTAAGCTATAGGCCAGTCTTAATGCCATTGTTTCAGCGGTTACTGTGCACAGGATAAGGCCACTGCTGCTGTGGTGAGATCACAAACAATTGTGGTACTGTTCAAAACCATTATATGGTATATTATTTATTACTGCGTAGAAGAACGTCAATGCAAATATGAGTTTTTCTAATCCTACATATTAGCAAGCCACTACTTTAAACATTTGAAAGGGTTCTAAAAGATTTTAATTTGTTAATTTAGGAGTAAGTTTTCAACCAAGATTAAATCTGCACTAAACCAGCTGTCATTTTAATGTGTTTGATATATTGCACTGGTTTGTTTTTATGGCAATTATTATTACCAAAGATCCTGACTAAAACTAAATCAATAAACTTAATGCAATCCAGGGTGAGTAAATTTGACTTGACTCAAATTTAAGTTGCAGGAGAATTTTAAAATTGGGATGAATTTTGACTTCTCCGTACATCTGTGCTGTGTACGGCTGATATTTGTCATGAGTCGTGACGTCCGAGTGCTGCTGAAGCAAGGTGAAAAATACAGCTGCAGGTGATAGTAAACACAGCGTCGAGGAGCTGCAGGCACAAAGGAAGTGTGCCCCATGAAACATCTTCAGAAGAAATCACCGCACACATGAAAGCCAGACAATTTTGTGGCAAAAACCTATTTCATATTATTTTATATTCAGACAATGCTATGACTAAACTGATTAACTGAATAACTGACACATTGCCAACTCTTTGCTGATGTATTTCTATGTTTTTGGAGTTTAAAAGCACTATATGAAAAGACACCGCAAACATGTCCACTGTGTCTGCCTCTGTCTCCTGTCTCTCATACAGTGTGAGCAGCTCTGTACAGGGGGCTCCGAGCACAGTGGGACTACTGGGACCGGCCACAATGAAGTGACTGTGGCTCTAGTGCAAACTGTCATTGTGTCTTTTGGCAAGACACTTCACCCGCATTGCTGAGTTTGAATGTGGCGAGTGCATACGGTAAATGATTGTTGCTGATCGGAGGGGGCAATTGCTTCCGTCAGTCTGCCCCAGGGCAGCTGTGGCTACAATAGTAGCCTACACTAGCCTCCCTAGTGTGGGGGGAATGAATAATGCACTGTAAAGTGTCTTTGCATGTCCAGAAAGTCCTATATAAATAGAATGCATTATTGTAATTCTTACCCCTGCCGTGCTCTCCTCGTTTGAGAGTCCATTGCACAGTGTGATTTTGGAAATACGTAAAATCTTAAAATTGCACAGTGAAAGCCCAGACCATCAGTCCTTCTATTTTTTAACTTACCGGTAAGTTACAATAACTTTTGCATGTGCTTTTAGTTGTGCGTGTTCCATTGACCATGCTGCACCCACTCTAGCTATAGCACTTGTTCTGTACAGCTCTTGCGGCTCTTGGAGAATCACAAGTGTAAATCCTAAGGCTGAAAACTCCATTAGGCAGAGTCAGTCATGCATCCTGCAGCGGCAGTGCCAGACAGCTCTGTAAATCTGCTCTTGTTTCCAGCTCCACTGAAGAAAACAATATGGCCGTCAATGTGTGCGCTTAGGCCCCTGGGTTAGACTCACTATGGGACCAAATGCTCTGATCCAGGCTCTGACACGTGCACCTGCGCCCCATAGAGGTGTGTGGGATGGTGCTTTGGTGTTTAGTTTAATATTACAAGCACTTGGGGAAATTCAATAACACATCAACCACTTTACTGTTTGTCATCAGGTTTGACGATTATACGAATATATCTAATTGCAATTTCTTTTAAACACATATGGCAGTTACTATTAGACTTGTGATTTATTATTATTATCCATGGACAAATGGATATTCAAAAAGAGAATAATTGAAGCTACCAACTGCAGTTATTCCAATTGTGATTTTGGTTACAACAGAGTTTTAAAATAGCTGCAAATAATATGCAATGGCATTTCATTTTTTTGACAATTTAAGAAGACGTTTTATGAACTACTCAAAGCATCATATTTCCACTTTAGTTTAGATTCTTCCTTAATTGAATAATAAGTCAGTATTGTATTTATTGTGACTTTCCATTCTGGTTTGTTTAGTTTTCAGTGAGTCATTCAGCTTATTGTTTCTCAGAAAGTCTCCCACAGAAGCTCCCAGACTGGACTAAATGGATTTGGAGGGTCTGGTGTTGGCGCAGAGCAGAGGGTGACTGGGGCAGAGCAGGTGCGAGACACTTGTCTGAGGAATGTGAGGAGCAGAGCGGACCTCCCACCAGGACCGTCCCACAGGCCTCTGGACATGTGTGTGTGTGGTGTGTGGTGTGTGTGTGTGTGTGTGTGTGTGTGTGTGAGAGCATGTTTACCAAGACTACAGCTTTTATTCAAACTAGAGCAGCAAGATTGAATGGTCCCAACCAGGGATGTCACAATATAAAATTTTAATGTTGGTTTATTCTCCTTTAGGGATCTCCAAGATGTTTCAGTTAATTATGATTATTCAGATTATATAAGAACTAATCGTAAAAACTACTAAATAATAATTGCGAGAATCGTAGGCATCATCAGGCTTCAGTTCAATATATGCTCCAAAAACATCAAACTACATGTTAAGTACTTTTTATCTGAATGTTTAAGTGACATTATCATTACTATTTAATTTAGAAAGTTTGATTTCATATACAATCGTAACACAAACACAACACGTGACTCCTTATTAACAGAGAGATCCCCATTCCTCTAGATTATTGTAAGGTATTGTGACATAAACTAAGAAATTATTGAATTGAAACAACTTAATTTTACTTCTAAAATGGTCACATTTTCTTTTTTTTGTTTAGTTCAGACAATTATATTGTGATCTGAATAATCAAGACTACCGATGTAACTCCTCAAATTAGACATCCAAGTCTTTTTTCTTTTCTTTCCATATGATTTTTTGGGCTGTAGGCTTAAGGGAACAGAATTTGGCTCATGTTTTTTATACGCACAGTTTACTTTAAGTTTCATGCATTTTTCTTTTTCCAATGTGGTCTCTGCCTGATTAACATTAAGGTTAAGTTTAGGAGAGGGATCCCGGGCACTGTGCTGCACTGACCACTGCTCCTGACCGGTTCCGCAGCAGCATTGAAGGATAGGTCAAATGCAAGACAACGGACACATTTTCTCGACGGAGACAATTAAGTGTACCTTACCTTTAAGTTTACGTCCACAAAATGACCGTAAGCCTGTGTAAAGTCCCCACTGAACAGATGAACCTGTGTGTGTGTGTGTGTGTGTGTAAGTGTGGGACAGAGGATCCTGGGTGGCACTCACCACCTGCTCTCTGCTCACAGTTTAGTTCCACGGTTTTCACAAGACCAAAACATACCCAAAACATTCTTTAAATATGGCAAAGTGAGACGGATAAACGTGTGACTAAGCCAAAAGTCATTTGTGGTCAGCTTAAATCCTTGGTTGATTAATTATATATTTTACTATTATTATTATTATCTCAATTCAAGTTTGTGCAATTACAAGAAGAAAATTGCATATGGCTTCAGGCAGAAAGTTTATCCTGACTCGTGAATTAACAATATTTGATTGACCCTCAAATGATTAAATGTAAACTATAATAACTTTAATAACGTTTTGCTTCGCATAGTCCACATTATCTGCTGAAAAGTGTAATTTTCTCTTTAAACTATCCTATAATAAATCTATTTGAATACACGAGTCCTGGCTTACCTAACCCCAGTGCAGTTATGCATTTAAAATAGTATTAATTCAGCCTTATCAGAGCACCGCACACCGGCAAAATGAATGTGAATCAGAAGACAGGAGGTCTGGAGTGCCGTCTGCAGTATCTCTAATGTAGATTAATGCTACCTGCCCACGGGAGCAGGCCCAGAAGACACCAATTAAGAGCAATAATCACGGCCGTGTGGTTAGCAGGTCCACCCCAGGTTCCATAGACTCCACTGTGGCCAAAATTGTATAATCAGCTAAATGTATTTTTACGAACAACAAGCAATGGCAACCCATATGTACCCATAGGACAAAAATATTGATTCAATGTTTTTCATGTGTGTTTGTTTTATTTTCGGCCATGTCAAACTTTGGAGGAGGACTACAGGAAACGCTTGCTCTGGTTTTGTGCTGCTTCTTTGCCAGTGTTCTCTGTTGACCAAACTGGTAAAATATTGAATGAATTGAAAGTAAAACATTGGGCAGTCCCCATAAGTCAAGGTACAATAATAGGTATGTGAAAATACTGATATTAACTCAATATACTGTTTATGTTAAACAATGACTTAATTTTGTCAAAGAAGTCCTGTAGGCTTTTCTCACTTTTAATGTTTATATATATTTTGAACAAACAACATGCAGAAGCACAGATAGCAATAGAGAGCAAGACAAGACCAATAAACACAGACAACAATAACAAACAGCACCACAAACAGAACAGCATGATAAAACATCAATAAAATTACGGTAGAACTATATAAGTCCCATTTTGTCTATCAAATGTCAAATTAAGTCTGAATGTCCTGTAGGCTTTTATTAAGAATACTAGGTTAAAATGCTTGTTCGTCCTACTTTCACATTTCAGGCATACAATTCCAATGTCAAGGGTTCTTAACATTGGTTTGCATACAGCGCCCTATTGCTGCTGTACAGTTCAAGCAACAGCGTCTCTAAGAAAACATGGCGGTTCACAGTGTGTTTCATTTGTGACGTCTGAACTGAACATGACTCTGATTTACCTCTGTTCCCCTCCGCTGCTGCCCCTTTTTTCCGTTTGCTCTCTCTCTTCTTCATTTTTCTGCATGTCCGGATGAGTGATGTAGCCAGCCAAGCCGCGTGTCCGGTCCTATTCTTCGGACAAATCGCTGCGGCCCGCTTTGCCCAGGCCTTGGACTGGACAGAAATCAATATTTTACCATTTAATAATATCTATCATTCCAGGATTATTTTTTTTTTCAATTCTTGTTACAGCTGCTGCTTTCACAATACACTGCAAAAACAAATATCTACAGTACGGTAGTTAAAATGTCATTCTTGATTTGAGATTTGAGATTTAAGTTTGAATTTATTTGGCCTAGTTTGTTGTTTTGTTTAACTTTGAGCTGAATTATCTCCCTGTGGAGTTACATGAGACAAAGATTAATATATAAAAATCGAAAAAAAAATTTACAACGTATATATTACATATATCTTCTCGTTTAGCCAATACATTTGCAACTGAAGGATAGAATTAGCTTTTATATACTGAGGGCACATTATCCTATAGAGAGCCCATTTGGGTTTTAACGCAAACTGGTTCTAGAACCCTAAAGTAAAGAGCTCATTCTACTTTAGTATAAAGTATAAAGTACAAAAATTTAATTAATTATTTATTTATTTGTAAGTCATGCTAAAGGCGCTGTACATAAGAAAAAGAAAACCAGTTCATTTTTTTAAGCAGTTTGGAGCAGTCAAAACTTATTACAAGTTTTCTTAATTATTCACCCAATGAGTTTACAAATAATTTTCTCAACATTTGGTGGCAAGAGCTGAGTTTTGTCGTCAAGCTAATAACAATAGCATGCTAACAGCTCACATTCTTGTTCTCGGACAATAAAATGCTTTATAATTAGATGCAACCAGCATACAGTAGTCTTAGTTTGACAATTTTACAATAGACCTGTTCAAGGGCAATGCAAATTTTGCTTAACTAAGTACACAAATTGGGACAGCCAATTTAGTTTTCCTTTTTTTGCAGTGTACTTTGGTTGAATTGGCCACCTCTGCCCCCCACCCTCCTCTTCTCTGAACTACCAAATCAGACACTTTGCAGTTACAAGCAGTAATCAATAAGCCAGCACCTTCACAGATCCCAGCCGCGGTCGCCTCTGCGGCACTGATGGATGGCGAGGAAGGCCGAAATTCATTTTGTCAGGCCATTACGCCGCCGAATCCTGTCCACTTCATCCCGCGGACCATCATTTTTCACAGTTCATAAGAGGCACAAATGGGGTTGGGGGGGTAACGCAGAGCTAAGGCAAAAGACAAAAGAGGATCTGTGTAGGAATATAGTCTATGTGGGGAAAGATTGAGAAGGTATAAAGAGCAGAGGAGGAGAAAACAAGGCAGTGATGACAGACCAGTGAGAGGAGCAAAGATGTGAAGCAGACACAGGATTCTACTGCTGCTGTTGAAGTGGCCATTTTCAATCTTAGCACAGAGCATCAAGGCAGTCAATACAAATTCAAAGACATTACTGCTTAATAGGCCTGTTCATATAATGACCAATTAATGATTGTAGTGCGATCATTCACTTCATTGACGCACTTATTGAAATGTAGCCTATGTATGACAATCATTTTCTCACTATTACAATTTATCTTTGAAGAAAAAAATGTGTTGCGATAGGAAGTTCAAATAATGAATAATTGTCATTGTAGGCCTGTTTTAGTCCTCATTTCATCAGATGACATTTTGTGTTTTAACTTTAAATTGGAATATTTTCAGTTTAATGTGCTGTATCAAATCATCCCCAATCAAATAGTTATCAGAGAATTGATGTCATTGTCTCATATCTTGCTGTCATACTTCCAAATAACAGGTTCTAATTTTAAAATGTATCAATTTATTTACTTTTTACTTGCGTATGCATGACTTTTTGTTTCTTATAAGACATCTTACTAAGCCTGGGTCTGTATTTAGCGACACGAACGATTGAAATGTGATGTTTAAATAATTGGTTGCTTGGCCTGTTACATTGACAGAACAAGACGAGCCAGTTTAAGTCAGTGACCATGTTGCCTTTTGCACTTTTAGAGAGAAAAAGGATTACAGCTGCTATAGCTTTTTGATTTATGAAGTGTTTGCAAAGCCCAAACAAAAAGTACAAAAACAAGACAACAAGCTAGCGCCGCTAAACTGTGCCGGTCCCCGCACTGCTGCTGCTGCTGCTGCTGCGGCTCTGTGTATCCAAATCATTCAGGGGGCAAATTGATTTTTTCTCTCTCCTCTCTCAAAAGCTTTTTATCGCTGTATAGCACACACAAGGGCAAAGTAACCATGAACAAGTCCCACCAGTCGAACGCATTATGTTTACAAACAGCACTGAGGGGAATTAGTCGAACTAAAGGACTCTGCGCTGTAATATATAGGCCTATTACCACATAGTCAATGTGAACCGTCACAAATAATGGGAAATTGGGTATAAAATGGCATAAGGCATTGGCCAATTTATAAGCCCCATATTTGGTCTCACGCCATGAAACCTTTCCTCTACATTATATCTATACTTATTATGCATAGATACACCACATTTATCCAGGTTTGGGCCTGGCACAGTGGGTGGGATGATTCGTGACCTCCTGTTAGCGTTGCCAGTTAAAGTACCTCTTATTCTAGTTCTGTGCCAAAGATTTCATTTGGGTTAGGGTTAGTGAATCACGCACACGAATAATAATAGAAGGTTGTGAATCTTATTCTGGTCGATTACAGATTTATCATGTAAAAACAAAAAACAAAACAAAATAGTTTGTTTTTCAAAAATGTTGCTTCTTGGTTCTTTAGTTTTTGGCCTGTTTCCCATAGACCCGTTGGTGTCTGGTCCGATATCCTCTCGCTCAGAAAACAACAGCTGCTCTGTGTGCGTGTGTTAGATGGTCCTGCATTGTGTGTGTTATGTGTGTATTGGACATTAGTGTGTGAGGGGACTTGGCCTGGCCCCATATGCCGGCCCTCACCTGCAGGCGGCCAGCGGATTAGGAGCTACAAGCCTTTATTAAAACTGGATTTGTTTACCCTTCTGCTCGCGACACAAACAGGATGACCCCGGCGCCAAGTGGAACCTCTTTAGAGCTGGAAATGTGTGGATAGAAAGATGAATAGGGAAGAATAATAAACAAGGAGATTGTGATTAGATTTGTGATTTTGACATTTGAGAGTGGACTGAAAAATCAACACTATAATTAATACAAGAATCACATGCACTTCAGAACAGCAGGTTTATGATATTTTGTTTTCAGGAGATTTCTTGAAATGTTATTTAAACAACAACAATTTTGAATAGTAAAATGAAAGACATATTTTACCTACCCGTACATTGGAACTAAATATTGTAGATTACTGTCTGGATAAATATGTTTTAATTTAAAAAAGCATAGCAAAAGGAGGCACCAATATTAAACAATATCTTAGCTATATCAATGAGTTTGCAAATAGAAAATGTGAGACAGGCAACAGTACAAGGGGCTTAAATAAATATTTTCATAACAACACAACATCACACAATTAAATACGTATTTGTGGTTATAGATACATGATAGTAACAGTATGGTGTATTTTCTTGTTGTTTTTTTGCAATTGTGAACACATTTTCTTGTGATGCTTTTAGACTGAAATGGTTTGGCATGTTGTGAACTTATGGACTCAACAGTACATTCAGACTGGTATAGAAGTCACAACAGCCATTAACAACAGAATTATTTGAAATCAATATTAAAAATGGTACTGCATTTTCACAACTGATGAGAACTGGGATTAGCTTTTTGGCACAAACAATAGATAGCCTTACAGTGGTAGCGTAGAATCCCCTGCCCTCACACGGAGCCAATGGCTGCACTGTCAGCATCTCTTTTATGGAAATGAATGGGGAGTGTGACAAGATATAGGGAGCAGGTCAGAGAGGGGAGTCCAGGAGCAAGGAACGAATTAGGAGAGAATTATGTGGACCACAAGCAGTAGAAAAATGGTACAGAAGCTTCTCCCGGGATAAAGAGTTCTACAATAGAGAGAGGGCTGAGAAACACATGGTATATGTAGGGTTTCGAACAAAGATGAATGTAGGATTATTATCGCTCATTGATAATAGCATAGAATAGTATTAATCTGACTTAATTGTATTTAGGTGTGTATTCACGGACAATATGTCAATATGTTTCAGCTTGAATAAAAAGAAGGAGGGGAACAATTCATTACAAATGCAATTGCAATAGCCATGGATGAGGTCTAGAATTTTCAATTATATATATAAATACTTTTTTGAATACATTTTTCAATATTGTTAGTGTATGATATAATGTAATTCATTAGTTGACAATACAATTCAGGTCTGAACAATGCGTTGGACACTTAAGCATGTTTTATTCGTCACACTACATGTTTCAGATTTATAATTTTGTTTTTAATTATACATTCTTCATGACGACATCAATATACATTTTGATATTTTTTGTGCATTTGTGCAGTTCAAAGTGGCATGTTGTCCCCAGTGTCACCAGAAGGGGGCACACAACTCCTGGTTTCATAGATCAGGCCTTTTCTGCTCTTATCTGGCAGCTCACATTCTTCCCATATTAGACCCTTTGTTTTGACTGTCACAATAATTGATAATTTAATCTATTCATAAACAATTGACAGCTATAGGCCTACAACATACCACTTAATTAAGATTTGGTAAAAAACATGTTATTTCTGAGTAATTACATTATGTAGCAATGAAATTAGATTAAAAAAAGCTCAAATGTGAAGAGCCAAAAGGGAATGAAGATATTATACTGTAAATTAGAATTATTATTATTTATTTTTTTACAGAAGATATCGAAACATTTTCTAAGATTCAAGCGTTTTATTATTATTTCACTGTATTTTAAAGATGGGAATGCAATTAGGAAATTTTAGGCTGTATTAAAAACTGAGAAGAAAAACATGTTAGAAAGTAACTATATTTTTTATTCTTTATTTCAATATTTGATAACACTATTTGAAAATAATTTTACGTTATTCTCCTTTCCTTTTGTTTTGATTTGAGTCGGTAAAAGTACATTTTGCTTCAACTAATGATTATTTTTGTAACATTATCCAACATTATGCCACCATTTTTTCCTGCTAACTTGGCCTGTCTGTTTAAGTGCGTCTGAATCCTAAATGAGGCTCAGGTTAAGTAGCTCGGAGGTGGGGACAAAGGCCAATTTCCTTTCGGCTTGTCGTCTTTTGTGGAGCTGCACATTGGAGGATTGGACCTGTCAATCAAAGCTCAGAGCAGCATGTTGTCCCGACACAAGACAAAAGCAACTGCCCTTTTTAGGATTAACCCTTTGAAGGGCCTTTAGGGGAAGGCAAATACTGATACTCTGGCTACACGACAGGCATGCTGCAAATTATGTAGGTCAATAACACTAGATATCATGTAGAAATATGCAAAAAGTTCAACTGAAAAACAGGTATATAAAGTGATACTATTTAGGCATGACTAAAACTGTAATATATTAATTTATAATTGTTTTGAAGTTATCATAAAAATGGCAAATATATTTTCTTATTTGACAAATCCATAAAAAATATAAATGTCAGTTTTAAAAGAACAACATAAAAAATATAAAATTATTAAAAGCACTTGCTTGTAGAACTTTGCTAAGGCACTGGTCCTATCTTTCAATGTTAACATTATATTGCCTGGACCTGGATCCTTTAGTTCAGGGGTTAGACGTTTTCCTTTAAGCCACAAAACCTGGATACAGCATCATAAATGGTAAATTTTATCACTTATTGTAGGTCATTTTCAGAGGGTGAATTTGTGTATTTCCAATGTGCGCAGAATCTTGCAAAAACAATTCAAATCTGTTCTTAACAAGATATTTTAGGGATTTAGGGACGATATAAAGCATTCAGCTATACTCTCAAATATCCCACTTTAGCTTCTTGTGAATGTAAAAATCACTTTTCCTCACTTTCTCTGCGGGGAACGTCGGTCTTATAAATTAGCAACAAAATGGGAAATGGTTTGCTTTAGCACAGATGGAAAAAAACGGCAGCAGACCGGCCAAGCATCACACACATCAAAGTAAAGACTTTGTTTTGGAGTGAACAATGGCCGTCGTCACAGTCCAGGGGTCCGTGTGTATGTGGTGCCTCAGTCCCCCGCTGCCGGACGAATCATTGGATTATCAAAGCAGCAGATGCAAAATGCAAGCAACAAAATCACCAAGGTCTCATAGGAAAGTCCACAGAGGAGGGAAATAAGCCATATGTAACGTCTAACAAATAGAAACAACTTTTGCTGATGAAAAACTTGGAACAATGTATATCTTTTGAAAAAGAAAGCCCAAATAAAGAAATAACATATTGGTTGCATTGAGCTGTATCCTTTTTTTCAAATAAAAAATCTGTTGTGTAATACTGTACAAATAAAAAAAAATAACATTCTAGGTTTCCTTTTTCACACTATTTATTTGTATTGAAGCCTAGGTCCATGTAAATTTAAAAAAAAAAATTAGAAAAGTATTTCTTCCTTTTTAATGATTGCCTTTTCTATGTAGAATTGGAAACTTGAAAATATTTTTTATAAGTTATAAGTTGTAAGTATAAGTTTTTATAATGGGACAAATCAAGGTTCGTGTACCCATTGAATCCAAAACGTACATGGTTTATATTTACATTTAGTCTCATTTATTGTGCATGCAGAGCACATGCATTTTTTGTAAGGTCGACTGGCATTTTCAAGTGATTTTAGTTTAAAATATTCTGCTTATATAAAACTGATTCTAGAAACATGAATTTCCATAAAATGATAAATATCCAATGCACTGATCATTGTGTGAAGACTTTCCTGGCAAAGACAGAGGGGGGCTAAGTATCTTCAAGACCTTAGACTATAAACCAGGGCTAGGTCTTCATAAGAATTTAATGGTCTTGAGGTAAACCAATATACCAGGTCTGATCTAGGACTAAACCAGGGTTACATCGGTCCCAGGATAAATTATGTCTATTCAAGAACTAAACCAGGTCCTATTCAAGACTAAAACAGGTCTTAACAAGGTCTATGTGAGTACATAATCAGGTCTAAATCTGAAGAAACCCCGTTAGGGATGATTTCAGACGGAGCCAAGCCCTAACCCTAACCCTAACCCAAAACTAAGCCGGGTCAAAATCAAGATTTACCCAGACTCTTGTTTAGGACTAAACTAGAACTAAAGCAGGTCTAAACCAAGACGAAAGAAGTCCAAGATCATTTGAAATGTAGTTCAATTGAACTTGACTTAGGATGAATTGACACAGGTAGGACGAAACGGACAGCAAACTAGGAACTAAACCTAGACTAGACCAGGACATAAAAAGGACAAGAAAGAGTACCAAACCAAGGGCTTATCGAGACATAAATGGGCTCAAATCAGGACTAGTGTGAATCTATCCTTGGGACTATATCAGGATAGAGCCAGAAATAAACCAGGACTAAACTAACGCCATGCAAAGAATTTAGTAGATCTAAATGTCAACCAAAATAATAGTATAAGATAAATATGATCACATCTGAGTACCACAAATGGACCCAGGATCACATTTTGAGACACACTGGTCTAAAGCTAATCCCATTGCCTTGAGTGGTAAGTCCTCTCTCTCTTAACCTTGATCCTGAAATAGTCCATTTGAGAGACAGAGCTCCTTGGGGAAAGTCCACCTGGGCATCTCTGGCGGCCAAATACAAAATCAATACAGATCAGAGTAATGGCAGAAGACTCAGGGCCTATAGCTGCAGTGCATGGACCGACACTAAATAAACACTAATCATAGCTTATTAGTGAGGATCAAATTAACGCCATTGATTCAGCGCTGGGGTAATGCAAGTTGTTAGGTTTTTAATGAAGCCGAGTTAGGCTGAGACTATAGTGAAGAGGAAGATGGATTTGGGATTGAATTGATGAAGAAATAAATCAAAAAGCTGTGTGGGATGTATTGACAAAAATTAAATCGCTTTTTTTCCTTTTTTTTCCTTCTCGATGAAAATACGATGCTTTTATAATATTTCCATAATCTGTCCAAATATGTTGGAACGTTCTTATAAAGGTCTTGGTTGAGTTTCATGTATTGCACAAAAAGACATGCATGTGACAGATTAGACAATACTTTATTTATTTATTTATTTTCAAAAATGTACCTGGAATTTTACCTAATTTGGGAGACAATTACTATTTTACATCCTAGTTTGGCATGGACAGCATGTGTAGACTTAATTACACTACAGCTAATGTGAAAGGCCAAAACTTAAAAATACATTTTGACAAGAGATAACACCTTTATTTTATTAAATTCATGTTTCAACTGTGTGCTTAGATATTTCTAAGTACACAATTGAAACACATATTTCAATGTGTGAGCACATATTTCTTTAACCGGTTGGCATATGATCAAAGTTTTGCACCTAACAGGACAGATTTGAGATTTAAAGTCTGTATAATAAATGTAAAAGAAAAAGAAAATCACATGAAAAGCTTTGAAATGTTGAAAGAATCCTTTGACTAGTAAAGGTATTTACAAATAAAGAGTTTTTATTACCAAGAAATTAAACTAAACTAAATGACCATGACAACCCTTTGGCTGAAATGTTTATTAAAGCTTATAGGTCAGAACTTTTAAGAGGAATAATATCTTAATTATATGTGTGTTAAAGATTTAGGTAGCCACTCTACTAATTACATAAAAAAATAAATGGGAAGTAGAGTGTAATTTTGTTTTGACTGACTAAGAGTGGGAAAGTGTATGTCGGAGAACCACTAGATCACATGTTTGGAGGGCGTTCTGTTGGAAAAATGTGTCACGTTTCTTCAAATCATCATGTCAAAGTGCACATTATTCACAGGGTATTTCCAACTGTTGGAAAAAATGGTGGCAGCCAGAAGGCAAACCATTTCTTTGTCTTTGGGACTGTCCTGTTACTCAGAAATAATGGCCATAAATCTATACAGTGCTACAAACTGTTTTTGACATCATCATCATCATCATCATCATCCCACTCGATTTCAGAACTATGTATTTTGGCCTCCTGGATATCTTTGGAATATACTCCTGGCAGCAGGAGCAGCCATCACAGAAAAATGGATGACACAAACTGATTTTCCAAATACCGGTACAAACCTGTTCTGAACATTTCTGCCTCAATCACATTCTACCTAACCCTAACCCCTGACCCTTTAAATTGCATACTTACATAAATATGTGGGGAAAAGCTAGCTTTTTAAAAATGTCCACTTGGTAATTCCCTCTGCTGCCTGTAGATGGTGTGTTAACACAACTCCTGATGAGATATCACCTTACTGTGTGATTATGAACAGATGCATGATTTCAAATTCTAAAACATGAGGTGCAAAAACCAAGGTACTTACTAAGAATTTATTTAAAGGCCAACAATACGATTTGACTTGTAGCGCTTTGGAACGGTTCATTTAATGGCGGAGTGCATCTTCATGCTAAGGGCCTGACTCATGCTGTGAGACATGGCTAAAGCTAGAATAGGCCTAAACGACTTCTGGTTTATCCTCAGCTTTTTCTACATTTATTTCACACCAAGTTTTAATGTCTCTTTATCTAATCTGCATTGGATTTGTCTGATGTTAGATGCTCTATGCACTGAAAATTTTATCTTGACGTGTTGTGTGTCAACAGGAAACAGCGAATGTATTCTAGCTTTGTTTTGCAAAGCATGTCTGCCCAACATAAGTTAGCATCACTGGAAAAATTCTGCGTTTGTTGAGAAATGATCATTTTCTCTTTACATCTACTTTGTGTTCTCTTTTGTCCAATCATCTCACGGTAAAGCGTTCATAGAGCCAAAGACAGTCAGACTGTTTTGGGATCAGACCTCACAGGGTCTGGTACGGTTCATTTAAGGCAGCGGACACACTTTCAGACCATGCCAGTCTGCTCCAAAGTATTTTGTTGTGAAGGAAATTAGTATTTTGAAACCGTAAGAATTAGTTCAGCTAAATACAAATTTGATTATTTAAACATGCATGTATGAAATATAATAAAACTTAAACTTTTATGAGGAAACATTACCAGCCCACCACACTACAAGCAAACCCTTATTACTATGCACTTTATTCCACACACCTTGTTTTGAAGATTACTATTTGAACTTTCTTAATATTTTAATTTTTAAAACTAGTTTATCAGTTGTAAATGTGGATATAGAGGATTCTTTGATGACAGAATTGATGGAGATAGTTGGGTCATCTGAAATTGTTTTTCAAGTCAAAAAACAATTACTTTTTTGAGAGTTTGAACAACAATTTTCCTTGATCAAAAATATACATCAATTTATGTTATAGTTCTTTCTATTTTGATCCATAAAACTTTGCAAAACTTTCATTTACAACAACGGAAAAAACTCTGCATGCAACTTGAATTGTGGAATTGCTGACACTTGCAAATGCATGCATTTCGCTGACACCCTTATCCTGAGAAACATATGTAAAAAAAACTCGATAACCACATCCGCACCTGAACAATAGCAGTGAAAAATATAAAACAATGAAATTCAAGACTTGCCAAGGTAGTTTTTTGGACCCGGGAGATGTAGAGATTTGAGAAGAGAAAGTGTGCCAGCACGCAAGAAAAGTTATGTGTTTAATAGTTTTCTGTCGGGAGTAGGAGCTGATAGAGTGTTACATTTACTAAAGCGTAAATCTGATCTAAACTTCATCTAACCAAGTCATAACTTCATCTAAGACTGAACTACAGTGAAACTAAACTTGGGCTAAATCAATCTAACCAAAAACTAAACCAGGTCTTAATCAGGACTAACCCAAGAGTGGAATAATATGAGACTAAACCTGGTGCTACTTCCAACCAAACTAAGACTAAACCAACACTAACTAAACCGAGACTGCACAACTGGGTCATAAACAATACTAAAACTTGGTCGGAAATGGAACTAAACTAAACTAAACCCGTGTTAAAATCTCCAGTCCCAAGCAAGATGATTGTAAAAGTGGGATGAAAACCAAAACAATGAATAACGATGTGCATAATAGGGTCATGTCTCTCGCAGTAGCTAATGGAGTGTTACAGGCCTCCAAAAGCAAACCTAAAACTTTGGCTAATTCATTGGCCCGGGTCTGGAAGGGCATTGACTTGTGGGACGTCCCGTTGCCAGTGTTGCTGACGATAACCTGTTTGTGGGATATTATGCTCACCTCCTCTCGTATCTGTCCTGCAAATTTGGATCTATTACTAAGGAGGATTCCCACTGGTAACTTGGTACAACAACACAGCCAACTCCAATGTATGGCTAAATGTGCTGTAGAAATGTACCAGAAATTCCCTCCTGGTTTAGAGCTTAATTATTGTAGGTTTTCTCAGTAAGTCTCTATTGTTATTAGGACATTTGCCTTTATTTGTATTTATTTTGATCACCATTATTAGCTGCATAAGCACAGCTATTTATCATACACTGTACATTTATTGTTAAAACCTTTGTTTCTATGGACTTTAGATGAATGAGGGATTAGGTCCATATCGATTTATTATTTAAGTTGAATACAATTTTTTATACTCAATAGTAATGCAAATGATAAATTCAGGTGTAAATTCTTAGAAAATCTTCACGTTCCATGCTCAATTCATATTATCAAGTGGAAAAGGAGTTGATTTGTTTACATATTACAAAATAAATAAATACAGGATAGATAGATATTATTTCTTTAGTCATGGTTGAATTTTTAAAGTTTATTGGTTTTGACATATTCAGCTTCAGAGGTACAATGTTTTTCTGAAGCTTTACACCGACAAGACGTACATAATAATATTATGTTTCCCCCCCAGAGTATTTAGCATACTAACATGTGGTGTTTATGATTTTACATTTTCTTCATTGTAAACCGCAATATTGATCAATATTAGTAAGATTGACTTTCTGTTCAGAACTGCTGAACTGACATAGCATATTGGCACTTCACCAAAGCTGTGGATTTTCATTTAAGTGTTTTTTATTTATTTTTAATTTATTAATACGCAACAGTAAGTACTGAGCAGGGTTATTGCAAATATATTACTCACAAACAACTTGCATTCAATTTTGGCTGTTGTGTGACGAAGTGACCAATGATTGAAAGTAAATAATCTACTTGTGCTAAAGTTTCCCAACAAGTTTAATTTGATCCCTTTTCTCTCCTCAGGTGCGCATCATTGCTTTTGACCTTTTCCATGTCCAATTTGATATTTTCTGGATTTTAATGTCAGTAAATCATCAGCGATGCCTCTGCAGCCCCAAAACGGCATCAATTTCAGCCTTGTTAGGTGAGTCTTGACAGACACACACACATGCTTATTCTAACACAGCAGTGGGCCTACAGAGCTCAATGAAAACCAATCCCTTTATCTTCTGTCAAAGAACAAGTGGCCACCCGCTGGGCCAAAAAAGGGCACTGTGAAACGCTCTCAATCACTTTCAATTAGCCTTTAAGGGACTCTAAAAGGACACTTTGCCAGGGGGTGTTTATGTTGGGGTGCTTAGGCTGTCCTTCTGTCTGCCAATAGCTAACGTGTATAGATTTATGACCAAGAGAAGGCTTGGTATGTTTGAGAAGGGAGCTAGCTACTGGGATGAAACTTGTAAAGTAAGAAATATTTAGAGAAGTGTAATAATTTGAGTTTAATTATTAAGAGTTTGACACATTTTGAAAATAAAAAAGCAATACTATCTCAAAACTGCTATTCCTTGTTTAAATGAAATAAGCCAATTTTCTCAAATTGAATTAACCCAGATCAAAAATAAACTAAACTTGGGCTGAATCTGAGCAAAAGAAATAAGTAGGCCTACTGTAAATTTGCTCTTGAAGTTCCAAGAAATACAGGGAAAAGGATGAATAATGGGGCCTAAGTCAAAGCAGAGTTATGAGTGTTACCAACAGAATCAGTTAAAGGTGATTTAGACCTGGTCAAGTCCTGGGCTAGACCTGGTTTAGTTCTGGTTAAGTTGTGTGTTAGATCTGGTTTAGTTCTGGTTTAGTTCTGGGTTAGACCTGGTTTAGTTCTGTTTTAGTTCTGGTTTAGACCTCGTTTAGTTCTGGGTTAGACCTGGTTCAGTTCTGGGTTAGACCTGGTTTAGTTATGTTAGACCTGGTTTAGTTCTGGGTTAGACCTGGTTTAGTTCTGGGTTAGACCTGGTTTAGTTATGTTAGACCTGGTTTAGTTCTGGGTTAGATCTGGTTAAGTTCTGTTTTAGGGGTTAAACCTGGTTTAGTTCTGGTTTAGTTCTGGGTTAGACCTGGTTTAGTTCTGGTTTAGTTCTGGGTTAGACCTGGTTTAGTTATGTTAGACCTGGTTTAGTTCTGGGTTAGACCTGGTTTAGTTCTGTTTTAGTTCTGGGTTAGACCTGGTTTAGTTCTGGTTTAGTTCTGGTTTAGTTCTGGGTTATACCTGGTTTAGTTATGTTAGACCTGGTTTAGTTCTGGGTTAGACCTGGTTTAGTTCTGGTTTAGTTCTGGGTTAGACCTGGTTTAGTTCTGGTTTAGTTCTGGTTTAGTTCTGGGTTATACCTGGTTTAGTTATGTTAGACCTGGTTTAGTTCTGGGTTAGACCTGGTTTAGTTCTGGTTTAGTTCTGGGTTAGACCTGGTTTAGTTCTGGTTTAGTTCTGGTTTAGTTCTGGGTTATACCTGGTTTAGTTATGTTAGACCTGGTTTAGTTCTGGGTTAGACCTGGTTTAGTTCTGGTTTAGTTCTGGGTTAGACCTGGTTTAGTTCTGGTTTAGTTCTGGTTTAGTTCTGGGTTATACCTGGTTTAGTTATGTTAGACCTGGTTTAGTTCTGGGTTAGACCTGGTTAAGTTCTGTTTTAGGGGTTAAACCTGGTTTAGTTCTGGGATTGACCAGGTTTAGTTCAGCTATTGTTTTTTTTAGTTGTTTTTTAAGATAATCAGTTGTAAACAAAACTACTCGGTCTCTTTACTTACTCTATTCTGAGAGCTGCACCTAGAATGTTTCTGCACTAACCCAACAACAATTATAACCATCATTATTATGGCATTGTTCATCCATTCATCCATTTTCTACTGCTTGTTCCCTGTGTTTATTCACTTTTAATGAAACCTTAAGTGACACGCATGCTACAAGTACCTAACACAAGGTGGTCTACGAAAAAAAAGAAAAAGTTACAGACAATCAATGAGCTTTTTTAATACATTTTTAATGAGCAGTGCAATGTGTTTTATTCAAAGGTGTCAGAATATACATTTCATACATAGCTTCATACTTGCCAGGTGGTTGTAATATTATGCCTTATTCATGCATGTTGATTTATAACCAACTGCTGACATTTTGATTGCAGGGATTTGCCAAAAAGTCGACTCATAACGCGGCATACAAATATTAATACCATTTTTGAGCAATAATCTTTGCTCTCCTGTTGTGATTACGCCTGCAGTTCTTATCTCCCGCTAATAGTGTGGATAATGATAATAAAAGTGTGCGGGGTCCCTGCTTGGAAATGATTAGCTGGGCTTTCCCTTTATGAGCTGCTCCCGGTGCCTTTTGTAACAGGCCTAATGAATATTGAGGCGGGGATATTTGGAGCACTTTGAGGAACTAACAGCCTTTTTAATCCTTTAATCCTGAGCAAAACCAATTTCACACAGGCGCACCCTCCTTTTATTTTGAAAAAGAGGTGGCTCTGTTGGCGTTGTGTGTGTGTGTTTAACCTGCTATCGTTAATTTCCCGGCTCACGGACCTGCTAATCTTGGAGATTAGCTTCATTAAAATCACATATTGTACCTCCACCTCCACCAGTGTAGTGTAATGATAGGAGCAGATAGGAGAGCGGGGTTATCGAGGGGTGGTGGAGGGGTGGTGGATACACTCTGACCCGGGACAGGTTTGACTTTTGGCCGGCCTAAACACCCCGCTGTGAGGAGCACGACAGAGAAAGTTTGTCCTTTAACCTTTACTTAGAGCAGGGCTAATCCTTACAGAGGGGACAGCTTGTAGGGACACAAACGGACAACAGAGGCATGGATATACCTGATAAAGACGTGGATGTAATTGCTCCATATTGTTTTGACGCATCTTTTGTGATTTTTGTTGCAGCCAATGTGAGAAAGCTCCCATTACAGCAGCTGAAAATGTAAATTGTCAGCACATATTAATGACAATGATGAATGAGTAATATTATAGTGTTTTTATTTTTACCATCATCCATTAATGTGTTTGCAATAAAGTAATACAATTCTTAGTCAGTAATTACATTTTAACTTCAATTGCAATTTTTCTAGGACTTAACTTTTGTTTAATGCATCAAAATGAAGTTAGTTAACATGTTTAATTCAACTTGTGGGGAAACTTTTGACAAGAATCTTGTTAATCCAACTACAAAGAGTTACACGTCGTTACAGAACATTGAAGAATGAGAAAACTTTCAAATAACTGTTGTCATAGATGCAATAGCACTTGATTACTTGCTGCTTTTTGCTATTTCTAATGTAGTTAGGTAAAGCTTGCTAACCTCAGCTACATATAATATCATGCATATTGTGTTATTACTCTTTGGTACATTGCAGTTCCATTTCCTTGTGGTAATCCAGTTTCATAAAACATATCAATATCAGATTTGGGATTATGCTTATAAAATACAGTACCACATTGGGACTCTTGGTGACCACTGACAAATTGTGATAAGGAATTAGCTCTACTTCTGTATACATTCCTTTATGTGTTTTTCTATGTATTTTGGTCTATCCCACCTTGCAGGTCGTCCTATCAACGCTACATAATGGAAGAGTGTCGGGGGAGTTTTATCGCCAGACCCCACTCCAAAGGGCCGCAGCCGCCATCTTGAAAAGGTATTGAAACCACCATAGGGAATCAGCCTTTGTACATGTAAATTTATGTGTGAGAGTCAAGAGGGCAACACAGCGCGGAGACCTAAGATTACCCAGCATGCCACAGTGCTGTTCAGTACAGGGGGTATCTGAAAAGGGAAAATAATTACATAGATGAAAGCATATAGGGTCAGATAAGGTGTAATGAGAAGGGGCAAAATTTGGGATTGGGGGATGGATGAATCAAAGGAAAAAGACGGACATGAGCCAATATAAATGAGAAAAATGTCCCATTAAGGAGGATTTATATTGGAAACATGTTATTAATACAAAAAATGTGTGCAAAATGATGGTTCATTTTATTATTTGATTCATTGTCTTCCTTTGGAGCCCACAAATCTGGTTATGCTCTATTGTTGTTATACTAAAGCATTGCAAATGTCTACAATCTACAATGGCCCGGTCATTTTTAAGCGATAAAGACCAAATAAAAATCTTAACAAAAAGGTTATAACTGTATGCTTTGTTGCTGGATCATGTTGTACGCTTAATTTTTTATTAACTACCCTAGTAATGGAAAAAAAAAAAAACGTACTGCAAGCGTCAAATGAGTTTTTAAGGCTTTATCCTTTCTAGTGTTACATTCATTGCTGTTTACTAAATAGTAGGTTGACAAGCCAGCTCTTTTCCTCTATTCTTTTTTGTTATAGTTCTTTGCTACTTTTGTCGGTGGTATCGTGTCTGTGTTACATAAATAATTTGGCTGTAAAGTTTAGTCCATTGATACTAAACAGATGGTCTGACTTTTAAATGCAAGTCTTGCTTGTGACTTTTGTGTCAACCATAGGCCAATTTTTATATGATACGTTTTATTTTGCAAATATATTATTGGCTTAAAGGAAATGATAAACAGTAGAATATTATGAAAATGGGGTGACGTGTGGAGAAAGACCAATATGCTAAATTTTAGATGCACCCTTTACCTTATTTTTTTCTTTTTCTATTTGTATTTTCAGATTGACCAATTTACCAATTCAACGTAAACATATCCCTATAAAACCCTCAAGCTTATGTTAAGTTTGTGTTGCAGTTAGCGGGCTTGAGCATCAAACCCACAATCTCCTTGTTAGCGGGCATGAGCGCTAAGCATCAAGCCACTTCAAAATAATAACTTGAATGTGACAATTTGAAGCCTTATTTCAGCAGTATATTTGTTAGCAAGCTGCTGTATTATCCAGTTGAGGTAATGGTATTGATTAACCAAAGCAGAGCGCGTGAATAGCCAGGAATAAGATGATCAATCATATCTTTAGGAGTCCCGGGCCACATGTTTTTGCCCCTGCATTAATTCGATCCCCATTATCCAGCCTAAGAAGGAGGCCATAATGGATTTGTGCACTCTAACAGAAAATGGCTTTTGGAACCATCGCACAATTAGTACACACAAGTTTTTTGGCAAACCCAACCCACATTATCAACATAATGGGAAATACGCCTGCAGCTTTTTAAATGAGTTAGAAAATGGGGGGTTAATAATGTGTACAGAAAGTTTTCAAGTTTAATTTATCATTTGGAAAGAGACCATTAATCAAAACAGCCGTGAAGTGATGTTTTTTCTATTGATTTTAATCTGCTGTTTAATCCCCTTTTAGTTAATTTCCCCTCCAACTATTTTCTGAGCAGCTTTAGTTGCCATTGGAGGAGCTTTCCACGTTCCAGTACTTAGATGTGTATAAACAATATGAAGGAGCAAACATACTGATACTTTTGAATGCCTTTTTCTCTGTCCAATCACTGAAGGCTTGAAGTTTCACCTGGCCACGCCCACCTGCACACCTGGCAACATCTAAAATAGTAAGTTTGTCATTAATTTTATTTTATGTTTTGTTACATTCACACATTTATACTTTTGATTGTAGTTGTTTTGTGAATCATCTACTCAACACTCTTATTGGAATAATTTTTGAATCAAGTATTTTGCTAAAGATCATTATTTGCGCGGAAAGCGCACTGCATGTTGTGTGTTATTTGTGAACATTTCCTGCCACAGTATTCAGGTAAGTTGTATGATTCAGGTAAGTTGCATTATTCAGGTAAGTTAATAATTTTTATATTATTAGCACAGTAAAGATAAGTAGTAAGTCGGAGTACTTGGAGCGTCCAATCCAGTCAAAAGACAATCTGTGCCTACACTAATAATACTTATTATGACCAATTGCGAAGAGTGACTGATAAAGTATTACATTGACTCAACAAAAAAAAACTTAAAAAATAGATATCCTTCTAAACTAAAGGATCATAGAAAAGGCCAGAGAAAAGAGCATTGAGTTGTGATTGTGTTGAACGACTTTTCTCTCACCTCAACAAAGCCTTCTCGCTTGGTGCTCTAATTCTCTGAAAAAGTGCCAAATCAGCCTAAGAGCAGGGATTAACTTTAAACCCCGAGAGGCTGTGGTTGCACCTTGTATGCAAACATGCTACGTTAACCTAGTCTGATATCGCAATGCATAATCTGCCCTGCTTTAAAAATACACCCCACACACATATATAGATAGGGCACATAATCTCTTTTTCACACAGCTGTTGGACTGTGGCCTCTATGGTTGGGTGCTTTCTCTGGGTTAGACTTGTGAACAAAATACACTTGTACATTGGCTATAAGAAGACATCATATCTGCTTTAGTGGCTCTTACATGTGTGTATCTGGAGTTTGAGCTTGTTCCAATTTGTTTCGGGTGCACCAAGATCAAGTAGATGTAGGAGTAGTTGTGGTAATACTGGTAATAGTGGTAGTGGTGGTAGTAGTTTCGCAAAATAATTTGGATTTAATGGATTTATTATAAGAATATATAAAAAACCTGCACAAAAGTATTTCTGACCAACATCCTGGTTAAGATCTGAAGAAGTGTCACCAGCACAAATAAATGTACCTATTAAACTGCAGTTTAAATAATACAAATAATATATTTTTATACTTTTTCTATTAATACAGAAAACTACAGTGGCCCCAGAGTCTTAAGCCATGTAAGGCATTTCATGAAATTACTTAATTATGGATTCACTCTTGACCATAGTCTCAACAAAATTGGAAATATAGTAAGATTGTATGATACAATATAAAGAAATTAACCGAACAATGTTCTCATACCTTTTTTTCAAACTCTTTTATTTAAAACATGGTTACAGGTCTCATAATGGACACTTTACTCAAAACACTCCTCTGTGTGTGTTTTGTTAGATTACTTCTTTCCCAGTGGCCCCTCATTTAAGCACCAAAATGAAGTGACACAAACTTGGACGTCATGTCCTTTTTCTATTCCCAGCTCGCCTCGCTGAACTGGTTTTTGACACGGTCCAACACTTGCCTTCATATCTCCACCTGGCACGCCTCAAACCTGTGGACCCAAAGCAAATAGCCCCTTAGTTAATATTTACAAAACATTTAGCGCAGCCTCTCTTTTTCTGGTATCACAGGCGCGGGTGCAGATGGTAATCGCGGAGGGCATTGATCCATGTGTTCGCCACACCGGGTCGGACTCACTAAAGGTTAATTGGAAAACAAGAGTGAATAGGAGACTTTGGATCATGCAAAACTTAAGTTGGTGAAAATGGTCTTGTTAAATGTGCCATGGAGAAAAAGTAACAATTTTTGCTATGGTAGTATATTGATTGTAACAGGAATAATTCAGTGATTGATAGATAGTAAACCACCCAGTTATTACATGTACCATATAGTTTCACTATTGTGTGTGTGTGTGTGTTTGTGTGTGTGTGTTTTTTTCTTCAAATAAATGTTGCTTCTTATAATAACATTATCTGAATTTCTTTTGTATTGATAAGAAGGGGGTATTTTTAAACTTTGGGTACGACGGTTTACCCAGTTGCCTTGATTTGTCATCACTATGTATATTTTGTGCCAATAATACCAAAAGTTACTGTGCATAAACCCTGTCATTTAAAAGCTTTAATTGTGCACATTTTACCCGCATGTTTCCGTCCACTCCGTCAGTATGTGGGAAAAGTGGAACTGCAGCCAAAAAGGATGTGAGGGGCCCTTGACTTAAAGAGGACCCACTTTACAAGCAATTCATCACCTTCTATCGCCCTGTCTTCTCTCCCCTCTTATGTCTTCCTACAGTTTTTTTCTATCAGTGCATCCAGTTGTTCCTCGTTCCTCGCTCCTCCGCCCTTGCCCCCTGCGCCTCCTCACCCACAACTACACTCTAAAATTCAAATCTACACTAATAATGTCTGAATCTGAAATTATGATCTTATTCTATAGTTTTAGCTCTGATTTGGTCCTTATGTTAATTTTCGAATGTGCTTTTATGACATTTGTTGCTTGTTGCTATTGTTTCCCATTTCAAGCCTAATCAATTTGCCCCCAGGAGTATGAAAACTCGAGTAAAACTTTAAAATATTTAACACTTGAAAACTAAATTTGAAAATATATTTGAATAGAAATTATAAAACTACAATCACAATCTTAACATTAGTAAATAATATAGTCAAAACAACAACTACTCAAAATTAGTACTCTCAATTCAAGTCATTTGACCTAATCTAGATGTCCATTTTTGCACTGTATCTTTGCTATCAACCCCTGTCTAATCCGAGTAAGGTTGTGTTACAGCGCATGGCTATCTGACCTCAGCATCACAGCTAATCCGGCTTAGTTCATTTAATGATGCCACTTGTGGTTCCACTAACGTCGCTGTGAAGTCTATAAAAGCCTTGCCTTCCATTAAAATGCAAATCTGTTGGAAAGAAACAGCTAAGCGACACAAAAGTGGGAGAATTTGACCCTCTCTTCAGCTATGCAAGAGCCCTGATGCAGCAATATTGTATAAGCCTTATAAGTCTTTCCAATAGCATAACAGATTTTACTGATTGTGTTCAAATAGACTCCTGGACAAAACTATTCGATTTTCTCCGCTTCGTTGTTGTGAGGAAATGAACAAATGGTTATCAATGTTCAGAGGAGGAAATCTGCCATATCTGCGCCAGGTTTTTCCAAGCAGATAGTATTTTACCCATACAAACCAGGAAATGACTTCTCTCTATATTGCCACCAAACCCTCCTTTGCCTCCATAGCGATGCCGTATTTCTTTTTAATCAGGATATCCTCATACCGAGAGAGCGGGGAGCCCAAAAATAGAGGGCGCAATAACAAGCCGTGCACGCATCAACGCTGATACATGCAGCAATAGAGTAGTTTCGATTTACAGAATTATTTGGGAGAAGATGGAAGGATTTCGGGCCAATATTTCTTGAGGGATTATCCCAGATCATGTCATTTTCACCACTCTGTGTGTGAGATGGGGATTTAATTAAACAATATGGCTGCCTTTCAAGTGCACCACGAGTATTGCTTTTCAAAGTGAATGTAGCGTACACCGCGCAATATGTTTTTATTGACAATATTCACGGATTCAGATGTTACAATTTTAACAAGATTGGTTTTATAGATCATATTATGTAGTGAGAATGTGCATATGTATGCGGAAACAATGACTTAAATAAATGCCAAGCCATTATTTACATGTAAATTCTAATACAATTCTACGTATACAAATAATATAAGAATAAACTAACAAATGTTTAAATCTCTTGCTATATACCAAAGTCAGTTTAATTTTAAGGAGATTATAGTGGTAATAAACACAATAATTTCACATACATTTGTTTTTAATAATGTTTACAATTGTGAGTATCAAATTTAAGTTAATTTCCCATCTTCAATTTCAAACAACATTTATACAAATAGTCACATGTTTCCAACCTAATTATACTGCTGTAGGACTCTAGTTAAGACAAAAATGAATGAGTAAGCCAAGATAACGTTTCTATCACCTCACCACACAGAAACAATATCGCGTCTTTCCCCAAACACTGTCTGGAACGGGCAGAATCTTGAGGCTAACATTTGTGTTGTTGCATTGGCTTGTCGTGTGTTCCTGGCTTGGCCCAGAGCAGAGGGGAACTTGGGTCGCCTCGCTGCCCCCTTTGCCTGCCAAAGACCAAATCAAAGGGTTTCAGAAGTACATGTAAGTGCCACTGTTGGATGAGAAAGTCTGGTAATTATTTTTAAAGTCAAGATATTTTCACCTGGCTTTTTTTGATTATGTTTGTGTTCAATTCCCATAACAACAGCATTGTGTGTGCTGTATACCGCTATTGCTTATAACTTGATAACAACCCAGGCGGATGGCATGATACTTTAGAAAAAGAGGAAAAACTTGCACATCCAACTGTGGAATAGGTGCGTAAGAGAAAGAGTGCACACAGCTCCCCAAACTTAAAACAAATCTCTCGTACACCGTCCTCCTTGAAGCACCAGTGATTTTATTTACATGATAATACATGATATATTATATACTCAGAAAATAGTAATTCATGCTTTGCTAGATTTGATTTTTGATAATATTACTTTGATTTATATACTTAACTTACTATCTTGCACAATACTTTAGTTTACCTATACATTATTCCCTTTAGTAAGTAAGTAGTAAGTAAGTCTTAGAGAATGTAAGTTACTTGATCTATATTTTAGTGTTTTAGCTATTTACATAAAACCCTACACACTCAGTCTTAGTAACACTAGTCATTGAATTATTTTTGGGATTGGAGAGTGTGAAGAGTGTAGCATCTGCCCGCGGTCATGGTTCAGTCAGTTTCGCTGTGGCCTCTTTGAAAAGATGGTGAAAGAAAAAGCAAAGCCAAAAAGGGGGTTTGTGTTCAGAGTTTGGCAACTAAAGATCTTCCTGCTTTCAACAGTATTTGACTACATTCTTGCATTGGACTATTCTTAGCAAAAATATGAGTAGAAAGTACTTTATACTCCTCTGTACTCTTATTGCCGTTCCTTTAATGTAGTTATCACTCTTGATTATTATTGCTACTTTCACTATTACATTTATTCTGAAGCTTCTGAATTAAGCACTACTACCAGGAATACCACTGCTAATACTAATACTGCTTTCTACTACTACAACTACTAGTACTACTACTCCTGCTATCTACTACTATTCATATTTAATTCTACATCTATGTCATTACATGGTACATTCACTACTTTTACATTATTACTTCAAGTACTTATATTATTTATATAGATAAGCAAAATAATGGTCTTGTTTTATTAATTTATAACTTTGGTTAAGAGAAATCATGTAGTAATTTTAAAAGGTAGATTCGCTGTATTGTGGTCGATCTGCACTATAGAGATAACAGACGCTCAAAAATGCAGTTGCAATCAAAAGAGGCTCCATCATTGCCTGTATTCTGCTGCTTAATCCTGGTATATTGGCTGCCCTTGGAGGCGTGGCATTGCTTTGTGTCCAGAAATCGACAATGGCATTCAGTTTGCATGTTAACGAAGATTTGGGTGGGATTGAAAAAGACATCGGGTCACTGTGTCACTGGTTCAGAGAAGTATGGTGCAGTGTTGATAAGGCAACGCAAGCCAGAACTTTTGACAGGAAAAGACGTATCTCCTTCCAATTTAGCGTCCCATAGAATTGCATTAGTTAAGCCACGCCTTCTATCCCAATTTGCCCTTCCCGAAGAAATGCGGAGATCTATTATAATAGAATTACATTTTAAGTTTTCTGGTGAAGGATCTGTCATGCTTGTCTCATGAAAATGTTATTTGTGTGGCTGGTATAAACAGTATGGTATAAACATATTTTTCTTGCATGTATTCTCTGACATGTGTTTTTATTTACCAAAGAATCACCTACTGGTCTCCATAGATTACCACGTTTTGGGCGTTTTTGTGGAAAATCCCATATCCATGGAGACAAGAATGTTTTGGACCCTCCAACTGAAAAAGTTCCCCTTTAACCATTGGGATTTCAACAGGATTTAATATTACAATAACTGCTATAATAGTCATGACTAGATCTATTAATATAAAAAACAAACTGGTTGGATGAAAAAGTGGTCACAAATCTGGATGAATGGAGCCAGCAAGGGCATCTAGAATAAAAGCCTATACTAAATATGCAATATTTAATATGCAAACTACAGCTCTGTATAGGGGCCAACGCATTAATGTACCAAAGTAATTATTATAAGGACAGTGAGGTTATGTTATTGGTTTGTTAGTTTGAAAATGTGTAATTTTGATGAGTAGATTTAGATGTTATATTGTTAAAAGAGCAACCGTTGTCAAGATAGCTTGAAATTGTACGTTTCAATTTTTTGTTATTGAACTGAAATGAGTGTTGTGCTCTTCAACTACTTGCAATTTTGACCTACATTTTCGTACTAAACCAAAATAATTTGACGAAACCAACATTTTAGAATACACAAATACCTTGTGTGTAGAGTAATCAATGCATTACTGTGTCAGATTTGACTACATTTGGGTTGTGTACATGTCACCATTGACTCCTCTCTATTCTTTGCACTTCCTTTGTCCTCCTGCTAGCCCCCCATGTTTTGTCCCATTAACTCAGATGTGTCAAGGCATGCCCGTCGCTTGCTGTGCCCAAATCCGAGGCACGGCGAAGCGGGACAGATGGTTGCTATGGAGGCTGCCAGTGCGGATCACTAACCCATGTGTTAGAGTGTATGTGCACACTACACTGCAAAAAAATGAATGAGTAAATGCAAATCTAAATAAAGATCTTCAGAAAGAAAAAAATGTTTTTTTGTAAGTGCAGTATTATTATCTTGAAATATTATTCTAAAGTTAGCTTACTTTTTAAAACCAATGGAATAGCAGAATGTCCTCTAAGAAAAATGTGTTTGCTCTGTGTTCAGATTATATAACTCAAGCCACTGGATCTACCTGAAGGGGAGAAACATCCAAAATGCAAGTCTTTTACACCATCTGCATTTTCTTTTGTCTCAATGAGGCAATGGAACACAATATCAACTGAGATTTAGCAAGTTTATACCCATAAGTAATGAATGTGTGTCTCTATGTAAGCCTGCCTAAGAAGAGAAGAGTTTGTATGTGCAGTTTTGGTAGTAATTGGGAAGGAGTATTTGTTTGTATAGATATTAAATTAAATATGTAAGTAGAAAAAGATTCAATGGAATGGAACCTGGACAAATTAGGGATTACACCGACATGTTAAATATGTAAGTGAAACATGTACAATGACAAGATCACATTTCCATCTACGTTTAGATTCTATTTTTCTAGATAGAAACATCAACCTGCCCAGGCTACTACAGGTGGAAATGTACCTTTTCTTCTACAACCCGGTAAAGTATATTCCCTTTTTTGGACAATGTAACATTGTACACTTCCCCGTGTGCAAATAAAAATGTGCCATACAATCAATGCAACATTTTGTATGTTTGTTGCAGCGTCTTAACTGTTTTTGGCACCATAGTCTGAAATATATTCGCTTGAAATACAAAAATAAATGTCACTAAATCTCAATAAATTGGCTTAAAATAGAAGTATTGACTCAGAAGTAGCTTAAAAAAAGAGTCAAATGATCTATAGTTTCATCAGATAAATACATCTTAACACGTAGTCAAAAGGAATTGAAATTTAGAATCCAGAATTCAAGTACTTTGAACTAATCTAAAGGTCCTTTTTTGCAGTGTTTCACACAACTAACTCGTCCTTTTGCCATCGGACAATAGTTTTGGCTCTGCTCCTGCGCCCACTGGTGACTCCGTGGCACCAAGCCGCGACCCAATAATGCCAGTGCCGCTGAGGGTTGCGACCTGGAAACACTTGCCGACTGCGATAACAGCTTGGCCGATCGGCAGGAGTGTAGCCACGTCCAAACGCGTGAATGTCACTGTCCTGCGACTGCGCCTGTCTGGATCCATGTCTTTCTATTCTCAAACTGCCCCCCCTCCTGCCCCATCGCCCCAGCAACACCCTGCCCTTTGTTTGGGTCATGTTTGTCTTCATGACAGTCCTCCATCTTGTAACAGCACAGAGGGAATACCAACACAGTTTAATACTTTTGACAAGGAGAAGAAATGAATGTTGATGATGCCCCTCCTGTTGCAACCTGTCACTTTCTGTGAATTATTAGATTACATGTGTGAGTTTGCAGTAACAGAGTAACAGCAGCATACGCAAATACCAGAATAATTTAATGAGTGACTTGAAAGTTAATATATCGCTTTCTACTCCTTAACATTGATTATTACCACTCATTCTGCTATTACTGCTGCTACCATTGTTGTTATGGATTCTGTTATCCAGACTCCTAAGATGTTCTGGTCAATATAGTTGAATTTATTCGCTATAAAAAGTCAGAAAATTATATAAAATGAAGTGATTTTTTTCATATATTCAGTCTGGTGTCCCATCTAATTGCAGATGAGTGTGGACTAACGTCTTGTTTTGTTTTAAAATTTTAAAATTATTATTATTATTTACCATTTTGTTTTATGCCCTATGTCATGTCTAAGTATCTTCATCTTGTCTGCTGTAGTGTCTAGACAACAGTGGATTATATCATAGGATTGCACACTTGTACTTTGGGGCTTGCGGTGTCTGTCCTTTCACTGTGCTGGTTAAAATACCAAATCTCTCTTACATAATTAGGGGCAAGATCAACCAGTGATTGCCAGTTGCAAAGATATACGCAGATTGTGGATAACAGGACCACACAAGAGTTGACTGTCGCCGAGTTTTGAGAACTTGATAAATGCATCCAAAACACTGTAAGAAAACCATGCAATGGAACATCCAAATAGACTTGTACAACACTGACAAAGCACTAATAGCATTTTTATAATGCCTTATTTGTACTCAAAATGCCACACTTAAACTAGTCTTGCTCAAGGACAAAAAAACATAATGCACTGCCAGTCATGGGAATTCAATCATCAACTTTTGGGTTAGGGGGCATATATCTCTACCAAATAAGATACTGTCTGAATTTTTTTGCCTAAAAAAAGACATTGTGTTTATTTAGTGATAATCTATCATACAAATTGTTTGTCTTTTATGAAATGACAGTTGAATGTGGGACAATACCAGGTCACTTAACATGCATGAATAACTCAAAATAAAACTCAGAGTTCTTGCATAATACTGTATGTGTTATAGTACCAGTATATGCCAGAAATATATACTCCTTTATGCCAGTAAGCTCAAATTATCTTGCCCAAAATAACACTGAGTGGACAGTGGAGTGTTGGTCAACATAGTTTTTACACCTACATTTTTGCACTGCGCCGTAGGACAGATTCCTCGCAGCAGGTGAGTCTGTGGGTTACAGGGACAGGCTGCTAGCTTTGGCACACTGCCCCACTAGCAATATCTCTAATGGAGCACTTTCAAGGCTCCTGGGAGGGGAATCAAATCATGTCAACCATGTCGTAATACAGACCTGGCTTGATGCAGTCAACCTACAGTGGTAAGGACAAGGGGAGGAGACTGTCTGAGGGACAAGACAAGTATTGCATTAAATTATCTCCATGGAGACAAGCAGGTGGCATCACTATGACAAGTTACAGGTCAGATCTGTGGAGATACAACCCTGCTTTCTATAAGAATGCATGTTTAAAAAAAATGTCTCTAGCAAAACAAAAAAACATCATGGAATAAATGCTAGATAGATACTGATAGATATAGAAGTTATGCATTGCACTTTTAACCATATTCAACTATATATATTTTATATTTTGAATTTTGGTGCATATTTCTGTAGGTCTTAGGTTATTATTACATATTTTGTTGCATCAAAGTAATTTCCCTTTAACAGTATCAAAATGGCAAAACCAGTTTTGTTTTTTTGCAACTTTTTCATAATCTCTAAATCATTACATCTCGGGACAGTGGGAACTTACACATTTATCAAAATATGTGGCTTTTGTCACAATTTAATTATATCTATAAAGTGTTTTCAACAAATTAAAATTTAAGCTTTCACATAAAGCCACAAACTTAATTTCCCAGTGAGAAGACGCATCCAATCAAATGATGAAACAGTGTAAACAAACCCAGCGGCGGGTGACAGCGTTTCAACAAGACGCCTCATTCTTTAATTATGAATTCCAGTCTATATAAAACAAAGATATTGTTATCTCAGTTCCCGGTTTGCATCCACAGCTGATGTCTTGTTACAAGTTCCTTTTTCTGAAGGCTTTCTCTGATTCAATGAGAAGTTACAACTGTGTATAACTGTGAGAGCAGTTTGAGCTACCATAACATATTTCAACCTTTGTTTGGTTGTTAGTGCATTTAAAAAGTCAATATATATCACAAATAAGAATGTGTATGTGAGTGTAACAAGCAGAAGCATTATACATTTTTAAACATGGAGACAAGCATGTGACGGCAACCGACCAAAAATCAGTTCCCCTGCCAGTGGACTATATTGTGGAAGACATTAATTTCCAGTTTTCAGAATTAGGTCATTTGAAAGAGAACCACCACCATCTTATCAAATTTAGCCAATTTCAGTTTTGAAATGACCTTAGTTGCCTCTACCTCTTTTTCATTTCAATAATGATAGATTGTAAAATCTGGAGTCACGTATGCTCATATTTAACTCTTGTCTGCAAAGTCAGTCCTGTCCATCCCAGCTGTATTGATGACCTATCAGTGTGTCACCATTAGCCTCTATCACAGTTGGAGTGGTTCATTCAAACTCCACAGGGCGCCATCACTTTCTTCGTCCCATATGATCAAACAGACCATACCCAATGACTGATGACGTTACCCCTTTATGTCCACACAACACTGGGTTACAATGGGACCACTTCAGCCGAAACAAAGAGTCCCTAATTGTGCCTTTGAGCACGGTCAGCTGGTGGCTTTAGGTCCCTTGGGTGCCCCAGTCCTCCCAGATTGGCCCAGGATACAGAGAGGAAATTGGGACCATTGTGTCATCCTTCACTGGCTGGTTTTGCTATGATGGATACACTATAGATTCTACAAGTCTGTAATGAGATTTTAGGCTTGCCAGTCTTTTTTTTTTGCTAGTTTCAGTTGCTAGTTAAATATGACAAACAATTCTAAAAATGAGGAAAGAAGCAAAGCAAAACAGCAAGTATTTATATTTTAATATGCAATTGTAATTATTATTAATATATATTAGTATTCTCCACCATAAAAAATGTGTATATGATTTCTACAGAAAATGTCACTAATTTTGTAAAAATAAATCAATAATAATAATAATAATAATAATAATAATACAGTAATTAAGATGGCATTTTTATTAGTTGCTACCAAATGTGCACTATTTCTTCGATATATCTTACTGGCATTAAAAAATGTCAACACAACACCTGTAAATCCAATCTAATGTGAAATCATACATTTGTTTTGACAACCCGGTTAACTGAGACTTTTAAATGTAAAAGAAACCCAACAATCAAACAGTCATAACCACCACTGGCAAACCGTTAGACACCACAGTAGACGGTGGTGGTGAAATGAGCGTCTCCAAATCGGGCCTGGTGTCTCTGACTGTGATGGATGGAGGGTGCTGGTGGTCTGTTGTATCGGTGGCACACACACAACATTTGGCCCCATTGTTGCCTCTGTTCAGGGAGGCATTTGTGGACTGCGCCTGCCTCTCTATGTTGGAGGTCAATGAGGTTTGATGACGTTGTAATGGATTCTAAATGGTTCTTTAAAGTAGTGAAACAAGTATTATCGTGTGCTGTTATTTGCCCATAAACTAGATTTGTACCTCAAGTGCAAATTGACTGATTTGATTTTGAAATACATTTTCAATAGGTATTCCATTTTAAAGCAAATAATGAAACCGACATTGTATTGAGTAGCAAACAACATTGCTGAAAAAATTAGACATGTCATTGTTCTTGTATTCTTGATAGTTTACATAGATCTGAACACATTTTTACACACATTTTTACACTTTTTTGGACACTCAGAGATGCTTTACATTGCAGCAGAGCTTTGAATCCGTGCCATCGGCCCCTTTGGCCACCACCAATTATTCACCTCCTCACCAGATTCCTTGCACAATTCATACACAAGGCAAGTCAAAGTGCTTCGCACAACAGGAAAAAAATGCATTAAATCCCAAAGACATAAATGTGCAAATAAAATAAGTTCAGTTATGCAGTATGCACAGCTAAACAAAACTGTTTTTAGCTTGGATTTGAACATTGCCAGAATTGAGTCTTGTCTCTAGTATAGATGGGTGTTTAGCCCAAGGACACAACAACAGTATATAGTATTCCTTCAATTGCACCATCAGAATTATAATTTCTTACAATGGTTAGAATCTAAACTTGATTTAACTATTAGTGGTTAGCGCATCTTGCATAGCCACTGCAAAGTAAAAGAAAGAAAAAGATTTATATATTAATTTTTTATTGCTTTGAGCTCCTCTTGCTTCAAAACATGTTTTCTTGGAAAGCGGCATGCTATTTGTGTCTCTCATGTAGCAGCATGAGGTGAGAAAGGCATTTACTTTTGCTGTTAAAGTGCGGCTTTTTCTAACAGATTTAGTGGGTTTCATGTATATGTTATGAGTACAGAAATTGAATAGAGAAAAAAAATGTAATTGAAACATTGATTTGCAACGTATGCTTAAATCAGAGTGCACATTGTAAACATGTCCTGGAGTAGTAAAGATGGGAATTCCATGGATATCAGATTAGTTTTTACTGCATGGTTTGCAGGTTTTATAGTTATTCTGAAGAGAGACACGCACATCCAAAGTCCAAGCAGCGTGCGAGACTACGAAAGTAACAAGATAGTCAAAGAATAAAGTTGGCACAGCTTTTTTCCAGACTTTATTCTTTGACTGAACAGGTTTTATTGTTAGAGAATTGTATTACCTGCTTTATAATAAGAACAGTGAAAAGTTTACAGCATGAAAATATACAATTGTATATTTTCCTGTTTGCACTTGTAGAGGAATTGAGTTATTTAAATAACTGTGGTCTTTGTAATTTGCTAATTGCAGCCTTTCAAATTAGATTTTTACTTGATTTCCATTCATTTCGAGGCCTTAATGCAGGGGTATTCATTATTTTTTCCTGAGGGCCAGATTTTTGGGATATCCCCAACACGGTTTCAAAATTCAAAAACATGTTTAAATTTAGTAAATACAATAAAATAACTACTGATAGATTTGATTTTTGTAAGAAATGACATACACAATGCTTTTACCAAGATTTTTTTTTGCAAAATTACCCATCCAGAACTGAACCAGAAATGATCTAGGACCAGTTCTGAACCAGGACTAACCCAGAATCAATCAGGACTAAACCCAAGACCAAACCAGGGTTAGTGCTAACCCAGAAATAAATTCAGTGTGTATGTTAGTGTTGGTACTGTAGTGTGTGGGTGACAGACGACAGATCGAGAGGCAGTCTGCTCCTGCTGTGTGCTGTCTACGACACTAGAAAGAGCTCTATGCATTTTATTGTCTCCTTTACTTCACAAACATACACCAAGTACAGTTCTATATATTTAACAAATTTACCCTTAATTTGCCCTGACAATAGTACCAATTAGTACAGTAATGTAATGCATTTAGCTTCATCAGGGCCCTTTTATGTTTCTATATAGACATTAAAGCAACAACATCTTTTGTCCCACGTCCAAAGCTCATGAATGCATCACTTCCAAATGATATAATAGATGCTGTGTGCCACAAACAATGGGTCATAAATCTCAATAGTAGTTTAGAGGGGCATTACGGCCTCCACGCTACATTGCACTGTTTATAGAAAACTGCAGATAATGTCAGGGCACCAACTGTTCATCTAAAAGTACCAAAAAAAATGTTATCAACACCTCTTAAATAGACATTGATTCACTATTGTCTATTATATGACGTGACATTGACATTAATCTAATCTACTGAGACTGGACATTTGAAAAATTATGATATAATGGTATAATATACTTAAGCATTTTATAAACACAAAGAAGTTACTAAAGTGAGAGGGATTGGATTACAAACCACTACAAACTATAGAAACAAGAGCAAGCATTAGATTAATAATAACAATATCGTTATTAGGGGTGGGTCATAGTGACAACAATTAATATCTTGATCTTGACTGTTTTTATGACAATAATCAGATACTTAGTATCACACTAAAAATAATGGACTGTTCAGTTTTACACAAAAAGTGCAGAAGTATAACCCTATATTACTGTATAAACATTAATGATTGCATTGCAAATTTCTGGTCATATTTTTGATCAGCTCTTTTTTGCAGCCTTTCTAAACTCTGTATAAAGGCTGGCACACACTTCTGGATTTTAACCATCTTAAAGCTGTTTAAACTTGAGCCAGAAAGGGCAGACCATTAACATGCAGAGAATCTTATAAGATTTAAAATATTATGATCCTTCGTGTGTAAATTCTACAGAGCCAAAAGTTGTGTGCTAACAAAGCTAGTGCACATTAGCATCAGCTTTTTTCCTGGAGGAAAAGCTACTTGCTTTGACACACATTATCAGAGCATTGCTCTTCTTTAGATGTAAGTTAATCTGTGCTAATTTTACATTGTAAAATGCAGATCAGAAGAAATCTTTTGCACAGAAAACTGGAAGTTGCCTCCTGTTTTCTGTAATCTGCAGCAGCTTCACAGGTCCTCGCAGCATGTTAACACTGTACACACGAGGAATGACTCCTCTCCATTTTCTCCCTTTTCTGTTTTTTAAAGAATGCTTCAAACTAGAGTAATAGCAGGGTTTTGTGTATTGTGTGCCAGAGAAATGTAAGAGAAATGCATGAGAACGCAACAGTTTAACTTTATAGCTTCACAAGAGGGGAGTAATAAAGTTGGCAATTCCCTTTTTTCCATTTTCCATGTTTTATCCTGCACCTCTGTGCGTCTGTCATTCCGTCTGTCCTTCTTGTATTGGCTGTTGCAGTAGCACATAAAGAGAGCTGCGGCTTGAAAATTGCATTTTGAGGATCCAAAGTTGGGTCACATCTCCCTAAGCCGAAGAGAAGCAAATTGGGCTAATTATCTTGTAGTAAGTTTCGGGCTTTACTTTGTATAGCTCCAAAACAGTAATAATATTACATTACATGGGATTGTCTACACCACACAACTAAATAAATAGTCCTCTATAGTAACTGTATTTCCAAAGGCCCCATAGACTCCGCCAGTGCCCCCTCTGCCCCTCCATATTCACCCCATGGAGTCCCTAGTGGCCACTCCATCACTTTTAAGACAGTAATTATTTCTTCTTCGTTTTCAATTAGTGGTCGTCAGCCTTTGTGGACAGATCAGAGCCCACTGAACAGGCATCTTGAGAATTCGGACAATTATAACCTAATAATTGCATCTCAGCAGAAAGATGCAGCTTTTTAAGATAAAACAGAGCTTCTCAAATTGGGGGCCTGCCAGTTTGGGGGGGGGGCAGAGCCGTGTCAAGGAAGGCGTGAGATGTTTGAAGAAATATGAGAAATTACGCGTATCTGGGCAACAGAAAAACACCCAGTCCCAACACGGGGTTAATCTCGAAATACAAGAGAGCAGCAAATGAGTGGGTCATTCTGCCTCTGCGCCCCTCACACGCGTGTATAGACTTTGGCTTCGATATGTGCAACATGCCCGCTGTCCCTCCGTGCGCACCTCTGCCACTCCTCTGCCCCTTCCCTTTGCGCTCGTCTCTACCTCCTCTTTTCAAGTCTAACTTTTAAACTTACTCCTCTACTGACCGCACATTTGGCAATATGATATATTTGGCAAATCTGAAGAATATAAGAAGAGAATGTGTTTTCACTTCCTTTCCGCTTCGATCCCATGGGCTTTTCGTGTTAAATGTGTAACATAAATGCAGCTGTAAGAGTCAGCACTGCGCAGAAAGCAGCCTTTGTGCGACAGTCATGGATCCGCAGTGGTAAAAGTGATCCATAGTGACCGAGAAGTAACTCGAGGGCGACTTTTACTTGAAATGCCGCATTTACAGCAGAGAAGCAGAAAAAATGCGCTCGCTGTCCTACTGCCCTGTCTGCGCAGCTGAGGAAAAGAGACAGAGGGAGAAGAGAGCGCTCAGAGCAGTGAGATTCTGTGTTGTGCCATTTCTTCTCAGCTTCAAAGCACAAAACAAAGAAACGCTGTCACAGTCTGTGAATGACACCAAAAATAAATGTAATTCATCTTATTTAAACTCTTAGAGGCCTAATTGACGATTTTTCGCCGATTTGAGAACTGAAGTGGAAGCATGCGCACTCCCCCCGTGCAGACCTGCACAAGAGCATCGCGGCTAGAAGTGCGTTTATTTATTAGCGCGACGGATCGCATCGCATCTCTCGTCTCCCGTAGATTTCCGTCTCTTCTGAGTCAGCTCGAACTGTCTTTCTCTGTCTTCATTTTGTCCTGTACACTGAGGGAACTATATTATGATAGATCCATGCGCTTAGCCACAGGGAAACGTGCTGCTCTCCTGGGGACGAGCCGACGAGGCTGCAGGTGAGCGGTAGGTGAGTTCTATGATTGATACGTGGCAGGACTAATCGGCAGTCCACGCCACGAGGAAATGAGACGCCTTTAATTATTACTGTGATTTCACTAATATGAAATTAAATAGTTGCAATTTTTGTTTGTTTTGTTTTATTTATTTATTCATTTATTTATTCATTTATCATTATGGCTACATTTGGCTTATGGTTGCTGCTAAAATAAGTAAATTTAGTTTTTGACAATGAATATATTTAAAAAGGTTATATGTGCGATTAATGTTTTTTACCATTACTAACTTACCAATGCTACTTGAACAGCCAATTTTCCTAAGAATTTCTGTGCAGTTACAAAATTATGTTCAGTTTGTCAAGTTTTAGCCAACTTTACAGTATCTGTTTATGCCACCAATGTTTCTATGGGAAGCATGGAGTATTTACTTTTTGTACTTTGGCTTTTTATAAACACAAAATTGGTTCACAAATGTTGCCTATCAGTTTTTGCCCAATAATGTCTCACAGGGCAGTCACCGCAGCTCTCTGGGCTTTTGACCGGCTTTTTTACAACTTTACATAGACTTAAATCATAACTGTAAGCACTAAAAGCTAATTCATATTTAGTGCGGCACTATTACCATACACAGGGAAAGTTTCATACTCTTACAAGCCATACTTCCGTTGTGAAAAGCTTTATTTGAGGCCATTATGTTTGACCTGTATGCTAATCACCCATGTGAATCATTTATTAGCCACATTTGCATTTAAAAATAATTTTGTGCAATGTAATTTGTTGTTGTATAAATGTCAGAACAGCAGACAGTAAAGTGACAACAAAAACAGTTAAGGCAGATTTTCTCGGGGGTTGTCCTTTGTTTACATTGTCACCAGAATCAAGATGGCTGTGCGTGGCGGGTAACGTCTCTGACAGGAACCAATATGTTATAATTATGGATTAAATCAAGAACTCCATACTTTCTTGTCTCCAGACACTTCTTCCTGGGTGAACAATAATAATGTCAAATATTTATTTTCCAGTTAAAGTTGCTCTTACTTTTTGGCGGAGAATCCACATAGATATGTTATTGCTTCATCTCAAATGAATCTGTGTAGAGGCGAACCTGCTCACTTTATTCCAGACAATGCAATAATATCTCCATGGAGACAAGAAGGTCCACCTGAAAACTTACATATTGCACCTTTAATTATTTAGCAACTTTTTTATTCTCAAAACTTGCCAAGATTAGACACATTTAATCAAAAGTACTTTTAGATTTTTGTAACATTTCAATAGTGATGCATTACCATAGAGACACAGTATTTTGGCTGGTGAACACAAACTTGTCTCGTTGTTAAAGTGAACTTATTGAGGTGTATAGACGTGTGTGTATGTTTGATGCATGATAAAGCACAATTCAGACGCAACTCCAGTGCGAATAAAACATCTTATGGGAAATGTTGCCAGCATTATATTTAATTAGCTTTCCTTGGCATGCGACTATAAAGAAAAAACAATTAGTCTTAATTAAAATCCGCCGCACAGTGGTTTCAAAGTAATAACAGCTAAATAAATAATTTCCAGTCATTTCATTGAAGAGTCACTTTACATTTACCACGGGGAGGGCACTACATGCTCCTCATACTCGCACTAATTGACACTGTTTATGCTGTTATGAAGTATTGAAGAGCTTTGCCCATGTAACTAAATGGAAAAATATTGTCAAATTAAGATGCTGAGACAATTTCTTAAAATGTATAATTACATTTTTTAATTGTTGAGTCTAACGGAATTATTACTTTTGTCTATTACTATCTACAATCCATGTTTTTATACTGGTTTAAGTATTTATTATTGTTTCTCTTCATTTTTGGTTCATTTTATTATTTACAATGAGACTTTATTGTATTTAGGCATTGGCTTGTATTCTTAGAAATCACAAATGTTTGTTATAACAACATAGTTTTACTTTCTATGGTTAAGGCAATACAGCTAGTACAGTACAAATGAGGATAACTACTAAATATAGCCGCAAGCGGCAATGATCGGCCCTCGCCACGCCGCCGCCACACCGCCGCCACGCCGCAAGAGGAGGGGGCGCTAACGCGCCCCAATTGTCCTTTTATTACGCCTACTGCTGAATCTGTGACGCTGTCACATCTTCTCCCCTTTGTTTTACCATCAAAAAGCTATTTTATTTTGAATTCTTGGCAAAATGTGCAGCTTTGCCGCACAGACACCCTGACTCTTTGAATGAAAATGTGGATAACTTTTGATGGTCCTGAAGATGAGTCTCACCAAATTTCAGGTTAATAGGGCTGACGCCCTGGGAGGAGTTTGTGAAAGTCTAAAGTGTAAACATGTTCTGGCGATTTCCCCATTGGAATAACATGAAAGGTTTCGGTCATCGTTACGGCAACGCCATAACAATTATGACATGGGTCTCATTGACTTTTTTGATGGGGATGCTAAAATTGAGTTGTGTGTCAAATTTCATATAATTTCGCAAAACTAAACATTTAACCTCCATATAAAATCTGTAGGGGGCGCTGTGGCGCCAAATGAATTTATTTCACTTCAAGTAGGTTTAGGGCAAAGAGTTTAACAACTGATTCTAATTTGACGCAATTCGGACTTTATCTGCGCAAACGGCAGAAATTTTAAATATGGGAGATTTCTGAAATTCTAGCTACAGTTTGCGGCTTCGCCGCACCGAGACCGTGAGAGGTATCAATGTAATTTGGATAACTTTTGATGTCCCACTCCTCAGTAGCATTTTCACCAAATTTCAGCTTTTTAGGGCCAACGCCCTGGGAGGAGTTCGTAAAAGTACGACGTTTGGAAAAACTCCGAAGTCATGTTTAGCCATTTTTGAAGCAATATGGCCGACATTTGGTTGGGCGGACGGCGTTGCCGTAATAATATTTTTTACTTCTCTTGTCACCATCTACCTCTGCGCCAAATTTCATGATTCTACGATCAGATTTTTTTTGGGTCATTTCCCATCTCTCAATGCATTTTTGGTACATTTGGGGGCGCTGACGCGCCAATTTTTTTTATTTTAGAAAAGGGAAATAGCCAGAATGTAGAGAGGCACGATTTTTAGAGGTGTGAACATTTTTGTGACTTTTCGTCAATGTTCACTGGGTGAAAAATAGGGGGGTTGGTCCCGAGAAGAAGAAGAAGAAGAAGAAGAAGAAGAAGAAGAAGAAGAAGAAGAAGAAGAAGAAGAAGAAGAAGAAGAAGAAGAAGAAGAAGAAGAAGAAGAAGAAGAAGAAGAAGAAGAAGAAGAAGAAGAAGAAGAAGAAGAAGAAGAAGAAGAAGAAGAAGAAGAAGAAGAAGAAGAAGAAGAAAGAATAATATTCCGATGCGAAAACAATGTTTCCCATTTTTCAAATGTCATAAACTATACATTTTCGGAAAGCGCTCGCGCTTTCCTACCTCATGGTGTGGGTCCCTGGTCACTGACGGGTACTTTCGTTAATTTTGAGTGGGCTCCGCCCACTTTGTGTTTTTGGCCCTCTATACAGTAATAATGTTCAATTTTTGCATTACATGCTTATATGCACGGAACATGCAAGAGATGGGGAACGTATTCGTGAGCTACTTAGCGCAAATGAGTGCTTTATATGGGGATGACGACCGCTTCGCGGTCGTCATCTCAATGTAAAGTGCTCGTTTAGTGCGCACTTTTGCACGGGCTTCGCCCGTTTACAACGGTAATGTTCCATTTTCCTACTACTAATTAGTATGCACGGGGCGTGCATGAGTGAAGGAGTGCGTTAGTGAGTGTTTGGAAGTGGGCGAGCGCTTCGCGCTCGATTTCGTGCGCACTACGTGCGCACTTTCGCAGCCGTGCTTCGCACGGCCTTACGAGATTAATAGGCCTCTCGCCAGCTTGTGGCGCTCGGGCCTAACTAGCACTATTTGTAACAGAGTAGAAATATCAACACTTGTAATTAATGTGTTAATGTGTTAGCCAAATATTCACTCGTAAGCTCTCAATCCAATTCAGGGGAAACTGTCAGATAACAAAAAAATACATAAAAAACACTGCTCTTATCTAACATTGCTTTACTGTTTTGTTAAAAGATGCAAGTCGGGTTCAATAGAGTAGATTTTTCTGTCATTTTGAAATGGTCCCTCCAGTCTGTTTATATATATTTCATTGCATCTAGTATGTATTTTTTTACAGTGCATAGACACAATAACGGCAGCTTGCTTGGTGAATGAGAAGGGTAAATATTGTGTATGCGCCGTCTCCACTGGGGCATGGCAGTAGCCTAAAGACGTTGTGAAGAGGAGTGGGACTCAGACACGCGCGTGCATCTGGTTTAATATGTAGCATGCGCACTTGGGAGGTGAAGCAGGACTGCACTGAGGCTTTACCCGCCCTGAGCCACGCAGCCAACTCTATTATTCAGACTTCATATTCTGCCTTTTTGCTCGCGGGCACAACCAAGCCCCCCAAGGACTGGCACAGCGGCAGTGGGATCCTTATTAGTATTTATTAAATATAAGACTCAAGTGCAATACTGTTGTGAGCAAGGATTTGTTTTCTTTAATGTTGTTAGCCATTGTTTTTGTGGGGAATTTCTTATTTCCCACGTTGTAATTTTCATTAATTTCCAACTAATTGTATGTTTTTTGATTATTTGTTTAGATTTCACTATGTCCATGTCCACTTTTATTCTATATATGCAATTATGGATTTTTTGAGTAATTATTGGGCAGTGGAAACATTTTAAACCTTTCTCTGATGTTAACATGCGCTAACCTAAAGCAAATGCTATTACTAGAACTGATTTAAAACTATTTCCTCTTACTATCTTATCTTTTTGCTTGATCTTTCAACCAGTGAGAGCGTTGGTCATTTTCACAGTGACTGCACAAATGAACTCGCTGTATGCCCTTCCTTCTTTGTCGAACTTTAAGGTATAGTCAAACTTTCCCAACTTTATCACGAGATTCGCTTTTCAAAGAGCTTAATTAAACTAATTATCGAAGCAGAGCCATGTTTGATAGCCCAAGTGATTAAAGTTTTTAGTGTGAAGACCCTCTGACTCTGCGGATTATCAAAAGCCTATAATAATTTGGGGTGATTGAGAATTAATTGGAAATAACGTGTACGCTGCAGTGGGCACATCGAGTGGTATGGCCTTTTTAATCTATGGCCTTTGTAAAGTGCTTGAGATAAAACTAACCTTTCGCCTCTTCATACAGGTTCAAGTTAATTAAATCTCCTTTTTAATTGTGTTTTAATACAAAAACGCACATTACTTGGCTAATATGTCTCCTCTGGGCTGACAAAAGAGAAAGAAGTGGAAGAGAGATGACTTGAGAGTAGTCATTTTTTCCCCCTCCTTGTTCATTTTCCGCCAGAAGTGAAGTGTCAGCGATTTCAGGGTGGCGAGGGCAAAATTAATTATTTCAGCCTGATAAAGCTTTTCATCTCCCTGACTCGTGGAACTGAAAAAGGCAATTAACGATGTCAAACGGGCTGCCTCTCCAGGGGTCGTCCCGCGCCGGCTGACGAGGATGTTTACTGCCACTGTGTTAGCGAACGGGGCAACCAGCGAAACCTACCCGGCTAATCAGAGCGCACCTGTCAAGCCTCCTGCCTCATTATCTACAGACAGAGAGGGCATTTTGTCAGGGGCCGAAACGTATGCCACCGTCCCGAGGATAATTCACTTAATTATGAACAGGGAATAGGTCAACAGTACCAACCCCGGGCTTCCAGCTTCTTTTCAGCCATTAGCGTCGTCATTTCAAGAGCCGCGGTTGAAAGCTAACATGGCGGCTGACAGGGGAAAGGTTAGCCGGCTAATTACACGACTTCTATCCCAGTGTAGTGAGAGGTCGGAGGTCAAGGTGGTTACAGCATCAGGCCCTGAAAAACGACTCCTGACAAGTCTAATTTACATGCATGATTAAACATCAGCTGAGAAGCATGTTTACATTACACATATATTGTATGTAAAGTAAGAAATGTTGAGCCACATGTGTCTATGACAACTTTTTTAATTAAGATCCTTGTTTAATTGGACAATTTATGACAAATGTTTTTTCCTGTCGTAAAATCTGCAAGTCAGTATATGACCAATCAAAATCTTAAGTAATACAACATACTGTATTCAATCTGGAAGCCTTTCACGTAGTATGGCATGAATTTACTGTCTTGGCCATGTTACAAGTCAGATCTGCTAAGAGGCGACCCAAGGTTTTCAAGGTATTTTTTAACAAAAAAGACACATATTGCCTATGTAAATAAATGTAAGATAAATATGTTTAATGCCATATAGTGGAACATTACACGCAAAGCTTTAACATTTCTATGGAGACTAGTCATCCAAATCTCACCCTAGTCCAACAATGTGATATGTTTCTATTTATTTTAAGCATCTCAAGTCATAGAGGCATGTGTGTTGATAGTGTGGACAGAAACATAACTTGCACATTTCAAATCCAAACAGACACGCGGCCGCACATGTGCAACCCGTCCAGGCAGCGTACGGTTGACTGACGACTAAATCACTTGCGATGTAAAAACGGAGGACTTTATTCCCGTAAACGACCTGCTATTAATATTATCAGCATGTTTTGAGGAGGGGAAGATGCATAGTTCGGGTCCACAAATGAAGCTTTAACTAGGAGGACATGGCAGACAGTGTTGGTTGTAATGTCAAAATCGCTTCGTACCATGTGTTTCCCATAATAGCGACTTATTTAGTGTGTGTGGTAGCTTAAAATCCCCTTCATTTTTCAGAGCAGTGGGGTTGATCCTTAGATGTCAGCATAGAAAAAAATAAAAACTCTGCAAAAACACAAGCAGTGGAGGACATCTTGATCACTTTAATCTTGTCCAAGTTCGTTTTTCACTATCACCCTTTCACTACGGACCAGTGCACAGACAAAATGGGTCACATGGTTAGCTGATGATCTGCTCGAAGACAGCACCACATTAAAAAGACATTATTGAGTACCAGAACTGCACCCAACACATCTTCATATTGTGAAGCAGTTAATTTATATTTTGTTGTATCCTGTTAGCAAAATTAAATGTATATGTGGTTGGTTTGAAAGAAAACAGCAAGCATGAAATTAGAAAGTGGAAAGTTTTATTAAGACAAAGTGTATTTATTGGAAGTACTTGCCAGAACAAAGTGAGTTTTCCACAAATCAGTAAAAGCTGTTCAAATACAGATGGAGTGCCATTTTATTTTGTTTTCTTTCTATGCATGCGTTATAATGTGTGGTTAAATATCAAAACATGCTATTTTTAATACATTTTATTTCACAATAAGGCATATAAACATCTATACTGTAGTCATATCTGCTGCAGTTTAAGGTTCTTCTATATCAGACCATAGGTAAGATATGATGCAATCAACTTTAACTAAGTTTCCGTCAAAACATGTCAAGGTAATTACATTTTATCTTGCCTATTGTCCGAGAAACAAAAACTATTCTAATTTAGGGGCTTGGGTGCGATAGGGGTTTGAAGCGATTATCCCTAGACAATTGATTACTCAGCCGGTATCAACATTATAAATCACTTTTGAACTTAATTTTGCTTAATACTCGTAGATTATGCCTAAATTAGTCAACTTTTCAGGAACAGTTTTGTCAATTGTGTCCGTTAGTTTAAGAGTTTCCCAAATGAAAGAAGACATATTATGCTTTTGTCTGCTATAAAATTATAATCGATGGCATCCATGGATCATAATAATCACAATATTGATCTAAAACAACTAAAAAAAAAGAAACAAGTTTATTGACCATCCTGACAGCTCCACATTAATATTCAGCGTATTATTTTTCCTTTTTGCTAAGATAGATGTGCAACAACTTCTGAATTCTACATATAGCTTAGGGACTATTTTATTTTATTTATCCTTACATACTTATACTCCGGAGCGACTTATATGTGATATTATTTGCTATTTTCATACTTGCATTTCATACTCTAGTGCAACTTATATATGTTTTTTTCTTCTCTATTATGTTTTTTTTTTGGCTGGTACAACTTATTTTTTTGGCTCCGGTGCGACTTATAGTCCTGAAAATACGGTACAAACAATTGGCTTGAGCCTTTGTGAAGCTGAGACTGTAGTTTGATGTCTGTTTTACTTTAATCATAAGTAGAAACAAGCTCTTCACAGAGGAATTCCGATTCTAAATTCTTTGTTAAATATATGAATGAGTAAAGCTGGTTTCTGTGGGATGTTGGGTTCTCTCTTTTAAAAGCTGAAGGTAAATTCACTAAAATTGACTTTTAGGGACTTGTAATGAAGCAAAAAATGTCCAGGTGGAATCCATGTAAAAGTCCTATTAATTTTTCATTTTATTTTAGGGTGATTTTTTACTTGTGGGATTGAAGTACAAACTGACCTGATGCTTCCCAGAATGATTTATTTGACTGGAAATAAGAGGGTTACAGCTTTATTTTATAAGCGTACGGAGTTAAAAAAAAAAAGAATAATCAGAGAACGAAGTAAGTAAAGAGCAGAAAGATCATATGTTTGCAACAGTTTCCAAATATATTAAGACTAGTAAGATATTTCTTACATTTTTTATGAAGCTACAGTACCTTACCATAAAAGCCCTGTTAGCTTGAAACCCCTGTTTATTTTTGCATTTAATATTGTATCTTGATACTAACGTGCAGACATGTTTGAATGCATTTGGTATCATGTTGCTGGTGTCATTACAATTTTACATCCCCTATACATCTGCATAAGTCATGTATGTCCATTACATGCCAACATATCCTTTCTAACAAGTCTTTTAATTTAAGCTACCACCCGAAGGAGTTTGAAACTTGATGAGTTCCTCGACCCCTCCCCCTCGTTCCACGGTCCCACAGCGGAGATGTTTAACACAGACTGTCTGAAAGCTTCACTAAACTGTCTAAATTAATTTGAGAATGATGAGGTTAAGTATTTTACACACAGGGCTTGTACAGGGACGTCTAATCACCCAGTTTAAAAATGGATCAACTGCATGGGAGGATTCTGGTTAAAATGGCTTTAAACAACTTTCAAATTGAAACATGAATGCAAAGTATGATTCTTAACATCTTTAGCTTATTTATTTATAATCATTTCTTGTTCTAGGCAGTGAGCATCTACTTGCTTTCGTTTGTGAAAACATTAGTCTCCATTGAGGGAGGGCACAGAATTCAACATGAGTAGAATATATTTTTTTCTGTGAGATCTGCATTGTCGCCACTGAAGATACTTGCACGTTTTCACAAAATTCATACTTTTATCTTGTCAACTTTTATTATCAAACATGAAGAACCAACAGGAAGGTTCTTCATTGGCCAACTCTTTGTCCCAGTCATATGAGTAATTGGCGATCTTAGGTAAGGCATCTTGTAAAAAACTATTTTGATTGAAGGACATATGACATTGGCTATTGACTTTGAAAAAGGACATTTTTATGTATTATTAATCTTGATGATTCAGATGACAATATTCAGACAATAAACCACACAAATGTGAAGAATCATCACTATACCCTTGTTTTTCAACGCTTTTCTTTTCTTTTTAATGAGCTCTTTTTTCTAACTTTTCAAGACAATACTCTCTTCTAATTTTGCATATACTAACATATTGTAATATTATCTATTTTACAGCATTATTTCCACCAGTAACTGTTTCCTTGTGCTTCCAGACATTTCACACTTTTTCTATTGAAGTCTCTCACTCCTGGTTTCAATTGAATATTTTTTCCTGATGTGGGTTTTCAACACACCAGTGTCTTCTGTGACAAAATATGTAACAGTTATCACAGAATAATTTGTTTGTAAGTAACTCAAGTAAGTTTCATGAGTGATTTAGCATATTTTCCACAAAATGTTCACGTAAAAGTAGTAATGCTAGTGGTATAGCAATAGTAGTAGGCATGGCAAGGCAAGTTTATGTGAAGAGCACAATTTGTGCACAAGGCAATTCAAAGTGCTTCAAACAACAGGATAAAATTGCATTCAAATCACAAAGACATGACAGAAATCACAAAACAGTTTAATGACATAAAAGAGAAGAGTGCAATCATTGTCAGAGTAGAACCTGTCTCACATCTTCAGGAAGACTGTTCCCAATTTTAGCTGCATAAAACTGAAAAACTTATTCCCCATGTTTATTCCTGACTCTGGGACCAGCAGGAGGCCGGTCCCTGAGGTCCTCAGTTGTGTAGCAGTATAGTATAGAAATATCAGTTATATAAATAGTAGCCGTGGTAATAGACGTGTCATTAGCAAGAGTGGCAGTAGATGAATCTGCAGTAGAAATAGTAGTATTTGCTAGTAGTAATATAAAACATCTAAGTAGTATCTTGAATCGTCATGTTTGAAATTCATACCATGCTGTCATATTTCTGTTCAAAACCACTGGAGGGATTTCATTTATGAATGACAGATGTAAACAGTCCCTTTAAGATGTATTACTTTATCCTTATGTGAACCTTCAAATCTTTGCTGAAAAAAATCTGGTCCCTCTTAACTCCTTTTTGCCTCTGTAGAGAGGGGTAACACACTCAGGATTCTTCTTTATCTGTTTGCATAACGATTGTTTTGCATTTAGACCACTGTCTCGTGATTTAGTTGCAATGTAATCCTGTTTTATTGTCTTTCATATATTTCAATTGTATCAACTTTTGATTTAGTTTCATTTTAGTTTGTTTTTTAACCACTTTGACTCAGTGAAACGTGTGTGGGATTTGCAAAGTTGATTAGGATGGGGCGTAGTCTGTTTTTACCACACTGGTGTCACAACTGACAATTTGTGGCCTCCTCCTGACGTTGACATCTGCATTTTCTCATGTTTGAAGTGAAACATCGAGAGCTGCTTGGGATTGCTCTATTTATCATAACATGCTGTAGTCCAATGGTTAAGAACAGTGGGTGAGGAAAACAAGTTTATCATAGCATCTTATTGGCTTGGAGAAGTTTAGAGATGATAATGCTGCAAGTTCAATCATAAAATCTCTCTTAAGTTCTGAAATCAAACATACTCAAACAGACGCTGTTTTACACCTAGGCATAATAGAGTTTGAAATTCAATGATGATTCTGTGAGCCCCAAATTCAAGTTTGACTGGGTTGAAAACACGACTTTCTCTTTTCTTCTGACAAGACAAAAAAATTCCCAAAAAGCTATGAGTTTGTTATTTACCTGAAATGGGTGTCACCTGACAGTTGGGGTGGAGTCTTCTTGCCAGATATGTTTCCCAGGTGTGGTAATTTTAACAAATATGCTGCCTTTTCTCTGCCGCTGGTCTGTGCACTTTGCTTCCTGATTTCAATAGCGTCTCATATCCATTTTTTAACTTTTGTTCTTCAGTTAATTTTAAATTCCATCACCATAATTCTTTAACAGAAACGTGTTATTAGATGAAAACATGAAATTATAGTCAAACAGATGTTTGGCCCATATTTTAACCATTGTAAAATCTGACTGGCTGCTTAATTATGGTAACAATTAAATCCTAGTTATGTGGCTCATGATCACAATTATTTCTTAGTTTTATGCCAGTGTACCTTTGGAGAAGGTACAGAGCTAATATACTTGGATTGTAATGTTATGTGACACTGTAAATTACTAGTAGATGAGTGGTTTTGCAGGATTAATTAATTGTATTTTCGACTACAGCATTTTTGTTGTTGAATAAAGCATTAATTAAAATCACAAATTTGTGCTGCCTGGTGGTCGAGGGGTGAAGGCGGCATCCTGCATCCTGGCATATTATGCCAGGCTGCATGTGCAGCTGGCCGCAGCGTGAATCTCTGCCCCGCCAATCGTCATAGGATTTAAAACTATAGAAATGAATGTTATGCCCAGATTTCTCTATCTTTTCCAGACTCTCGCAAATTCCATCTCTAACTGGCTGTTCAATGAGTGGAATGAAAATAATCCCAAGATTTATATGGCAGGGCAAAAACCTTGTATGTGATTCAAACCTTTACAACTATCAAAAGAAATGGTGGTTGGGGTTTACCTTACCTTTACTTTATTTCAAGGTGGGATGTGTGATCACAATGGACTAGTCTTTAAACCAAGACAAAGGCCGGTCCTAACCAGGTCCAACCCTGTAGGCAGGACATGCTCAAAGCTCCATTTGCTTGTGAATGTTGTAAAAAAATTGATTCAGACAAATCCAATGGACAGAGAGGAACCGGAGAGTAGTAGCCTCAGACAGTGATCACGCTCTGCCTTTCAGGGTTCAGTCTCAGGGTAAACCAGCCGTGCACATGCACGCCCAGAGCCCTGCACCTCTCATTGGTTTTTCCTCTGTGCTGCCCCAGAAGGCACGGCCTCTGGCTCCGAGGAACGAAGAGATTGGTTGGGCACTTGCCAGAGCTTGATTTACAGTGTAAAATCAAATAATGACTTGTTCCGTTTTCCAATTTTTGTTTTAAAACCAAATACGGGTTACCCTATTTTATTTTCAGTTGTTTTCTGATTTCCCACATTGAATTTGGTTTGTGTGGTGGTCGGACAGGGCAGGGGGCACAGATTGGTAGCCTTGCTTCTGCTTGTCTGTTCCAGGGCAGCTGTGGCAACAATAATTATTTCCCACCACTGAGTATGGAGTGAATGAATATTGCCGTGTAAAATTACCGTCCAAAAAAACGCTTTATAAATACAATGCATTATTATTATTTTCATTGTGATTATGATTATTTATTTGCCTTAATCTTTAATGGATTCTAAATATCATGCCACAATTGCTAAAATGTCTTTTTAGATCCCTGTAATTTCTTGATATATGTTTGGCTCACTTACTATACACAGAGTTGTACGAAAATACTCTAAGTAGCTGTAGTCTGTGTACTACATCTACTTGTATTTTATGGCTTCTAAAGGCCATAAACTGCAGAATTAACAGTGCTCAAAAGTTCATTGACCGCTCTCAAATTTCCTGAAATGTACCTGACAGACACTGCTTCTGCTTCATAGGAGATGGCTACTGTCTGGTTTCCCAAGAGCTGTGAAACTGAAGCAAAGACTACACTCTTGCATTCTTTCTGATCTACTCCATGTAAGTCCATAACTCATAGAAATAAAGATTTAACATTTGAGAATACAAGGAGGCAAAACAGTGGTATCATTGCTTTTACAGATACAGTACTTGGGAGTATTAGTAGCTGTATATAGCCAAAGCACATATCAAGTTACCTGGGAACAATAACTTGGCAGACAGCTGCAGTATCCATCCAGTTAGAGCAATATTAAAAAGATAAATCATTTACAGTGAGTAGATGTTAAATTATATCTGATTATATCTAATTTCCCTGTTCAGTAAAGCTCAAAAGTGGAATTAAAAATGAAAATGTAAATCTTCTGATCTGTAATACATGCATTAAATTTTCTATAACTGAGGGGAAAACGGACCATATTTGGAGTGTTTTGCTTTTAGCGAGACACAGATGAATTGCGACGTTCTGTAAAGTAGCCTTTTCATATCTGTGTGGCCTGTGGATTTTGGCTTCACTTCTGTCCCTGTTATTTGGAAGTATAGGAATGGTGTGGGTTGAAAATGTATGCTAAAATGTTGGACTAAGCGTTAAACCAAATCAAAGATGATCACTGTAACGCAAGGTGACATGGCAAGTGGATTGCATGCAAGATGCGAGCTCAAAACCAAGTCGTCAGCTTCTTGAAATTACCATGATAATTTATAATACAATACATGCAGCTGAATGAGTGACACATAGACAAATAACACAGGACATGTAGAATATTTTTTGTATAAATGCAAATGTGTTTATGATATGAAGATAGGTACAGCCATTGGGTTGTTGAAGTAGCAGTCTGCAGTCACTTGAGGAATAAGAAGTAGCCAGAAATACCAGAGAAGATAGCTGCATGGTTTGTGGTTGAGAAAATGTCCACTTAGCCTTAAGAGCCACGCTGGAGCACCATTTATTGTGTGTGAGTGGATCCTAGTAGAAAACAGTGTAAACAGACATGAGAATAACTCAGATGCAGGTATTGTAACAATAATTATTACTATTTTGCCAAACAAAATTCTTCCCAGTTTTCTTCGGCACTGTAGCATCCACTTGTATGCAGATAATGCAATTTTGTATGCTCAGGCACTTTCTTGTGCACAAGGGATTCAAAATATATGAGAGGATTTTCACTCCATCCATCAAAACTGTGTTAATTTAAAATTATTTATCAATTCAAATAAAACAAAATGTATGCTGTTCTCCCAAAGACACTCTAGTAACCCAAAACATATATCTATTCTTACGCTCGATGGTAATATGATTGAATAAGTTCCCCATTACAAATACTTTGACATCTGGATTGATGATAAGCTCTCCTTCAACAAACACATACAAGAGCTGACAAATAATCTTAAAGCCATCTTCTCATCTTCTTTAGAAATTAAATGTATTTTCCTCTTAAAGGCGCAATGGACGATTTTTCGGTGATTTGAGAACGCAGGCGGAAGAGCGCATGCGCACTCCCCCGTGCGGACTGATACAACACACACGTGCGTTTGTTTAGTAGCGTGACAGATCGCATCGCATCTCTTGTCTCCCGTAGATTTCCGTCCACTTCTGCGTCAGCTCGAACAGTCTTTCTCCGTCTTCATTCTGTCCCGTACACTGAGGGAACTATTATGATAGATCCATGCGCTTAGGCACGCGGAAACGTGGGGACGAACCACACGAGGCTGCAGGTGAGCGGTAGGTGCGTTTTATGATTGATACGCGGCAGGACTAATCGGCAGTCCACACCACGAGGAAATAAGACTTAGATTTGTGCCAAAAAAATCGGCCATTCAACCTTTAATTGTAGAAAACAGTTAATCCAGGTGACATTCCTTTCAGTTCTGGATTATGGTGATATTATAAATATGCATTCTACAGAAACTTAAAACCTTTAAAACTTAGTCTTAAAAACTCTGAACTCAGTTTATTACTCAGCTCTAAGGTTCATTACAGGAGAAGGAGACAGAACTCATCACTGTCAATTAGACTCTAATGTAGAATGGCAATCATTGGATGCGAGAAGAGAACAGCACTGCCTTTTGTTTGTGTATAAGGCTCTAGTTGGCATTTTGCCTGATTATTTATCAAGTTTATTGCACATCAGTTCAGGTATTCACCGTGTTTTTCTGTATTTGTTATTTTTTTAATGTGTTTAATTTTTGTTTTTTGTTTTAGTATCTTGTGTTTGTTTGTTGGTTATTTTCTTTTGTGTTTTAACAGGGTAAGCATGAAAAAGAGAACTTTACTCATTGGGTTTTCCCTGTATAAATACATAAAATGAATGAAGGAATATGACAGCCCTTCCAAGAGTTACATGGTGCAACTTTAAAGGAACATTAACATTTGAAATATGAACTGCTAATATAAATCACATGCTTTTACACATGCTAGTGGTCTACTTTTACACAAAACATGACCCTACCAAGACGCAGGAACATACAGTTCTTGTGAATAAGCAACAGGCTACAATTGCGATTTTGATTCGATTTTGCAGTACAATTTTAATTTGTAAGTGTAGGACAGTAGAATCCTTAAAAAATGAACCATACCTCCATAAAACTATTGGTACTAAATATGACAAATACAAATGCAAATACTGTAACAACTCAACCGTGTCACTTTTTTCAGTACCAGTATTAAGTGACTTTTTTTTTTTTTTAACCATACAGACAATCATATGGTACAATTGTCATGATGAGCAATTGATTAAGTATACTGCAGACATTTCACTGGTCTTTACAAGGGCATAATATTATAATGAGTACTTTTTCTTTATAAAATTCAAGATATTAAACTTGTTTTAATTAAAAAGCCCAGCAGACCTTGCAGTGCATCATACAAGTGCATTTGATACGGGTGCCAATGCAGTTATATTGTATACGAGCGACATAAAAAGCAGGTTTCATTTTGTTTTATGGAATTATAAAGTGCAGATACAGACCAGAGGATTAATTTGGCGAGAGTTTGACATGACCATAAAATATACCCAGCTTTTGGTACACACGTTTCTGATTTAAGTAATGTAATCAGTCCGTGCATTGATGCTGCAACAGTGTATAGGATACAGGACAATAAATGAAAACACAAAACAGACCTGCACACATCCCTTCAACCCTGTTATAGATGCATGTGTCCTTTGTTGCTTAATCTAAAATGATTTCTGCTGCTATTCTCAAGACTTGGACAAGGGAGCACTAAAATAAAACCTCGAGCGGTCTGATTTTCCCATCAAAATAATGAAATGCGATCAGCTTTAGAGGTTCAGCGGTGCCAACGAGAGTCCAGGGTCCACAGCTGTCAAACTTCAAAGATACATAACCCCATAGTGCACTTTGAATGGCCTGGGTTTGGACCATAGCTCGCTGTGTATGACATTTCTGGATTATTTCTCCTAAATTTTGGCATTTGGTGACTTGCCATAGCAAAGAGCGTGAATTTAAAGATGCACTGCGTAACTTTTCTGTCGTGGAGTCTTGCTTGTCTCCTTGGAGATGTTATTTCTGTGCCTGGATTGTTCCACATTTCGCTCAAAAATATCTTGAACATCTTCCATTCATACTGTGAGCGGTTTCGGATCTCCACAGATCTGACCTGTAACTTGGCCTGGTTGCACCACCTTCTTGTCTCCATGGAGTTTAATTTCATACCGAGAAAAAAAAAGAAGAAAGGAGATGGATCTAGGATAGAGAGTAAAAAAGCCACAATGACATTGTAGCCTATTGTATGAGCCAAATGAAAACATGTTAGGTATGTAAGCTATTTTATTTTGCCAATAGTAATCATGCAAACATAATTAACCAGATAATTTACATCGAGAAGTCCACGCTGCTGAAAATGCTTTACATTGTTGCATTATTAAACCCAACCACATTATTGCCCATACCAATAAAGATGTTGTGAATGTTTTGACTAAAAAAAGGTTCAATTTACGAGCTGCCACATTGGTAATGAGAAATTGCTGGCTATGATAAATAAATTTACTACTTCCTATCACTGCATTGCATCAGTCAATAATATTATGGGAGTCACAGCAATGGATGAAATACTGGAATATTTACTTCACTTGGCAGCACTTGAAACCTGTTTCACATTGCTGCTAAAATCTAAACATGATCATTGTGTTAATTATTCACGTCTTTTTGGAGTCAACAATTTGACTCGAATGATCAAAAATTGAAAATGAGATCAAATTGAATTTTATGCAGAATGTATGATTTTTTAAATTTTCTTTTTTAAATATCCAGCCCTCCCAAACCCAGCAGAAGCTTATGACCCAAAAGTATATGGACTTTTCGATATACAGTACACACACCACACAGTTAAATGGCAATTTATTTGGCAATTGGGGTTGAAGAAAAATAAAGTAATAAGTGATGAATTAGTCATATAATCTTTGTTTTGATCATCCTCCTGCTCCAGTATCCTCTTTTTGCAGTGCAGTGACATGACTACCGTTTCTGTTGGAGGCTTTAAAGCTGAGGAGACTGGCTGTGATTGACAGAATACAAGCCCTATTCAATGTTATATTTAAAGGGTTTTGGTCCAATCAGAGTGTCCTCCTGGATGTGGGAGGGGGGACATGATGTTGTGTTGTTCAGTGACTGACAGGTAACATGCCGCTATTAGCTCTGCTGTCAATCACTCTGCGCCTCAGCTCTGTTACCTCAGCTGTTTGTGTGTGGATGAGGCCAACTTAGAGATAGAGATTTAGATCATATGTTTTGGGGGGACATTTTTGCAACCAGCAAGCAAAATATCCATGCAGATGTATTTTCAACAAAATAAACATTATAAAATGGTTGGGGAGCATTTGTTTACTATTTGTTGAGGTATAACAAGATGAAATCCCAACGTTCTGTAGATCTGTAATGTAAAGAGATGAGAGAAGGAAAAAAATACAATTAGTTATTATAAGCAAATGGTTAGGTTTTAGAAATGTAAATTTTGATTTTGCACATTTCTTGTAAAAATATCATAGCACAAGCTGAAAGGCTTGAGACAGAGAATGTATCTATATTGTGATATTGGGAAATTCAAATTTTCAAGACGCTACTAGTTTTTCTGATATGGCTGGTCATTGATACACATTATTGTCTGCACAACATTGCAGATGATCAGTTTATAGCCTTATTTGGAAGTTTTTTTCTCTTTTTATTTTTTATCTGCAGCAACATTTTTATTTTAATTACAAACAATCTTGACATTCAAATTTGCATAACTTCCAAACAACAGTCAAAAAAATGTACCAACCTCTAATTCCTCAAATAGATTTGTTATTTTCTCATTAATCTGTTTTGTGGATTAACAGCAATTGAATATAACTGTTATGGAAAAGCACCCACATTTTGACATGTTTTGTGTTCAAAGCCATATTTATTCTATGATTTATTCTTCCAGAATGTTTATTGTAATATCGATTAATAGAATAATGTTGTGCATCCATTGTAACAATGCAATGGAACACTGAAATATATTTATATGTAGAATGTGTTCTTGTGCAAACAGTACATTTATATGTGCATCTGTTAAATATACTTTTAAAACTATTAAAAGTCAACCTTTAGATAGTTTTGCCACCCCTTCTTCACACCGTTAGCTTTTTCTTGCATTTGCCCATTGGTCAACAGGAAAACGATGGCACAGCTGTTTAAAGCCACTTGAATGAGTTCCTATAGGATGTAATGAGATGCTAAGAGTGTGGCTAATCCCCATTCTTCTCACTTAGCCTGGTGTTTAAGCTGGACATGAATATATGAGGGTTAAATGCGCTTTGGCTCTGCGCTGGAAGCAATCTGTTCACTTCAAAGGCCAAGAAATTTTTTGGCTTAACCCCTTCTCATCCCAAATAAAGCCCCCTTTTCACCTTTATCCATTCAGCCAATTGCTTCCTATCCTCACTGCTCTTTTTCAACTCACTAACAATGTATTTTGATTGATGACTTGTCCTTCTGGATATGCAATTTTGTTTGGCAACTTTTAGGAGTTCAATTTTGTGAAGCTAATTAATTTTCAAATACGGAAGTTGTAGCTATTGTAATGCTTTTAATCAAACATTGTAATCAAAACTAATTCAATTTTTGAAGTTTGTTTTGTGTAAGTCTAAAGTTGAGATTGATTATAATACAGATCCTTATACAGTGACATCTAAACATAACATACCTTGGTTTAACTCAATAGAAAAAAGTTGGTTATCATTTCAACATGTGTCCAAAATGGTGCATCAAAAGACAGACCCGGACAAAAAAGGGATAATCCGTTAAATGTGTCCGGATCAAAGGTTAAGGGTCAAACTCCAGCCCGCCCTTGTGTTAGTTTGTGTGTGTTAATGTGTGTACAGATTAATTTAAGAAGGCTGACCAGGAAATGGTTAAGAAGAGGTAAAGAGAAAGTTGTTTATCTTTCTTTATGTCACTTCACGGTTCACGAGCAGGAAATATAGAGACTCAGTACATAAGCGGCATTTTCTTTTATATTTTATTCATCTTTTGTGGTGAAACTGCAAACATAATGTTCTTGTCTTCGTTTAGTATGAGGCCTTGGATTGTGATTTAAAAAATAAGTGGTGTGTGGGTTGGCACAAGAATGACTGGGGGAGACGAACTTAAATCCACAAATATAGTATAGGATTTAGTGTTTTGATAATAACATGCAATACCAAGTTGTCATTATAATGTACAATTTTAGTTCCCACGTTTAAAAAGGCACCATGCTTTTCTTTCAATAAGAAAAAGCATTTCATTTCTACTACAAAATTACAACCTAAAAACCTAAAAAGCCCCAAATATAGACCAATGATTAAAAGTCGTTTACTATTAAACCCCAGCTCTGAATCTAATGTCTAACACATGTCCATTGACTCATCGTTCCATGAAGCCACAAGTGTTTTTCCCTCTTCGCCGTAATACAACTGCCCCATGTCCACTGCTGCAGGTGCCTCTCGCTCTCTCTCTCTTTCTCTCTCTCTCTCTCTGTGAGCTCAGAGTTCAGAGGTCAAGGGTTTAAGGGCCTCAAAAATCTACACCCCCCTCAACCTCCTAGTTCTCCTCTCCCTTTGGGCCCGACACCTGTTATACATATGGGAGGTAGCATAAGCTGTCAGAATGCACATGGGTTGAGAGTTGGGAACGGACTTTTGGCATGTGTAGAATGTAAAATAGTTGGAACCATGTCTTTTTCTATGGATGTCTACGGGGCACCTTGCACATTGCACCTGTACCGTAGCTTAAATTACCGCATGTGGACATCTAAGGAGGGCTCGGGAATTTCTGTCCCGCAGCCCACACACACAGAAGTGACAAGTGCACCCGCCCCTTTAAGAGAAACGCATTCATTAGATAAATGTCACTGAGTAGTTTGGTAGCTCAACACTTTGGGTGTTTGGGTTGACATAGGAAATCATCTGCCTGTGCACCGATAAACTTTTCAAGCTGGATGGATGGTCCCCTACCTGCTTGTTTTGTTTTTTTGAGCTATAAAACACTAATAATTAAATAGCATAAATGTTCAATAGATATGTGTAATGTCATAGTGTGGAGCATTCCAGGCTTGTTCATGGAGACAAGCAGGTGTCGGACACTCTCCCAGAAAAAAATAGATAGTACACTTTAAATGTATACTGTTATAACTTTAATGCAAACCCTTCCTAATGTAATCAATTGTCTGATTTTATTTAATGTATTTAAAGTCATACCTCACATTTGTTACTATTACGGCCACAAGGAGCCAATGTGCTCTCTGTATCGGTCCTTATCCTGATAGTTTGATAACTACAAATTATCTCTGAATGTCTCTTAATATACATATATATAGGTATATGTTAATAAGCTAATATTAATCAATGGTGGTGGTCAATGTTTCTCCTTTGTTTGGAACCCATTGTATTCAATTCTAATTTATGCATATAGGCAATTAGCCCATTTCAAAAATGTCCCAAGAGTGAGATATTTTTAAATATACATTTAACAATAGCAATTGTTTTTGGAGCATTAATGCACATATGAAAAGGTCATGTACATTTGGTTGTACAAGCTACTATGTTTAGCAAAATTTGGGAATTTTGCTACACATAGTAGCTGGTACAGCTTTGATTTAGTCTCTGATAACTTTAACTCCTTTACATGTAAAACCTCCTGTGTATTTTTCAAAGTGTATCTAAGCATGTTATTGTGCGAGCACCGCCCAAAGCCTTGTAATACAGCACTTTGGTAATTAATAAGTCATAAAAATGTAAAAAATCTCGTCACTTTTTGGAATAATGCCATTTCGTGTCTGCAGTTTGAGTGTGTACAAGCCTTTCACTAAGTGGTATAATAACAGTGTGACCCACGAGGCTGCATGATTAAATTATAATCAGCACGGATTAATTAATCTATAATATTTATTCCTATTATGGAGCGAGCAGAGGAGGCACAGAGCTAAGAAAAGGTTATATGCGCACGCTCGCAGCTCTTTATCCCAGTGAAAGACATCGCTCGGGGGGCTAAGGCGACATCAAGCCCCCCTGAACACCCAGCCAGAAGGTTATTGCTGATATCAAACACTCTGCATGCAATTATCTGTCACAACAAATAATTAAGAGGGCCGATAATGAGAAAATTAACATTTCCATTGTGCTGATGCTTTATTGTCTGCCTGGGTCATTGCAGAAGGGGGCTTTGAGAACTGTGAATGAATAAATTATCTTTGTGCCATAGTCTTAGGAGGATGATAAGCTAAGAAATAGAGAGAGTGAGAGAGAGAGAGAGAGTGAGAGAGAGAGAGAGAGAGAGTGAGAGAGAGAGAGAGAGAGTGCAGGCATTTTATAGAGCAAGAATCATGGTGCAAATTCAGATTGTAACGGAAAAACCCCTTACTAAATAGAAGAGGATTTGTGCAAAAAAATAGTACATTATACATTACAATGAGTAAACAGTATTTTTGAAATGGAGGAAGAATCTACAAATTATGTTGAATTGCATAGATTTTACAAAAAAACAATATTTATAGTGTAGATAAATATTGCGATTTAACGATTGTTTGCTATTATTGACGTCACGACCAACACGACAATAAAAACCTGCTTTATGAAATTAGACTGTCTGAATTATATATTTGACAGTAACTGCAGGATAAAAAAGTTTAGGTTTACTTTTTTGCGGAAAGGCTGAGCAGAAAGAACTTTTTAGTTTTAGTTTAAAATGTAACTAAATGTAATCAAAAAAACAATTTAATTTCACAACTAACCTACTAACCTAATAATCATGATTATTGATTAACCTAATAATCTTGACATCCCTAGACCGTCGTTGAATATTAAAGGCGCAATGGACGATTTTTCGGCGATTTGAGAACGCAGGCGCAAGTGCGCATGCGCACTCCCCCGTGCGGACTGATACAACACACACGTGCGTTTGTTTATTAGCGCGACGGATCGCATCTCTTGTCTCCCTTAGATTTCCGTCCACTTCTGCGTCAGCTCGAACTGTCTTTCTCCGTCTTCATTTTGCCCCGTACACTTAGGCACGCGGAAACGTGGGGACGAACCGCACGCGGCTGCAGGTGAGCGGTAGGTGCGTTTTATGATTGATACGTGGCAGGACTAATCGGCAGTCCACACCACGAGGAAATAAGACTTAGATTTGTGCCAAAAAAATCGTCCATTCAACCTTTAAGGTTCCTTATCACCACACGCGTCAATAGAGAAAAACTGCATTGTCAACATATATATTACTTGCTTAATTAATACAAATACATTGCGAACCAATGGGTACTGCAGCACTAAAAGTTGCAATGTAATAGTATATTTTAACGCATCTCCTTAAATAATAATAAAAACAAATTTACAACTTTAGATTACATTTAATATTTGTGACTTTTATTCAAATTATAAATCATAAAAAGTCCTGTTATTACTACTTGTGTAATATTCCAAGTAACGAGTACATTTTCACCTGATTAAACAGAATTACTAATAATCCTGAATTGTATTAAAATGTTTGATCCCTCTCGAAATCTCTTTTCAAAGGGTACCCTGTACTGTTATGGTATTCTAATTTTGAAAACACATTGCAAGATCATAAACGTCTAAACCTTTAAATGTACAATCATCCACATTTTGGGCAAGTTAAATTTTGCATATGTAATACCGCATGTCTCTCTATTTAATTTTCAGCGGTCTGTATTGGTTTACCCGCTTTAGCAGAGTCCCAGCATGTTACCGTGGTGTCCGTGGTTACCGTTTGTTTGGGCACATCAGAGCGTGGCGAGGTCTTCAGAAAATACTCGGACTGGGACTAAAAAGGGAGGGGCCCTAGACCTCTCTGTGGGGCTGGGGTTTTCACAGGAACTTGAGTCCAGTAGCCAAAGCCTTAAGGTTTGTTCTGAAACATGTTCTGAAACATGTTCTGAAACATGTTCTGCTAAAGCAAAACAAAAGATTTAGCTTTATAATATAGACCCATTACATGTCATGTTGTTCTCTGCTGAGGACAGTAAATAAATTCAGCCTTTGCTAATCATATACATTTAAATTTTGAGCTCAATGCAAATCAAAACAAGTTTTCAGGCCAGCTTTAACTCACACACATTGATTCACCCACTCAAGACATTGGAGACAGGAGGGCCCCTGGTTGCCATGTGTTTTTGACGGACACATCTTTGCCTCTGGTGTGCAGCCAAGTTTAGCCGCTCTCTGTGACGAAAGATTTCCTGGCTTTTGAACTCACCCTGATTGACACAAATGGGTCCAGGACAGCCTCCCTCCCCCTACACTCACATGCACACATGCACAGTGACCCCCTCCATTTACCCCACGACTCATATTAAGGGAGATTTTTAGGAACATGTTTAGGAAGAGCTAGTGACACCTTATTGTTCGAGGTACAATGACTGGACCAAGATGGTGGACAAAAGCCCCACTGGTAGCGCCTTTCAACTGGTCTAGACTCCAGCGTCCCAGGATAGTTTTGAGGAAGAATAAAGTGGAAATGGAGAGAGAGAGGGAGAGGCGGAGGAGTGGGAGGTAGACAGGCCCTGTGGTGGTCCCAACAGGAAGAGTGTCAGGGGTCACAAAGGTCAACGTCTGGTGCAATCTACAATCACAGACAGGGATATATTACAAGGATTACATAACGGAAGCCTGAGAAGTTTGCTTGTAGTAGGATTTTTGGGAATTTAAAACAATGCAGTTTAACAAGTTATCAAGTTCGGTAGAAACATAATTTCTTCCAATGTAAATGAATAGCTAAAATGTGCTATTTATCAATTTTCCCAATGATACCAAAACATACAATAAAAATATGACATGAGAAAATGACCTCATATTATCATACATTATACATACAAATATTTATTTTTATCATATTATCTACTCTATCTATTCTCTCACACATACAAATTATAATAATATTAAAATTGCTAATAGTAATAATATTAGTAAATAATATTATTTGTTTGATAATATTTTAAATTGTTTTAATTTAATTATAAGTAAGTAAGTAAGTTTGTAAATGTACAATATTTTTTTTATTTTGAGCTAGACTGTTGTGGATGAAGACATCAATAGGAGTTTATTACTGTACTTTTCGGGCTATACAGCGCTTCTAAATAAAAACCGCTCCAACGGAAGTGCCCACGTTGTAACATGAGATAATTACACACGCCGGTTGTCTTTTGAAACGGGGGTCTTGCGGCTCAGTAAATATGATTTAGATTGTAATAAAACACACAACATTTTGAAGCTTAACAAACAGAAACCACATCACAGCTGTCCCTACTGTCGCCTCTGTCCTTGATTACCCTGTGAGCTGATTTATCTGTGTCTTCACATCTGGTTCATCTGCTCCGAGCTTGTACTTAGCAAGTGCTATGTTGTAACATGAGATATTTAAACAAAAAATATGCTCCATAGTAGTGATTTGCATTATTTAATTAAACTATCTTGGCGAGATAGTTTAATTTCAATGCAGCAGGTTCTGAACTGCAGACTGTCTTTGTGTTTTGCTGCGTCTACATTCACTTCCTCATTGGACTAATTTCTCTGTGAATATGAGTCTGATTGACATAAAACGCACAGCATTTTGAGGCTTAAAATGCACTGACCACTGACCACTGACATCTTCTTCTACTGTGTGCCAAATCCTTCTAGAGTGCCCCCCAGTGGTCATTAACCAGTAAAAATCTATAAATTATCTGCACTATTGTATGGGATACAGGGTTCAAGTGGGAAAAAGTAGCCTAAAGTCCGAAAAGTATGGTACTCTTAGATAATCCGTTTTCGTTTAAGTCCATACAATCTCATGTCACAGATGATATAATTCTCCAATTCAATATTCAAACTCCAAAGTACAAGGTGCAAAAAGCAAGACAAAATATACTCCTAGACTGCTATTATTACTAGATTTATAGTCTAAACTCTATTGTTAAACAGAAAATTACATGTTGAGAGATAGTCGGACAATCGCTGGTCTGAAGAAACAGTTAAGCTCCCACAGTACAGTACATACCAGGGCTGTGTGCATGCAGGCAGGTGCCAGAGGGACCCCCCAAGCCTCTTACCAAATCCTTATTTTAGCTCCGCTCTAACTAGTCCACTCCAATAAACCTTTCACCCTCGTGGCTGTAAATTACAAAACAACTGGTGTGGTTGAGTCCAGCCACCCACTGTGAAGACTGGCAGCGAGCTGGCGTAAAACGGGCATGTCAGATACTGGCCGAGGGAAATTCAAGATCTGTGGACTACTGCTTCTGCTTATTTACTATGGAGTATTTAGAAGAAAGAGAGCCGCATATTGAAACCTTAAGCAAAGGGTCACAGACTGGTGGTTAATACGGGTAATGATTCAAATTGGTGCATTTGGCATACTGTATAATGTAGGTTTGACTAAGCCACCACAGCTTTTATAAGGCACATTACAACAGTCAAAGCTAAGATTTTTGTTATGAAGTTAAAGCTTCCTCTATTTTCAAACCACAAAAGGAGGAAGTAGTTCCTAGCTCTCATAAATATTTTGGCATATCTCAAGTATTCACATGAATATTTGGATACATCTTTCTTCCAGGTTTTCCATAGCAAAAGACCCCGTTATTTTAAGTTTAGGTTCTCACACGCCCTGGAAATCCTGGGGGGAAAAATTAGATTGTAACTGCCATCTTCAGAGTAAAAATAGCAATTGGGTTTTGGAAAACCCTTGTTTACTAAAACCTATTTTGTAAATGTTTTACCTTTACTTTCTTATCTGTGACGTTGGCATCATATTATCAACTGGCATCATAAATACCTTATTTTTCAGTGTTATTAGTGCAAACCAGTGCCAACCACTCAAATGAGAAGAATGACACTAAATACTTGTATTCTTGTGTATTCATTTTAGAAATGTATAATTAGTTATAATAAAGTTATAATTAGTGCGTTGGCCTTGGTGTGTAATTAATTTATAATCATTGTGGACTTGAGCTTTAGCTTTAACTGAATATCTTATGATATGACAAATTATGTATGTTCATAAATGATATGGTAGTGGAAAGGTTTTATTGTTATTTACAATATAGAGACTTTTAAAATACTGTGTTCATTATCATTCATTAAGTGTTTAATTATCTCATTCTGTGGTTGTAAAAAACGTTTTAGGGCAGATAGACTGAGAAGTGGCAGCATAATTGTGACAGAGTTCTGTACCAATAGCCAGCGAAATAATAAATGATATGGCTTTTGTGGTCAATGAAATTTTAATCGAGATTGTGCTTCGGTCAAATCTAATAGTCAATGTTATGTTTTTGTCTTTTTAATCTCGAGGTCTTCAGCCCATCCTTTGTCAGTAAAAGCTTGTAACATTTTATATACACTCTGTTATTGAGACAGCACTTCTCAGATGTATCAAAGCATTCATTATAATTATTAGCCATCATTTACTCCATCAATGATCTACATTTGTAAATGGTTAGAGGTGGTCAGACATTGCTAATGCCATTGTACCATTTTGTTTTCATATTACTGCATTGTTACTCAGTGGTATGTTTGTTCCAGGATGTAAAATTGATTTGCAGAGTTGTCACACAGGATTAAACTCACCAATCATAGATAATTAGAGCAGAATACAGCAGTCTCTTATTAAATTAGAGTACATTAGAAGAGGTGGACTCAAAGCAACAACCCATGTAAAGCTGTAAAGACTAGGCAATGATAACACCTTTCACAAACGGGCAATAAGGCTAGACAATTTTAAATATTAGATTATTTTAAATATCTAACAACATTTTGTGATTCACATCCTCCACTTCACTCTTCTATCTCTTCCTCTGGCTGCGTTTGACCCCTAATTTCCATATGAAAGCCTGTAGTGGGGCCCTGTGCTTTCTGGAGTGTGGCAACAGCTCCCTTTTAGCTTCTATTGCTTCTATAATGCCAGGATCTTGATTTATTTTTTAAAATCTGTTTGTGATATAACACTTTGGAATATTACTTTGAAATAGGAGGAAACTCTAACTTCATGATAAATGCACAAAGAATGTTTACTGTCTCTTAATATTGTGTTATTTAAAAATATTTGAATGAAGAACAATATGTAACATAATAAATAAATAGAAGATCATTAAAATAGTAAATCATTTAATGCATTATTGCAATAGATAGCATTATGATACTATCAACCAATATTATATCAGTTATAAGTGTTAAATTATATCAGTTATAAGTGTTATTTACACATTAGTTATGTATTAAATAGAGAATCATTGCATTAGAAGAAATACCCATATTTATTTAAAACTTTACTGCAGAAAAATCTGGATTTTACTGTAAAAGTCCCATCAATGCAAACTCTTAAGCTATTATCATTATGTCTCCCCTCAAATATCTCCTAATACTCAAAGAACTGGTTCGGCTAATTAGCAATCAATTAGCCTGTTAGCACCCACAGTAATTACCTTTTATAGAGGTGGAGAGGAGTGCAGCTGCTACCGCTAATAAAACCGCTAGTGGCTAACCCAACCAGGCCTGTCTGAGTGAGAGTTATGGGCCCAGGGGCAGCAGCGCGACAAGGCAAACACAGTCCCCCAGGGGCCCCTCTCTTCTGCCTTTCTAACAGGCTTAAATCCCCTTTTAATGAATATGGGGTCAGGCTAAATGGGAAATCCATCATGGCAGTAAAAGCAGCAGGCTCGAGTGCAGCCACTGAATGCATGTCGTGAATGACTTTTATGAATCATCGCGGCCCATTCAAGCTTTATAATGCTGCTGATAGCATCTCACAGTTAAAATCAGGGCCTATTTGGGAGTGCTAATTGTGTGGGGTTTAATTCAGTTTTATTAGCACTTGTAAAAGATTGAATGCTTGTAAGGCCCCTGTCCTATTTAGTGACATTTTGAGCAATTTCTGCATTGAATGGTGGCTATTCATTCCATAGAAATTATAACATGGTCCAGTACCATTTTTCTTTAATTTCTTTAATTAATTATTGTATAATACGTACATATTATTTATTAAAAAAAAAATCATTACCCATGATTGAAAATTGGTTAAAAACAGACAAATAGCCGTGGGGGTAAAAGGAATAAAAGTTTTTTCATTTTTGATTCTGTTTACAAGTGGATTTATTTATTTTTAAAACCAAAACTATGTCATTTAAAACCAATACTTAAAAAATATGCATTTGAACCTGGGATATTACATCAGGTAGGGCATCTGACCTGAAAAAGAAAATCACTGCCCCAGATGAGAAAAGCCTAAAATAAAATAGTTATTAGCCTTAGAAAACTCACAGAAGGAAGCAGCAGTGTGTGATATCTCCTAAATAGGGATTAGCTTGTTTGATTTTCAATAACTTGCCTACGACTACTTTAAAATTGTTAATTACCATTCGCTTTCCCTCTCCTTTCTCCGCCCTTAAGCTTCGAGGACACCTTTCACTACTTTTTCAAATTCATCCTGAGCTAATCCACGCACCTCTTTCTACCTCTATCCCACCATTTATTAAAAGGCAAACTTCGAATCCTTTAATCCTAAATGCCGCGCTTTATCCCCTCCAAGCAAAATAAATCAGCATGCTTATTCCACCAGCTCCATCCGTGGCTTACCAATATCTATTTTGAAGCGTGCTGAGCTAACAATGGTCACCGGTGACAACCAAGGTTAATCCTATATGTCACCATTATATGAGGTCAAGCTCTCCTCGACATATATTTAGTGTGTCATTAATTTCCAGGCCTGGCTATACTGCTGCTACATTCACCAACACAATGCAATGACTCGCTACATTAGCCAAATAGCCACATGGTCGTCTCCCTTTCGTTCTAATGAGACAGATCTATGCGTCATGTAGGCTATTCATCATTCTGCTTGTTCCAATCTAGCTCTCCCTTTATCAGGCTTCTATAGCACTGAGAAGCAGGAGTAGCCCAAGCGACATAAATCACCTGTCACCATTGGTCCCCTGGTGCTCATAATGCTCTATTAGTGAAAGCGACTGGCCCTATTGAGAAAGCAGGTATAGTATTTGTTAGATGTAGAATGTCTCGTTATTGCGAGTTTGGTGGCCGGTTAATTTGGGTTCTGCTGGAGACTATGCAAATGCGAAGGGTTCAGTTGTATTTACTGCAGAACAATTGTTTAGAGGTAATAGTAGAGTAGAAGTAGAAATATTTCCAATAGGTGATGGCACAAAACCGTGGACAATGCACATTCAGCTTTTAACATGATTTTGAAATATGGGAGTTTTGTAGCCTAAATAATTTCATAGCAGTTTTTATTTTAACATGTTCCGTTTTTATGTACTCGCTTCCTGTTCTACTTTCTTCCTTGACCATTCACTGAAAACTATTTTAGAGATGTACAGATTTAGATATCTTAATACGATTAATTAAAACACATTTTCAACACTACAAACGTATGTGATTTATACTAGTCCTGATAATGATCAAACATGTGTCCTATTTATGTAATTTAGTCAGTATTGATACTTTTTCAAATGAGTATCTAGTTTTGATACTAGTTTTGGTATCGCTTATTATCTGGTCTTGATTATTTGACAACCCTACCCAATACTAGAGCTGGGAATGGGTCTCTCACATGTCAATATGATATGACACTATACGTGGTTTACAATACGAGTTATATCACAACATAGCAATACATGTGATAGCCGATATATTGCACGATATTCTATGATATATCACTTTTTAAAAGGAACAAATACATATTCACAACAGTATTCCATTGTTTAACCACAATATGCCAATTCCATTTATGAAATAATTCAAACAGTGAATATGCCAACTGCATTACATAAATATGTCGCAGTATATCAAAACAGAATATACAATACCGTATCAACAAATTAAGCATTACATGATACCATTTTTTTAAATATTTTGGCACACCACATTCCAAAACATCCCATAAACCTGAGTAATAGACCTGCTACCATCTTGTTGACCACACCAGCACTTCATCAAAGCATTCATGTAGAGATTAATCCGATCCTTACAATTTTTGTTGATTTTTCACTTATATAACTAATTAGCCCTTCTCAAGATTTGATACCACTTAGGCCTAAATTGTTGGCTAAGTCTCCAATTTCAAACCTTAACCTCTAATAATTTCCTGATGTTCAATCACCCAGTATACTTTCATAAATGAACAAACATGAAATGCGGAAATGCCCCTTTTGCAGCTGTGGCCTAAACACAGCCTGCAATACTTGACACATGTTCATCATAAAAGCAAACAAAAATCTGTACGTCGATCCCACAAAAGGTCACTACGTAACCTCATCCCGTGCTAGTCCTCCCCTGATGAACCCTCATTCTCTTTTGAAGCACTTCCTGGGATCGTGGGGTCGCCGATGAGGTCATATCCTGTCTGTTTTGATCAGACTTGAGGGACGCTGCAGATGTGGAGGCTGCAGAGGTCAGTCTTCTCATGAAAAGAGATACCGCCATTGCATCTTCTTTCATTTTTTTTGTTTTTTTCTACAGAGGTTCTCAGAGTTTGTGGAGGAGGTTAAATGTTTTTTGGGCTGGTGGATTTTGGTCTCATGTGGCTACATTAAGTGACCAAAGTATACTGTGAACGTCTGAACTTTGGGGTGAATCTGCTATGTGCAAGTGGGGATATTGGAGACAAATATAGCCAGTATAACAGTGAATATTAAAATGTGTAATATTTTTAATCCACTTTGTTATATTAGGTTTTGAATAGATCCTCTATTTTAAAGATTTATTGCAAAAATAGGATAAATAATACAAATATCTTGAAAATCATGCATTCCTACTGTGAGAAGGTCGTCTCTCCACAGATCTGATCTGTAACTTGGCCTGGTGACAGCACTTGCTTGTCTCCATGGGCATGGATAAGAACATTCCAGGCACATCATTAACTTTCCCACGGAGACAAGAACAAAATAACAAACTCTCCACCAGAAAAGTTACGTACCTTGAAAGATGTGCATTGTATAACATAACTTTTTTCTGCTCCATTCACTTAAACCATGGCACATCCTTCAACATTTTAATACAGAAAAATGTATTTGAATTGTGAAAAATTATGTATGGGACAAACCATGCAATCCTTTTGTTGCTTCCTGTCCACATCCCTCTCTCATTCCCCGTGCACATTGCTTTTGTTCACAGAAATAAATCAGTCGCTGAAGCTAACTACATACTTGGCAGTGGGAACTATGTTGGTGTCCTCCAAAAAACAATTTCCCTCAGCTAACAGGTACCATTTATCTTCGGCGCCGAGCTAGCTTAAATGTAATGAGGCCACGCATTGACAAGCAAACACATACAATGCAACCTTAAGAAAATAAGCATAGATTTTCTTTTGGTCATTCCTATGGATGGCCTGAACAGTAATTCAACAACCTTTTTGCACACATTTGGCCTTCTAAGTACCATTTTGAATAGGTTGCATCAGGACTTACCCACGTTTAAAAAGGACTGAAACAGGACTAAACAATACCTTCTCAGGGCTAAAACAGGTCTAAGTAAATTAGGACAAAACCCAGGTTTATGTCAGGACTAAACCAGGGCTAAACCAGCTTCAGATCAGCCTTGAATAAGGACTAAACTAGCTCTAAATCAGGACTAAGGTAAGACTAAATAAGACTAAAAATAAATGCAGTAAGCCCTTGTTAGTGCATTTTGATCATAATCATAATCTAATTAAGCAGTCAATGCTGCAATTTAACAGTGATAATGTTCAAGATCAGGATCAGGGACTAAACAAGGTCTTACTGAACTAACTCAAACCAACATAACCCGATCTAGGTCTATGCCAAGTCTATAGGACTATAACTAGACTAAATCAGGTCAAAACTAGTTCTAAACCAGGACTATACCAAGCCGAAAACCTACACTCAGTCAGGTCCAAGTCACGCCTGATGTGCCAAGCTGAATCAGGAATAAAACTTGCCTAAAATTATGCAAAATAACCCTGCGTTTACCAATAGTGCCCATCCCAGTTTGCAAAGCAGTGGCCTATGACATGAATGACAGCCATGTTTACTAACGGCTAAAATGAAATGTCAAGCTCCCTGTCTGTGTCTTTGTACTCATCTCTCCTTTCTGCGTACTTACTCTCTATAGCTCCTCCACCAGTCACTGTTTGTCCGGTCATGCATGGCTGTGTTTCGTATATATTTGTGCCTTTTCCCAGCCGACACACAATAGAGGGAGAGGGGGGTGCTGTCGGTTGGGGATGTCTGCCGATGCATATATTTCTGGGTTTGAAACGACAGTAGGAAGGGGGAAAAAAACGATGGAGACAGGTGAAAGGAGAGAGGAACACAGAGGAGCAGAGGTTTACCCATCATCCTCTCTGGTCGGCAGCCAAGTGCACACAGAACTGTCCGCTGGGGAAACACAGACGCTTGTACCAGCTGCTGTGTGCTACCTGACAAACCACCTCTTTAGTCGAGTGGTTAAGATTATGCACTCGTAGTAAAGAGGGAAACCAATAATGAATGCAATTTGCTGCATTTTGCCATACAGAATATCACAAAAAGATACTCAACTTCAATATCTGTGTAACAGACGTTTACACACTCGTACACACAGGAATCCCCGATTTTAGTGGTGCGATATCTATACATGAAGTGATTTGGGCTCTTCCTGGATGGATAATGTTATATTAGTAGAGCATTGTAAGTTTAGGCATTGCTTATTTAGAGAATAAAACAGTAGTGCTCAATCCCCCAAACATATACTGTATATTTTTTTTCAAATAAATACCCAAGTGTGTTTTATAGAATGACAGTAGAAGGGTCATTCATAATTTTACTCTCCAAAATAAGGGTTAGGGTTAAGTGCATAGAGTAACTTTACTTGTGTTTCTTCAATTGATGTATCGCACGTTTTCGAATAGTTTATCACACCATTCATTTTACATATAGTTCAATATTAATAATGCAGAACAGTTTGGCTACTCACCTCTGCATGCAGCCGCCGTGAAAAGCCTGTGTGAATGAAGATTTGTGACAAAACTGGGACCAAACTAAAACCCATAAAAGTGCTGAAAAAGTCCAAAAATCTTGATCTATAATTGTATTTCAACCAGTCTTACAGGGACTTATCCAGAGCTAAATACAAACCATGACTTAACCAAGGATGCTATTTAAACCAAAACTGAACCTAAACAATGTGTGTGTGTGTGTGTGTGTGTGTGTGTGTGTGTATATATGGCTTTCTGTCCAAAAGCACATTGAAATCCATATTCAATTCAAGCAGCAAACCCAGTAGTCTATAGCTGGGGCCAGTATTCACACAAATGAATTAAAGCCCATCCCCGCCGTATTCCCTTTCAGTGCCACAGATGTTGCGTGCTCCTCTCTGATAAAAACCAAGCAGCGCGCTATGACAGCCCCTGTATAAAATTGGAGAATGGCATTTGCATGGTGTAATTACTTGTGGCTGGCCCTCTTATTGTGTCGTTGGTCACTGGAGCCCTGTTGAAAGCGAAATGAGCCTGCTTAAGATGAGGTGAGGTTAGGCCAAGTCATGTTCACAGCTGACTGCTGCTAAAATGGCATGTTTAGGCCAAGGATTCTTTGTGCACATTGCCCCCTATTTTTCTCTTTTTTTGGATGGTGCTGGTGTTTGCTCATATGAAATTGCCCACCAGGGTAATAATGTTCTGGGTGATCTCATGACGCAAGGTTTGACACGTTTAACATTAGACGACCAACATGCAAATCAAAGAAGATTAAAAATGTGTTAGCGGCTTTAAGCGTCGTGTGGAGCTGTAATGTGTGCGAGATTGACAGATATGAGAAATATGTCATTTTTGGAGCAGGAAATTAAATGGATTTAATATTCCGCTTTAATATAGCACTTAGCTGGTCATCCTTTAAAAATCTTTTGATAAACCAATATTCCTCATAACATTGCAACTTAAATAAAACTAAAACTTATTTCCCCCACATTTAAATTCACACTCTTTGAGAACAAATGCATTAAATGTTCCTCAATTAATATTAACAAATAACCCTGGTTGTCTCATCCAAATTGTAAACTACATACATAGAGTAGTCCTACATATTTTTTTGAAAGAAAGTTATTATTTGCAACCTGTATTTTCCATTTCTCAACATTTCTGCAATCTCGTAAACCAATCTGAGAGCTGCCTGGTGAAATAGCTTAATGACAAATTGCATGTGTGGCGTTTCAATCAAATCCAGTTTTTAAAGTAAACAACTGAGCTGCGATAACCTGCCTCAGCCTTTGCTCTGAGGTGTTTTAGGGGATTACTGCTGGATGTGGCAGTATTGATCAGTGATGCGTGATATCTTATTTTCTCTTCTGCGTATTATTAGTTTATACGTCTCTCACCAACCGTCAGAATGTGTCAAAATACACTGTATGTATACAAATTCTCATTTACAATATGATGTTGTAAAAGTCAAATATCTCCATACGCTAAACTAAAATAGTGTTATATTTTTTTATATTTAGTTGTTCATTTATTTAGTTTTCTTGATATTTGTAAGTTGCAATAGTTACAAGACTGACACACTTATTTATCATTGACAATCATTAATTATCACAATATCTCACTTGTTTAAATTTTTGCTCAGGCAATTGGATGTTCTCTCAAAGACAATTATATATTGGTGGGTAGGTGAAGGTTCTTGTTCAAAGCCACAACCATTTTCAGTTTGTGGCTAGAGGAACTAACAACTGAGCCATTGCTGCAAAAGAATAATGATAATGAGTTATATATAATCATAGTAATTTGCCAGATGTCACATTTATTGCGATTTCCAGCATAGGTTAAACAAAGCTTGGATTTCAAAGGCAGCTAAGTGTCTCTTCCCTGTAGATGTTGAGCGGCTGTGATCATGTCTGCTGTTCTGTGTTTGACTGCAGTGTGTATCTGTGTGCGTCGCTCCATCTCCCTCGGCATCTCGCCGAGCCTGACAACTGGATAATAGCTTTTTACTTTTCCAGAGCAGGGCTCCGGAGAGAACTAATATGATTATAAATCATTATTCAAATAGAAAGGTGAGGCGCAGCGCTCACGGGACGAGTGCATGATAATAGGATCATTACCTTTTATTTATCATTCAGAGATTTTTTTTGCAAACGTGGCAAGTCATGCTTATGCACGACTACAGGGGATTTCTGTTTTAGGTGTAGTACATGCATCAAATGTTCAAGATATAGATGAAGCAGCTATTTTAATACAGGATTTAGATAAACATGAAACTTTTAGGTGATTTGAGATTGACAAGAAGACCTAAAGGTGTGTGTTTCATGTGAGAATCCACCGTCCAAAGGACCTCACCGTTTAATAGGGCAATCTTAAATACTAATCTATCTTTGTCTATAATTAGAAATAGCTGGAAGGAATTTGAGATATCCTTTGTGGAGAAGCTGTTACAATACATTTTTTTATAATATGGCTCTTAATATAATATGACCCCAAATATTATTATTGCTATAATTAAAGAAATATCAAATAATGTCATTGGAGGAAGGTTCTTTTGCTTTGCCATCCCAAAATACAAAAAAAAGAAAGAAAAAAAAACCCGAAATTATTCTTGCATTGTAAATTGAAATGTTTGCTTCTATAATTATAAAGGTTTTCCCATGAATTAAACAGCCATTCATTATCAATGAGACTAATCACAAATGGATAGCTTCTTGAGCACTTTGCAAAGTAAGAGTATCCTAAAGCATGATCTGAAATTTAGTGGACGTTTGGCAATCTAGAACGTTAGCGTGCAAAGGTAGGATGCACTTTGTCCTCTTAAAGAAAACCAGCTTCATTTCAAGGCCTATGATTGGACGACCTGGACATTTCACTTGTAGCAATATTGGATTCAGACCCTGTTCCCCCGACTATGTCAAAATAAGTTTTTGTTGACTTTGTTCTGGCTGCACTTCCCTGATTTATCTGATCCTCGTCTCCAGATGAGGAAATCATCTCATTGTCTCCAAAATCGGTTCAACATTTCCCTCAGGTAGTGTGGCAAATGCCTCTTTAAACTGCTGCAGATTAGCCATGCTTTTTGTAGCGTGTATTCAACAAGAAAGACAAGAGCAAATCCATCTTTGTCAAAGCGCTAATATGCTTAGCTATTCCCCGCACTGACAATCCAGAGAGATGTAAATCTGAGGGAATGCGAAGTGACTGAAACAATGTCATTGACGCAGTGAGATAAGGTTGCCATTAAATGTTGAAACTTAAGAGCTGGCTGAAGATCTCTTCCCTTTCAGCATATGTCATTTTGCAAAGATACAATCAAATCCCTTGATGTCAGCTCCAACACAATGTTTCTGTTTAATCCATCCATGTAATGAGCCTTCCCTTTCCTCTCTGCCTGTTTGCCTGCTCCATACCCAACGCACATGGGCCTGTTATTACACTGTACTGAATGTGCATTTTGGTACGTCCCATCGAGTAGGAATTCACCATTTGTCCTCCAGCTGATTTCTGTAAATGCAGCAAAAGAAGGGGCCCAACCCAATAACTTTATTTTTGGCTTTTCAGCTCTTAAGACGTAACAGATGTAACTCGCCACTGCCACCTGCATTTCACATCTATTGCATGTTCAACTAACATTAAAAACAATATATTACTATGATTATTTGTGTGGGGCTGCAGTCTCTAAGGTGTGTCGAGCCCTCGCCTCTTATCAAGAACATATGTGTATTTTAATGGCTCTTTAAACTGTTGCCAAAAATAACAAAACACAGTGGTTACACAAGGCAAGCGAGGAATGTTGTCATTTTGCATTTCAGCAAACCATGAATATGTGCAATATCATCGTTTCTGGATCCAACATGAGGTCGCAGCGCAGCCCCAGCAATATGCCATTTTTGTGGTCATAGACTGAAGCGTTGGCAGCGCATGGTTAGGGTTAGCATGAGATATTGTGTTTCAAGTAAGGGAAAGGTCAGGAGTTTGTGAGTGGTTAAAGCATCAAAATATAATGTGCAAGTGGGCGCCACAGGGCTCTATTCTGGGACTTCTACAGATAAGTGTATGTATTCATTCTTCCTTTAAGTGTTATTTTGTATTGATAATCATAATCGTCCATGATGCTTTTAGTATTATGATAGACAACTGAACTATTTCTGAGTCTCAAATGAAGTATAGTTAGACATCAGATAATCATTCTGAACATTGCAAATATGTTCACTTGATTGGTAAAAAGTACCCAAAATGGCGTCCATAACAGAACAAAATATGACCAATTAATACCGGTACAGTGATTCCTCGTTTATCGCGGGGGTTAAGTTCCGAGAAGAACCCGCGGGAGTCGAAATCCGCGAAGTAGAAACCTTTATTTTTTTACAGTTATTATACAATGAAATACTCCATAAAGCAAGGAACAAAACCTTTTTTACAGGCCCAAGCATTTGTTTAACAAATAAAAGTACTGTATAAACGTTTGTACTGTACTCTCACCGCTCTCTCCCGCAGCTCACACGCACGCTCTCACCGACCTCGCAAACTTAAATTTGGTAAGCGGTTTTACGTACGTGTGCATATTAATCCATAACGTTATTGACACACAGGTAGAGAAGACGCGGAGAGACTGTTTAGCCAATCAGAATGCAGAACACAATGCATGATGAAAATCCGCGAAGCAGCGAGTCCGCGAAAAGTGAACCGCGATATAGCGAGGGATCACCGTACATGTATGAATGACCAATGTCTGGTTAAAAACACTAGCAAATGTCAGGTTATGTTTTTATGTGTAAAGCACAACTACCAAACTTTATGTGCATTTATTTAGCCTACATTTTTAATACATATATAAAACACAATATTTTAGGCATCTACTTTAATGGATAATACTTTTAACTGATTATATCCATGGAGATGTTATTGCTTGGAATGATCCTCAGTCCATCTTCATGAAGGCAAGCAGATGATAGGATATATTTTTGTAATAAAACCACCTCAAATTGAGTGACATAAGTTTAATATAAAACTTGCAGGCAAAACAATGTCACCTGATGGAAAACCCTACGCCAGAAAAGTTACATAGTGCACCTTAAAGCTTGGATAAGAAATATAACCATGTGTTCCTCACCAAATGAAAGACATGGAATCTTCCCTACAACGTTGACCATACAAAGGCTAAAAGCAATGGTCCATTGTCCTCCTGCCTCTACTAAATGTTCTCACTGCAATTATCACCAACTCACCTGAAAACCACTTCTTATTGCCTTAATGGTACTGCTCATTTGGGAACAAAGGATTCCGAACGTGCATTGTGCGAATTTGAAACACTGCAAAAAGGAATATGCAGATTCAGCAAATGTAAAGTATTTTTCAGTTCTCCTCTTGTGGCGCAGACATATAGAAAATGCACATTGGACTAAAGCCAGTAGTACCAGTCGGATCATTTTGCTTGTAATTGCAGTGTGTTTAGTGATGATAAAGCTAATGGGTGTTGAGTTTTTGACCTTGTAAGCATCAGGATACAAGACGGCCAGCTTAAATCTGACAGGTTGAAGGTCGGGCTCTTGATCTGACAGTCAGAGTGTTGAGATAAGGGTGAGGGATGAGCTTCATGTCCATTTCTACTTGGGGCAGTTGTCTTCATCTGATAAATGGCAAAGGGGAACCATTGGTGCTAAATTGGTCTTGTGTCTTATCCTCAATCTAATCAAAATTTGGAATATGGATGGGTGATATCTGAGGGTTTTTACTGATATAGGTATATTTGGCTCTGATATTTTTTCTGCAGTGCTCATTAGTCATTCCAATATTGTCTTCAGTGCATCAGTTTTGTCTTTAAATGTATTTATCTTATTTATTAGTTTATTTGAACAGAGATAATACACATATTGAATATGTTTGTAAACATGCCAGTTGCTATACAGACTAATGAGTAAAAATGGAAGACAAATTTGGCTAAAATATGGCCGCATGTTTACACAATCAAGCAAAAACTTGTTTTATATCCCAGATAAATACAGTTGCTATTATTTTAGTAAAGTGATCTTTACTTCAGCATAAGAAAGATTTAGTGGCCTTAAATATTGGGATAGTCAAATATCAGCTATTGGCCTCAGCAGCAAGCCAAATAATGGATACTGTAACGGCTCAAAAAATGCAGTTTGGGCCATCCCTAATTGCTCCAAAATTGACTATGCAGATACTAATTGCAGGGTTTGTACAGGTGCTTGAAATCCTTGAAATGCTTGAATTTCACTACGCTGTTTTCAAGGTTAGTAAAGTGTTTGAATTTTGGGGGGAAATTTCGCCATTCTGTATCCTACGCATTTTACAGCTAAGGGTGCTACCAATCTCCAGCTTGTTGTTTTGAAGCAAAATTGCGGATATGACCGCTTTCTGCTGGCGTTATAACATTATGCGTGACCCTTCAAACTTATTTCTGCACTTGTTCTGCTGTGTTAATTCAGGGGGGAGGGGCTCAAGTAGCTTCAAATTAATTACTTGAGTGGGGGCAGTGCTTTTTTCCTCACAACACCGGCTGTTGCTGCTGTAAAGTGGGAGCTGACTCCGGCCCGGAAGCTTGAAGCAGGTGATAGACACACAGACAAGAGACACATGGTAAAATGACACTCGTGATAAAATGTGATGGGAAAATATCAAAGTTCACTGTTGTCTCTGTATCACTTCGTTCTCTTTCTTTCTCTCTATCTCTCCCTCGGTCAGTCGGTCCCCTGCTCCTCTATGTCAGTGTGCACACACGAGAAGCATGATTTACAATAATTTGATATATTTTTGACTGTTTAATTAGCTTAACCTGTGAACATTAATCCCATGAGCAGCCTGCCTCGGCCCCTCCCTCACTCACAAACACGTCTCAGAGACAGAATGAAGTCAGCGTGATGTTCGTTTACTAGGGTCTACAGACACGTTTGTCTGTTGTCTTTGTGGTGCGTCAATAATTCAGCAACTGGACGCACTGTGTTGATAATAAGAGAAGCTTTTTGCCTTTGAGCTATTCGCTCGGAGTCACTTGCATTTTCGTACACTATGATGAGTTACACGCTAATGTATGAATTTGTGTGTACATTATGTGCAAATTATGTTTAATAACTTGCTTATTATTCACATGTTTATTTGTTTGTTTGGGTTTTTGCATTTATTGAACCCAAAAATAACGTGTATGATCACAGAAGGAAGAAAAAAGTGGGCCTGCCCTGTAATATTTATAATGAATAGTGTCATGTAATAATTTGGAGACCAACAACATGTTTATGGACCTAGTGTGGCATGACCACATAACAATAACATTACATAATCCAAAATATAGTCACTCTCCCTGTTGGGACACAAATGTAATAGAAAACTGAAAACATTAAAAATTAAAAATTAAATCTAGCCTCTTTGTTGTGGCTATAGATGTTCTCAGCCTCTATAAATGCCTTTGTGCTTCACTGTCCATTAGCTATTACAGATATATTTAGTGCAGATGATGACAGCTGTGAGATTTGCCTAAGTGTGGCACTGAAGTGACAAGGGCCCCCATGCCAAATATTGCTTAAGGAAGGAAAAAAATCTTTTAAAAAATCTAAGAATTATCAGTAAAACTTACATTTCCTCCTTCTGAATAACCAAATTGCATCCCCCTTAGGTAAAATGAGTATTGAGTCTAATCAACACGCTCCTCAATTATTATGCAAACATGCCTTTGTACTTGTATTGCATCCTGAAGTTTACCGATGAGATATTACAAATCTGCTCTTCAATAATAAACAAAGTTTTGTGTGGAATGTGGGAGCGAAAGAAACACAATTGCACATACATGTGACCCTAAACTTAAGCGACTTTCTAAAATGCCCTAAAATACAGAAAATTGCTTCAGATTTGAGCCGAAATGTCTAAGATTTTCCAACAAAGCACACTTCTAAGTCCTTTTCTTGTGAGACTTTTTATCTTATTCTCAAAGTGCAAATTGGGGAGAAACATATTACATCAATATTTTGTTAATAGAAACTACAGACACTACAGTTAGAATATACATTTGCTTGTTTCGTAGAAAAAGATCCATTTGTAATCATCTGGACACTGTTTTTGAAAAACAAAACACTGATCAATTTTGTTTTTCAAAAAGTGTCTAGATGACTACAATGGAATCTTTGTCTATGATGAATCATTCCTGGGCGAATGGGGGATTACACTGACTTATTTGCTTGTTTGTTGCTGTCCTGAATGTGAAAAAAAAAGTGAAAAAACTTGCGAGTATACCTTGAAGCTGCTTGAAAAGTGTTTGAATTCTTTCTTTGTAAAGGTGTACAAATCCTGTAACAATACTATAACCAGTATCAAAACTATGTACTCTAAAGAATTGTAGCCCTCCATATTTCCTGTATGATGCCACATTGTTCAAAAACATATGCCTGCCCCAATTCGACTAATTCATATTTTCCTGGAGCAGAATTTGAGTGAGCACATGTAGCTTCTGATTTAGAAAGATTCCACGTCACTTTCAACATGCAACAGGTGAAAAAATAAAGCACCAGTCAAATCTACCACCTTCTTATGTGTTACATTGGTCAAGAACAATCATCTATCAAACTGGCATGCCACACTGAAAAGATAAATATCATTGACTTTTAAGCTCCAGAAGCTCCTCTCATGATAGATACAGTTGACAATGTGACATAGTAGGGCACAGATAGCAACAATTCAAGACACGGCCTTTAGATTGGTTCATACTGTATTTTCTGATTAATAATATTACTGTATGGCAGTAAGAACTGGACTAGTGACATGCTCCCAGCTTGAGAGTTTGTAAATGTGAACTAACTACTCCTACATTAAAAATGGCAAAGGAGAGAATTATGAACATTACTGAGTGTAACTGAGAGGGATGGAGCTGTGATGTCTAAATGTGTACATGTTTTTCATGTTAGTAAATCTATACCTCACAGAGTTTGTTCTTGTTTTATTTTGTTCTGTTTTCTTTTTATATGAAAACAATTATAAAATGTTTTATTTAAAAATATATATACATATATCCCTCCTCTTCTACTTTGTATGACCCATAGTTTTTCAAAATGGCCTTAAGTTTACCTTACCTTAGCTTATATCTACTATGTGTCCTTCTACACTAATATCCATAACGCTGCACTCTCTATTCTATCATCCTGTTTAAATTCTTGGTACGATCCCAAAGTCCTTCTGATCCTTCTACACGGAGCATCATTGGATCATTTTGGGTTATGAGTCACTCCAGCTTCTATGGTCTTTGTGTTTTGAGGGGCAGCTGGTTACAATCAAAAGCCTTAATAAAGCTTTGACATAGGAGCACCGACTTTAGCCGTCCCACAGTCAGACAATCCTTTACCTGCAACATTATCTGCGCAGGATTTACGAGCAAGAAGACATAATTTGTTACTGTCCACTTGAAATGTTGCATGTTCAGGAGGTTAGGTTTTATTGTCACTGCGTCCTAAACCCTCAATGTTGCTACATCATTGTCAAACTACTTTCAACATCTGCAGAAAGGAAAGATGAGATCACGGGCAAGAGGAGTCCTGTTGTGATGTACATATTTTCCATAAAGCTAAAGTATTTTTTATCGCTTTGATACCAATGTCTAAATTTTGGCACAAATTCCAAAGCTTCCACTCAGGGTTTGAACACTCTACTTATATTGACACAACCTTTTATCCAATTTCAAGCCTTAACAAATCAAAACTACAAAAAAAAAGCCAACGTTTTTTCCCGTAGTTTTATTTTTTGTCTTCTATTAATAACAGTAATCTCTTCATTTTGCGTTATGTATTTCTACTGTGAGTAACACTGTGAGCTACAATTTGAAAACAAGGGGTCAAAATTAAGCTCTCTCAATTCAGAAAACATTCAGCTTTTTAAGTAAATACCATTATTATTGGTTAAAATGACATTGATTGAGATTAACCCAGCTCTATCAATGTGAGTGAATGGGGATGAGGATAAAATACAAGTTAGGACCAAACAGAAGAAAGTACAAAATATATATTACAAATTGCACCTGAACCAAACCAAGACTAAGCTTTGACAGCAATAAGATACTTTTCAAAACCGGTTTTGCGATATATGTTTCAATTTCTTGTTTAAAATCAAAAGTGTCCACTACAATGACTGACGGTACGCCTAACCGATCTCCATGTTGTTTTAATAATCTCATGTTGAACTCTGTGAGATCATACCGTCCTTGTCAATTGATCCTGTCCCGACTCGAACGTCCAAAGCCAATAAACAGCTATCACAAGCCTTTCAACGTGAAGCAAAACTGTCACATTTGGCTCCCTTTTCTTGCTCTTTGATGTCCAAAACTTTAACACTAACCACGGCCTATTCTAGACTAAATTAATATATACAGACTAGCTTCAATGGTGTTTCATGTCCTTTGCAAACATATTATTTCTGTCTTCTAGCTCAAGTCACGGTAGACTAATCAAAATCAGCTGTCAAACTGTGATTGAGGCATGAATATTTGGAACCACGCTATTCAAAAAATGTATTTCATGTAAACTAGCAATGGTAAGGCAACTGCTAAAACGTCAACACTTTTATAGATGATTGAAAGTGATAGGAAGGTGGCTATAGATCAAATAAATAGGGAAAGGTATGAAAAGTGGCAAGACCAGAATTGAAACGGGTCTAAATATGGAACAAACCATGTCTTTGCCAGTCTAAACAGTGAATAAACCAGCTTTAAACTAGGACAAATACTAGTAGCTAAACCAGGACATGGCAAAGACTTGGCTTTCAACTTGGACCTAAGATTGCAGGCCTAAACTGGAACTAGGTCAGTACTAAACCAGAAAGAAACGAACATATCAAAGACTAAAGCATAGGGGAAAGTTATATAGGGCGCCTTGAATTTAAAGCGCTATAAAATATTCACTTGTATAACACATATATCCCTATTTTAATGACTTTTGTGACAAATGGATCAAGTATAAACACAAACTAAATCATGCTGCATAATTCATCAGTAACTAGATAAGTACTATTGGAAAGACTTAGCCCTAAACATCGTGCGTCTATTCCTCATTAAAGCTAAATAAATGTAAATGAGCACTGTAAAACTATGCGTCAGATGAATTAGTAAAGAGTATATCACTTAAAATGACTGATTTACTTGCTCCGGGTCGTGTACCTGCAAAGGATTTAAGAAGCTTCTGAGTTATAACGGTATCATGCAGCCCTGTCACTTACTCATTATTGGTAGGATCAGTGACGCTTGTATCAGATTTCACTTTCAGGAGAGAAGGAGGCGTCTCGGGAAGGGGAAGTCCTGCTGTTTCCCTGCTCATAACTCGCAGATTTTTAGGACTTCATAAGTTTTCCCAGAGAAAAAGCCGCAAGACTGATTTCACTGTAATCTTATCCAACGTCTTTATAGAAGCCAGATCTGTAGCATCAGAAACATTGGAAGTGCTTGGAGTAGAATAATACGATATGGAATTTGAATGGTGCATACAAGGAATGAGCCTATTTAGATTATTTAAAATAGTACCAAAGTAACGCAAAGAAATGTTGTTGCTTTGGTGCCTATGCTATTAATTATGCCCTTTTAGCTTAAGCGAAGAAATATTTAAAATAAGAGACATTCCAGGTTAGGCCTTCTGTTGTGTTGCTCGTATCTAACCATTAAAATCAAGGTCAGTCGTGCATCATTTCAGTATTTCAATTTTCATGGGCTGTCTACTGAAATCTGGAGGGTGGCAAACGTTATGCATGTTTACTAGAGATGAGAGATCATTTTGATTGTTTTATGTTCGTAGCCACCAGATATCGGCTCATAGTGGTGCATGAAATATTGGGGCCAGTCGCTCTGCGGGACTGCAATGACATATCAGCAGAGAGGCTACTTGTACCTCGCGGCTGGATGGGTCAATTTAGATCACATTCAAAGAGAAATTAATCAAAGAGCCAAGGGAGCCAGTTTCAATTAAGAGAACCAGGTTTGAATCAGGTTCATCCTTTTAAAGTAGACAGATTTGTATTAACTTTAGTGGAATATTATTTTTAAGATATACTGTGTTTGCCAGAGAACTATGAAATGTGTAAAATGTGATCAGAAATATGGAAAACTGTCTTTTTGATCAATGACAAACTACATATAAAAACTTTTATTTCTTCAAGTTTGGGACATAAGTCATTACTCCATGCAGTGGGAGGGATGTAAGCAGTTATTTGAGGAGGGAAAATTATGGTCCTCACTCTTTGTTCAAAATTGGGTTCAGGACTTTTTTTTTTGTAGACTTTTTTTCTTCTGAGAGACAAACATTTAGGGACTGCATCTAGTTTTTCTAGTTGTTCCAAAGTCTGGCGTTATTTTTGTGTGTAATTTTGGACATTGATGTACAGCGTCTGAAGAGTACTGTAATTGTTCGACGCTAATTATATTTGCTAATATTGCAAAATATCCTTAAATCAACCACATCGTATTGACACAAGGGCTATTGTTTCTTTGCATCTGAGCATAATAAACATCGTCGGTTTCTCTAACCCTCTCCAGCCTTCATGACGTTAACAAACATGAGGAACAGTACATCAGCTTATCCCAAATGCAGATGTCAGAAGAGGCTTTGGTTTTATCTGATCCGACAGTTAACATGGCACATCATTTCAGGCACAACCTTGCACAAGATGAGGAGGAAAACATCTAGCTATCAATATATAGCCATATAGAAAAAAGAAAAAAAATTACATGCAAGGTTTTCCATCAATAGCATAAGTTTTCAACTCTGAGGTCACCCTTTTATCCTAAAAATATAACTATAATATAATAATATATTGTTTTCATCAATTGTCAATAAAACTATAAAACAGTACTTTCTCAAGATAGATAGATTAAACTATGATGGAAATGACACACCAACAATATTTTACTTTACTTTATTTCTTCTACCACTTATTCCCGTTAGGGGTCGCAGGTGACTGGAGCATATCCCAGTGACTTTTGGCCTTAGGCGGGGTGAATTTGCAACTTTTAAATTGGTTTGTGCCCAGTGTTTAAACTATACTTGAATACTACTAAAATGATCTCATATCAAATTTGCAGATATTCACTCACCACTTATAAGTAGTATAACCCAATACATATGCAATGCAAGGTTATGTTGTTGCTCTTTAAACAGCTGTTCTGTCAGATTTGATTACATTTTCAAATTCTTGAGTAATTGCTTTCTTATTGCGTCATGTATAGTTGAAGTTTCACCATAAAAATAGGAACTTTCTAAACCAAAACCATATAGTTGTGTAATCCACACCTCATCTGATTGCCCCTGACCTTTTCCTCATTAATCAGATGAAAATTCAAACAATCTCTCCATAAAGATGAATTAGTCGGCAACACTCGGATCCAACAATTGCTGGCAAAGTTATAGATCCACCACAGATCTTTTCTGGTTTGGGTCTGCCACCTGCTTGTGTCTTTGGAGATGTTATTGCTTTGCCGCAGAACAACGTTAAACTTAATATCTATCTTACTGGTGTATTTATGAAGTTCCATAATGTATCTTCAACTATCAATCCAAATTAGTATATGGAGATTACTTGCAGGTGGTTGTTATGTTTTGCTTGATAATTGCATAGGAGACTGCATTTGGGTGTGTCATTCTTTTTGGTTTGGCTTTAGATTTAGTAATGAAAAAGAGATCTCAATTCTGGCCAGTGCGATGCTGTTATGATAGCACTGATGATGGTGGATGGTTTGCGGTTAGACTTGAACTTTTATTGAACCTTTTTCACTCTCGCAAAGTTCCTCTACTCTCTGATTTCTTGACATGACAGGACGACATGATATCTTATTTTCGTGAGCCGCACTGACACAAAATCAACTCAGCACTTGTTATTTTCTACTAAGAGAGAGGAAAAAAAACGAGTCCAGTCAGGCCCCAGATGTGAGCCTGCTTCCTTCACTTTTAATTCCAATAATTTGTGGATTGTTTTCAGGACGAGGGATAGAGACGTTCCTCTTGTCAGAAGCCGTAGTTTTTGATTGAAAGAAATCCTTGACCCTTCACTGACTTCGAATTAAGTTGGAAGAAACACACGTGCATGTGCGTGCAATTGTAACTGTCAATCTTCCTGTGAGGATAAGACATGTGGACAGGCCTGTAGCGTATATACAGCTATAGAAGTCATACTGTCTATTTCTACAAGGTCGATGCAAGCTTAACTAAAAACATTCATGTATTACATTGCTTTTATATCCCTCTTCACAGATCAAGCATAACATTATGTCCACCTGCCTAATACAGTTAAACTACAAAGGTTGGAGGTTGAATTCCAGCTCCAACCAATGCACACTGCCATTTTGTCCTTTGGCAAGACACGTCATCCACTTTGCCTCTTTTGGAATGTTTTGTGATTGATAATATGGTTGGATGGGCTGTAGGAGCAGATTGGCAGTTGTGGTTTCAGAAGTAGTTAATAAACACAGAGTATGGAAATAACAACTTGACAGTATGACTTTGATTGGGGGGACAAGTATTAGTAAGTAAGTATTACTAACCATTTTTAATTTATGCTCATCTAATCTCTAAATTGTCCAGGTGGGGTTTGTTCCAAAGGATGGTTAAATGAATGTGCGAATGTGCATCATCTGAGAACCCTCTTCAGTTCTGCGTCCGTAAGGGAAGAGTTAAATACACTGAACAGCCCAGTGTTTTTTACATTTGGTTAAACAATGGGGCTATGTTTGCTATTTTTAATTTACTTCTTACAGATTTAGAACTAAATCTGATATTTATAAAAAATGAGTGTTGTTTATTTAACTTTGAGTTGTTAATGCTTTGCTTGCTACTAACACTATGTAGTTTATAGGTAATATGTTATTTGCTCATTCTATTACACCACATGACAAATATCTTAGTCATGTGCCAAGAAGTTTCACCTTCACCCCCGTTCAATGACAATGACATCGACCTCCATAATTAAAGCTGAACAAATAAACAGGGCTGAAACGGCATATTAATCTGAGCAGATGTGTGTTTACATAATTGAAAGAACACATCGGGCCAAATATATCCAGGAAACAGCTGCTTCCACCTCTGTGACAAATCACAATAATGACTTTCTCTTCAAATGTGCCAAAAATGTTGCACTATGTTCAAAGCTTAGGTAAATAGCCTGGCCAACAATTATAATGCTTTCAAATAGTATTGTTGACATAGTAAATAAAAGGGTGAACACATTTTTTAACAATCATTCTACTTTTTTGGCAAAATACTGTGATTGTTCAAGTACAATTAGTTTTGGTAATATCAGTTCCAAGCCCAAACAATATTAGCTAAATCATCATACATTAATACAGAGCAGACATTCATATTTCATTACCAACTTTATTTTATTTGTAATTTCATAAACGATTTGGCATAATAGGAAAAAACAATGAAACATTTCTAAGTTTGTATCATTTGTGTTTGATTGAATTGACTTCCAACTGGCTAACCTTTCAGCCATGTTTTGGTAGCCCTTAGACCTTTCTCTCCAGGCTTCGTGCCACTAAGATTTGGAGAGTGATTCTTTGAGAGTCCTAGAGCGTTTTGTTTTCCTGCCACATTCCAACTACATTCCTCTTAGCGAGAGAATGCATGTTATAGGAGCCAGAATAAATTATGGATTATCTTAAGTGCCATGTGTGATCCGTCAGTGGGGGACCAAGATGGCTGATGCTGGTTTTACATTTGGCGAGAGACATGAAATAAGATAACCTCAATATAGTGAGATATGTTTAATTTAAGGTTTAAGTTGTTATGAGAGTGTTATTTTCATATATATATATAAAAAGCAGTGAAGTACATTACAATAGAAACATGCAGCTATGTCCCTCATGCTTTCCTTCCACAAACCAGCTGAGCCCTGCTGTCACCACTCTGAACTCATTCAAGTCAATTCAATTTATTTTTGTAACGCCCAAAATCACAGAAGCAGTTGCCTCAAAGGGCAAAGGCTTGTTCAGAAAAGGCACTTGTCATTTGTCTCCCAACAGACCTATCCTGGGTGACATGGGTTACATGGTAACCAGCTCCACATGAAATCCAACACTTCTCCTCAAAACCAGAGGGCAGACCCATAGAACTGTATCAAAGTACCTGAGACACAAAATATTTGGTCTAATATCCATTCCATGTAGAATTGACGGGGTATAATAATAATATATTACATTATATGATATAATAAGCATTTTGAATCAAATAAATGGTCACATTTATATAGCGCTTTTCTACCGTCAAGGCACTCTAAGCGCTTTACATCAAGGAACCAGTCACCAATTCACACACACACATTCACACCCCAGATGTTCGCAGACACTGGGGGGCGAGTTGGGTTAAGTGTCTTGCCCAAGGACTCAACGGCAGTATTCACATGAGGCAGCTGCGATCGCACCGCCAACCTGCGGGCCAGAGGACCAGTCGAACCGCCGACCTTTGGATCAGAAGACGAGCACTCTACCACTGAGCTACTGCCGCCCAAATGTACCCCGGGCCAATTTTTTATTTTATTTTTGACACTCACTCAATTTCAGCACGCTGGAATCAATTCAAACAAATAACTAATATTTTTGTAGGGCTAAAGAAAGACCAAACGAGGTCTGAACTAAGCCAAACACAAATAGGTCTGAATCAGAAATGAACCCTAAAAGTATTACAACAGGTTTGGCCAAAGTCAAATTTAAAAGAGTAAAAGTAAAGCAAGCAAAGACAGTTCAAGAAGAAGTCCATCAACACAAAATAACTAAGCTACAGTCTGATGTTGACATAACTTCTGATTAAACTATAAATCCTACATGTAAACTACCAAAAGTAAGAACAAATTTGAAACCAGGACGACACATTAAAACACCACTTTGTGAGGAGTCTTGAACTTGAATAAACCTGTTTGTTTCGATCAATGTTTTTCTTGGTGTAATTTGTGTTATATTTTCTGTGACTTTGTAAAAAAATAATAACTTTTGTCTTTTGCTGTACTTCCCTTTCATGCTCATCCACTGTTATCTCTGGAGTCACCCTGGGCCTGAACAGGAGCATACGGGCGCCAGATGGACCTGTTCTCTGCAGCTTGTTCTGTGCACAGCCAAAGCATAAGGCCCACGACAACACAGCCAATCACACAAACCTTTATTCACAGTCACTCGACTTTCCCCTCACTCTAATGAACTCTGACGGCAGAAGTATTTTTTTATATGTTTCCTCTTCCGCTGAGCAACTGTTGAAAGAGAGCGACAAAAAAGTTACAATGAAGAATGCATTTTTGTATTTGTAGTCTGATGCAGGTGTGAATACGATTTTAAATCATTTCTAAATTTGTATTCTAAATTGGGACTAATAAAACACTAAATAACAGCTATCCAAGTCTAAATACTAAAACAAGATCAAATAAGTACTGAGCTAAGACAAAATAAGCTAGCGCTCCCGGACCAGACCAACATCACATGATCTCTCTGGGTGGAGTCTGCATGTCCTCCCCGTGTTACTGTGGGTTCTCTGCGGGTTCTCCGGCTCCTCCCACCGTCCAAAGGTAAAATTGGCAACTCTAAATTGACCCTATGGAGAGGTGAAAATTAGCATATTCTGCTATAGCACTTAAAACATTGCATCTGGTTCGTCCATATTAAATACTTTTTTTTAAACAAAAAACTACATAAGGGCAAACATATCAACAAATAATCCAAACTAAAACTGGATAAAACCATGACTAAAATAAAAGTCAAATTGGGATTTAGCCATGTCAGCTATGGCTAAAGGACTAAACTAGGACTACTGTAGCATGTACGTGACCCATTTTATTTAACTACCATCATATCTTGGTGGTGAGTATACCACCGCCTTGTCTCCATGGAGCTAATACTGCTCTGCTAAGAATATTTCCAAAGTCTGGCATTAAACTTATCTATTTTGCATGTTTTCAATTATAAAATTATATGTTATGTTTTCTTAGCTTGAAACACCTTGAAAAACGTGTTCTTACTGTGAGCGGTGTCCTCTCTCCACAGATCTGACCTGTGACTCGGCCTGGTGGCCTGATCTCCACAGAGAAATGTAAGTTCACTACCATACTGTGGAAACAATTACATCCCCGCTGAGACAAAGAGATGGCAAACCCTGAAAAATTGCATAGTTCTCCTTTAAATTAGGACTTAAACTGGAAAATAATAATAATAAACTATTTCCAAACCAAATTGAAACCAGGTCCAAACCAAAACAAAACTCAGCACCACTATTGAAACAGTCTGACGAAACTTTCACAAACTATTGGTTCCTATTAGAGTCCTGTTTGCATTACAAGGGATTGTGAATTTTCATGGTCCACTTTTGATGTTACAAATTGCGGTTTTACATCACTAAGCTCCCATTGTCTGCCTAACTGCACAGATAAAATCAAAACAAGTCTCAGTTATTTACTTCTAAACAATGAATGACAGGCGCGCAACTGCAGGAGTCAAGTCTCATATTTGAGACACAACATCAAGTAGTTTGGACCATACAGGAAAGTGTCTACTGGAGTTAGAGATGGACTTTTTTACATTATTGTAGTACATTTGTCTTACATGGAGAAAAACTACAAATACAAATATTGATATAATGCTTATGTAATGTCGATTTTGTAGGGTTTACTTCAGAGAATATCTTTTCAATTATAATAAGAGCCAAACTGCTTTGAAATGTAAATGATATTCACTCATTGTCACTCATGTTTCTTGCTGCAGGTATGTAGATATACATTTGGCAAATAAACTGTTATAGATAAGATTTTTTTAATGAATGTACAGTTGCAAAGAAACTTGGAAAATGTCAAATCCAAGTCTGCACCATAACCAAGCCTATTGAATAAAATTTGGCATATTCAACATAATATCTTTGGTTTAGGTGGCTAACAATATAATAATTAACATTGGTCTGACTTAATCAATAAACCAATAAATATCATAACAATAATCTTCTAAAATGGAAAATAAAAAGTATGTTCCCTGTTAAGTCCTCATCTCCCTCTCCTTTGCTGACTCACTGTCTCCCGTGGCCCCTCCTGATAAACCTTGCCCCCTGTGACAGCTGTGGGGGTAACATGTGGAGTGCTATCGTGGAAACCGCCGGGACGTCCCAAAGAAAGAGGAGTCGTCTTCCCTCAAACCTGTCCGCCCGCTTACAAGGTTCCCCATAAATATCCTCACCAGCTCATCAGCGCTCACGGGACGCGGCCATTTTCCAGACTGGTTTGAGATGTGGGCTGCTGCAGATGACCTGAGATATACGTTTTGTGATAGACAGTTGAGTTTAAGTAGATTCATGGAGATGTTTTGCCTTAAAGGTGCACTATGGAGCTTTTCTGTTTGGGGGTTCCGCCAACTACTTGTCTCCCTAGAGATGTTGTTATTGCTTTGCCTGGAATATTCCACAGTATAGCCTTAACCTTTTCTATCCTGCATCTATTTAATTACAGGTATTTTAATTGCTTTAAATACAAACACCTTAAAAACATGCATTCTTTAGAGCGTAAGTTCAGACTTTAGAGGAATAAATGGTGTAATTGTGTGTTAAATGGCACTACTGGTTTATTTAAAATGTGTGCCTTGTCTTTGTTCATGAACCTTATTATTAAAAAATCTGATTTGTTTTCATAAGAAATCATGAAATCAAATCAAAAATGTTGATTTATCAATACTTTTGATGTCACGTCAATTCCTAGATTGAAGTCATGACAGCAATTTAAAGGTATCTGAAAGAACAATGTTCAGAGACTACCAACAAAAAAATATATTTTTAACAATGTACCACAAGTAACTGGAGTGCTAGGGTAGTGGACCACAGAGTATTTATTCTATTATTTATTAATGTTGCAAAAAGAAACATTTGTTAATAGGTAGATATGTAGATCCATACATTTTGTATTGAATCAATTTATTTATTTAAATATGTATGTATTCATTAACTAACATTTATTTCACAAGGTAAAAAAAAACATTAAGTTTGAGACCTCTTTTTCAAGGGTGACCTGGGCCAAAGTGGAAACTGCTGCAGACAATCATAAAAACATTTACACTAAACAATATTGACATATATTTTGTATTTGGTGCTCATCTGTAACAACGTATGGACAGGTTAAAGCCAGTGTTAGGATACTCATGTCTCGACTTGATTTCTAACAGACAAAACCAAGCACAGATGTTTAAAAGCCCAAATTAAAAGCCGTTCCCGGTTCATGTGGATGTAGTTAAATGATCTGAGAGGGACAGGGATAAAAAAATATGCTAATTTTCACATTGTTTTGCAGCATTAGCATGTTAGACAGGAGCACTGCCAGTGATCTATACTTGAAACTAAATAAAACCTGCTTCTGCCACATCAAGTATACTAGATAGTCATTAAAGGAATGACTTTTGTACTACACCAGGATCAAATCAGGACTAAAACCAGGCCTTAACCATCTAGGTCTGCACCGTATAATAAACCTCTTTTAAACCAACTCAATACAAGGACTAAACCAGGACTAAATAAAGTAATTGAGTCTGCATCTTACTGGAACCAGGACTTAACCAGGATTTAATCAAGTCATAATACAGATCTAAATCTGCACTAAATATAATTGAAACAGGGCTAAACAGCTCTAAATCAGAACTAAACCAGGTCTAAATATACAAATATAGATTTGGATTCAACCTAAACTAGGACCAATCTGGATTAAATCAGGACTAAAGTTATATTATAAAGCGCAACAAAACTCGGACTAAACCAGATCGATTGAATTTAACCAGGACTAAAGCAGGTATGTACAAGCTTGAACTTAAACTAGACTGTAACATAGACTAAACCAGATCTAAGATTATCTAAATCTTGGACTAAAGCAGATCCAAACCACTACATAACCAGAACTAAACTACTTTACATCTTGTCTAAACCACGTCTAGTGTAAGACAAAACCTGTACTTAACCAGATCCAAGCCAGGACTAAACCACTGAACTAAAACAGTCCACGAGACTTCTACTGTGACGTCTTGAAGCCTGACTAAGCCTAAAATGGAAGAGTCTGAACGTGACAACCAGTGCATGCATGTGCCAGAGCTTATTTGCTGCTGGGTTTCCTCGGCGGACACTTGTGAAATCTTATATTTGGTTGCCGTCAGTCCTGTCATGCTGCTTGTAAAACAATTATTCGCTCTTGTCTTTTAGCTCGACTTTTGACAAGGCCACAGTTGGAAGCAAGTTTAATTATAGCCGTGGTGATGTGGAGCAGTCAAACAGGTTATGAAACGTGGTGGGACCAAAACCTTTGCAAATAGGAAAGCATTGAAATTATTATTTAGATACAGAATGCAACTCAAAAAAGAAAAAACAGTTAACTACTAGAATAAGTTCTACCGTTATATACAGGACTATAGAGCTCCTGAACCCACATGATTACATTTGTAGAGGACACCTTCAGGAAAGGGTAATGAATGGCAACGAGCCTGAAATTAATATTTTGGAGTTTATCTTTGTCATCAGATGAAGTTGCAAATAACAATGCATCTTAAAAACTAATCAGATTAGACACAATCGACCCTTAGCTGCTCCGACTGTGCTTTTACAGAGTTTAGGTCGTGTAGTTTTCATTCTAAATCTGCAAAATCTGGACATCTGGACATTCACGTTCCACCGTCTATCACCATCAAAATGTGTCTCTGGAGAGGTTTTTGAGAAAAAACATGTTATTGTAAAACCCTAACATACAAGGTTTACTGATATTGATATTTAAAAGAAAGCAGTTGTAGATGACATTAGGCCAATTCACTCATGTCAATGTAAAAACACTCGCAAATCTTAACTTTAATTTGTGATTTTATTAGAATTGCCAATACACCATCTTAATTTGTAATTGTTATGAGACAATGGTCAAATTAATCAGTCCCCAAATGAAAACCCAAATTAATTCAGAAATACCTTTGTAGCTTAGTTAATGTGAGGCTTGGCTCACTTCGAGTCTGTTTAGTTGTAGAAATCCACTTCTATCTTCAATCTGGACCTTTGTCAATCCGGTAAAAGGTTCTCTTTCTTCTGACTCTTTATTATTTGTAGATCCCCGTGCAAAAAAATAATCCGCAATCTGAGACTCAAAAAAAGTTTCATAATTGCTGGTAACGCCATTAGTTTCAATACAAATACCCCGCTGCCATCGCTGCCAGTTTAGTGGTGCATGCTGGGATAGTGTGACGACATGTGCAAGGTGCTCTGTAGTGCCCACTAGACACAGACGTGATTTATGTATACTGTACTTTGTGCCATTGGAACAATCCTGTAAAAAATAATGTCATATTTATTTATACAAGTAGGAAACCAACGACTTGGTCAAGAGGCAACAGCACAAATTAATTTACATTTGTTGTAAAATCAAAACTAAAATGACATTTTCAGAGTACTTTTCTCATATTTTATTTGTATGTATTTATTTACATATGCACTGTGTTGATGATAATTATATTTGATTTTGGGTTAACAGGATTAAAGAATTTATGACAAAACCCACATTTCCCCCCCTTCTAAATTTCATAAAATGTATATCCACATTTAAGGATTTACATTAACTGTTATGCGCATATACTCAGAAAAAGCATTGAAACAAGCTAACGAACTTTTCTGTGGGTTGTAATTTGCATTCCTGTTACCTATGCAATACTTCAACATGTGCATTTCAATAACTGTGATAAAAACACAGAAATGGTTGTACATTACACAAGTGGCAGAGTGTAGCATTGAGATCTAAAAAGGAATCCCTCCATGTCATCAATACACAACATTTAAGGTATTTTTATTTGTAAAGTAAATAAGTACTATGTAAATTAGGTGAATTATGGCCTTTGTTTACAGTATAGTTATAAAAACTTTACCTCCACTTATTTCACATCTGCCACGTCCAACCGGGAAGTAAAATTTTACACTTCAAACCAGGAAAAAACAGGCAAGATTTCCAGCTTTAGTTTAGTAAAAATATAAATGTGTTGTCTAACCTGTCATATGATCTTTAAGTCTTTTAAGTCCTAGCTCTTCTCCTGGGTCCACCTCACACCTCGACATTGGCGTGGCCTCTCCAGGTGGTTTGACTTTGCAGCCACTTTTCCACTTGAGGACTTAATGCAGACACACGCCTCCATCTGGAACTCATTAGAACCACCACTGAACCAAGCACCAAAACATAACAGCAACTCCATCAGCTGATATCGCCACTGTGGTACAGACAGCTCCTGTTTACAAAGAGACTACTTTAGATTTCACTATTTCATATTTCAGTACTTGGCCATTGACCACTGTAGCTATTGTTCTTTTAACTGGACATTTAAGATTTTAACCACAACCTCATGAATGTTGAATGTGGTTTTTATGTTTTTGCATTTATCTACTGTTTTAAAACTAACTACAATCCAACTTAACCTGGATGCCATTACATGCCATAAAATGTGGACACAAACTAACCAATCTGGAGTCCCAAAGCAAGGAGCTCAGTTGGCTTGAGAAAGCATTATGTAAAAATGTGCTTTTTATTAAACTGTAATTTACTTTTAAATTAAAGTTTAATTTATTTTTTAAATAATGAAAAGGTAAATTAAAGATGAATTTAAGTTTCATTAATAGTGATACTAATCTGGAACATGACATATTAGGTATACAAGGTTAATGTTTTTTGTGCATTGTCCCTGATCAAATAAATCAATTCAATTAAAATTCAAGTGAATAATAATTTTATTTTTTAAATAGGTTATGTTACTGATTAGTTTATTTTGTTAAGTTGAATAGAACACATAGTCTATGGTCACATTTCAAAGTGGATGTTTCTGTCTAACCCACAGATACAAACTGTAGCCTCTGGCTGACCTGGCCTTGGCATCTCTGGACTGTGTCACAACATATGGGATGGCATCAGGGTGGCAAACAGTACGTCTGAAAACACTGCCATAAAAACATTTGACTGCTTTGAAGACAAAGGTACGGCCTTCAGCCACCAACATATTCAATTAGAATACAAATAAAAATCAAAAGAGCTTAGTTTAATCTTAATCTTTTATTTATTTGCAATCCTTCCACAGATTTTGAGGAAGAAATAAAACATAGATTTTATTTAGTGGTCATTAGGACAAAAGGAAGAGGAAATACAAGAGCAAGTTATATTTACACTAGCCTCACTTCAGCAATGTAATTTTTTTCTTAATGTTTATTTATTGCGTTTTGTTAGCACAGGCAAATTACATTAATACACTACTGTTAGCTGTCAAGTGTATTCTGTTCTCCATACTGTACATCAACAGCAGTTTTTGGTTTGTTTGTTGTTTGTTTGTTGGTTGTTTTTTATTACACCCTTTAGCCTATGTCAGACCATAGTCATTGTTTCCCAGCTGGTCTACAGAGCTCTCTCCTGCTCCTCCTCAAAGGTCTTAAGGGTCAGAAAAGTCCGGACTAACCCAGAACTAACCCAGGACTTCGCCATCTGTCCCGGCCTGAGAGGATTTCACGCTCGCGCTGGTCCAGATGATTTAGGCTGAGGGGGCTACCTGCCGGGACGAGGGCTCCCAGTGGGCTAACCGGCCACAGCTGCTCTGAACACACATGCAGCAGAGAGAGAGGAGGCAGATGTGACGGAGAAGACAAGGACACCAGTAACGGGGTAAATGTTCTACTAATACCTAACAGTGGGGAACATGCACAGTACAGGAATCAACATACGATATTCTATGTTTTAAAATGTAAGATTGTCTATAAAAACCCTACATAATGGATAACAAGTAATTCCTCAAATCTTCCAGTATAGGTACTCCTGACCTCGGAACTGTAGAACGGTTTCCATTGTGGTGGCCCGATGCTCCCGTGGCAAAGGCTTTCTAAATGGCTAGTGTTGATAGCACACTGTAAAAGCACGGTAAAATAGATTTTAATTATTTAATGATTACTGTTTATGTTTATTTCCTTTAATGTACCCACTTTTTTATATACCAAAAAAAATGCCATTATCCTCAATTAGTGCTCAAAATATTAGGTTATAAACTAAAGAAAATGCTACAGCAATACACCAAATACCGGTACATGTTCGATACCAAAAGTTTTAGAAATTTTATTTATTTTGTGCTTGGCAATGTTAAGATATTATAGTGCTAAATTTGAGACCTAAATTCTAGCCTTTTTATCACTCTTTCTGTTGACACTATCTTTAAAGGTGCACTGCGTAACTTTTCTGGTCTCAGTGCATATTATTAACATCAGTTCTAAGTTTGGCACATGACATTTAGTCCACGAGAACAAGACAAGATTCAGACATAATGTATAACAAATACACAGTGTAAGATTAATTCTCAATTCTAGCCTCACATTTGAATTTATTTTAACATGTTTTGGGTTATTGTAGCACTGCTTTTGGAAACAGCTTCTCAAGAGTTGTAACTCAGCAGCATTTAACCCTTTTTTTGTCCAATCTAAATAAAAACACACGAGATCTGGTCCCATCCCTATAACATATATATAACAACAGAAAAAAACGTTGGCGACTCTATACTCTTAAACAGCAGTGGCCTAAGTTAGCTCAAAACAGGCCCCTGTGTCTGAAGTTATTCTGCAGATCTGAGTCCGAACACAGATGCACATTGCGAACGGACAGGCAGACTGATGGATGAATACCACACAGGCTTCAGCTTAGCCCTCCACCGGCCTTTTCCCAACGCAAAACAACACCATTTATCACCGTATTTACGCTCAGCTTGAATTTGGTTGACATATATCTGCCACGGCTGTCCCGACTAAAGACGTTCTTAGTTCCAGTAATTAGCAATCTGGTCGTCATGTGTTGATGTCAGTTTCTAAACATATTTTCTGAATTACTTAATAAAAAGCTGCTAATTAAGAAATGCACGCACATTTTTATTTTGTTGACTTTTATATTGTGTATAATTATGCTCCTCATTCACTGCTGTCCAAAAACTGACAGATTACTTTACTAAATGTCAATCAAATTTGCATTGCAGTCATCACTAAATGTCAATGTGGAATAATTAACCAATCAAGCTGACCTATTGAGATGAAGGACCAATCGATGTTGACAGAAAGTTTCCATCAAATTGCAAATTTATAAATATAATAAATACATAAACACATTTATCAATACGGCAAATAAAATTGGCCATCGATATTTGCAAATATTTTTTTATGAACAATTCAAGATCAATTTCAAAGCCACGCCATATATTAAAATAAAATAAAAATACAGTGTAATAAAATCATTCTTGTGATTTGCATTAATTTGTCTCATGCCAAATGCCCTCCTTAAAACAATAGATATTAGAATTGCCTCATTATACCACAAACTACTTTATTTTTCTTGCCCTGACTGCAGTTCATTCGGGATAACTCTCTGGTGTGTTTCTCGTTCGCACTATTAGATCCAATTTTACTCCTTTATGAACTAAATGAACAGCTAAAGCTTGCCGTGTTCCCCATAGGATTGTTTTGTGTTAGCATTAGCCACATTGAGCTCTCATTAGGGGTAGATTATAATGAGGCTAACGACCAGTGCATTGACTGTGGCTCTATAGCAGCTAATGGAAAAACAATTCAGTCTCTTCTCCCGCAGAGGCCCATTGATCACACAGAGAATGAACTGGAATAATGTTGATTTTGTCTGAGGGCCTTGACCAGACAATGTGGCTTATCTCAAACTCAAAGCTATCAAGAAAGGATATGATATTTTATGCAATGAAGAAAGACACAGTTTTGTATAGATTATTTTAAGATGAATAATGAGAATTTACTTCATTCTGTTTCTTTATGGCTTAGGAAATAGTTGTACAGTTATTTAAAACAATAGGCAGTATTTCAACTAATTAAAAACATGAAGTAATTTACTTGCCTCACTTTTTTCTATTTTACTCTTTTGTGGTTTAAGTTACATTACAGCTACAGTATAAATTATGTATTTTGTACTGCAAAAGTATTTACATTTTTTACCCCACAACTTTGGCATGTGTATTTTTTCAATAAATAATTTGCAGGTACAGTTTTTTTTTTGTAAATTACAAATCATTTCAGTTCAGAACTAGAGACATTCCCTCATTGTTGTGTATGCCAGTGTAAGTGTGTTTAAGTCACATGTTTCATAACTCCTCCTAGTCTAGCTCAGAGCAGTTCAAAGTCTATTTGTCACACCAGCTCCATTGGATTGAAAATTACTTTTGGAAAGGTCTTGATTTTAAAAACACTGTTCTGATTACTATCTCTTTTTATACAGCCCATGGTATATAGGTTATATCTTATTATATTGATAATAATATATAGTACTCAAAGTGCAGTTGTGTATCACATCAAGACCCAGTTTAACCCAGAGCTAGTCTTGCAGCCTCCTTAAACCTGCATGCTCCCACAATGGCCGAGATCCCTGACATGTCTTTGATGCTCTCAAAAAGCCTCGTTTTGTTGTCATTCCTTTGACCTGATCTTTGAATAATGTTATTCAAATACGTCCTGAAATAAACCATAGGAAAGTCAAAGGCAGATGAGTTTATAAAAGCAAAAGTTTCAATGTTATTGTTGGATTCCATTGAAGATTTTTCTGTCTGAATGCAAACTTGTCACTCATTCACTTCCTCAATATTAAAGCAAATAAAATATGTTTTAATACTTCCCATTTTATCAACATTTCTCTTTGTTGTCATCAAATTGAGTTTCATTTTCAATACTTCATTTAGTCACTTATATAAAAATCACAATGCAATTTTGAAAAGGGCATTCAGATTCATCAGGTAAATATTTAAATTAGGTCACTACCGGTATATTCAAAATAAATGAGCATTCTTTAAAGGTACACGCGCATGTATTTTTTTTTGAGGGCCCTGCCACCAGCCAAATTTGATTGCGTAGCGTTTCAGTGGATATTCAAAATAAATCATTTTCAATTTTCAGTGGTAGTGTTTTCTATTCTTCAAACTCCACTGACTTACGAAGTAGAGTTTCAGCTGCAGAACTTGTTGCCACGGTTAAACAACCACTGGAGTGCATCTGGTCTTTGGCACATTGTGGCGACGCAGGAGGTCTTCAGCTCATTGACGTGAATGCGTTCCCAAAGCAGCTGTTAGCATTAGCGCGTTCTGTCTGCAACATCTGCGTCTGGCTTTTCAATGGGAAATCTACAAGACTTTCTGCTGTTTAGCGTCATAGCCATATGTTCATAATGATACTAAAATGTTTGTTATTATTCAGCTTTTTACTTTTTAAATGTTCTGACATGCCCATTCAATAGTGTAATATTTTAAGTCATATTAGCCAATCGTAACATCGGTAGAGAAGCCAAAAACTTCTCAAGTTCAAGAAGCCAAAACTAAAAAAAATAAAATAATTTGGGAAACTACCTCATCTGATTTATGATTTGTTAATGAAGTTAATTTATATTTATATTATTTATATTTAAGTGATTTTCAATGGACTCAAACGTATCGAGTACAAATACACTTTTTTCTTTTTCATGTCTGGAAACGGATTCTTATAGAAATTATTGCATACATCTTAATCATGTCACCAGAATAAATATTGGTACTTAAGTAGTATTTTGAGCAATTACTACTACTCTTGTCCTGTGTGAAGCACTTTGGACACTGTTGCTTGTTACTAAATGTGTTAAAGGAATCAGTTTGACATTTGAGTAATTTTGGGGACCACACAACTGACAGGGGCTGTAAGAATCTTACGTAAATCAGCAATAACTTTACACCACCGCAAAAAGGGGTGTGTCTGTCCATAAAGACTTTTTATGGTGCTTGTTTACGTTTCAGTACAGTAAAAATCAGGTAGAGCGGCTTAAGATAGGGGTGCACCGATATATCGGCACAGTATCGATATCAGCTGATATTCATGTCATTGAGTAATATCGATTTCAGTCCAAAACCACTGATATCAGTCCACAATGTATTGCCTTGGTAATCAGCCTCGTGGACAGAGGCATTCTGTTGCTATAATCTAACAAAACAGACTAAACTTTAATCCAGTCTTTATTCTGAGCCAAAAGACCCAAGATCCATACTTTTAAAAGGTCTAGAAAAGTTTTAGACAAATGTATCATTAAATATAAGCGCAACGAATTAACTCACGTCCTGCAATAAATGTGATGATTTTGCAGACACCATTTATTAGTTTTCCTCCTAAACAATCAGTTTACACATGTTTACTCCAAATATTTTTAGTGTGAGAGGTTTAAAGGAGGAGAAAAGACAAGAGTGTGTGATCAGATGCACCGACTGAGGAGGAGAGACTGAAGAGGAGCGGAATGATGATGGCACATGGACTGGAGAGGTTCAGAGACACTTTAATCTTAGAAATAATCTAAATAGAACAGGTAAAGTGTCAAGGTTGATTTCATTCATTTATTCTAGCCTATGTATAGCTAAACACAGAGCTAAATAAAACTTTTTATTTTTCAAACTTTATCCTGTTTTCTCCAAATGAAGGGTATAATGTGTTCTAACTAAACATTTCAAAATAAATTGGATTCTTATTTTAAAATGCAATTCGAAACAAACAAAGTAAAGTACAGAACAAATCTGCTCAAAATCATTTATCAGCCAAAGCATTTACAATAACATTAGGTATCAGCCTAAATGGGTGCATCACCACCATAAACCATTCCATTATACTGTAATATCTAAGACACTTAAACTGTATTGGTTCACTTTGTGTCTACACCTGCCGAGCTGCAGCTCTTAAACTCACACAGGTTTTTCCACCCTGTTAAACTCCTCTTCACCAGTGGATGCCTCTCACATGTCTCACATGTTTGAACTTTGACCCCTCGATTGGTCACAGCCTCCAGCCAGGTGTGGAGTCTAACACCTGCAAAACTCCCGTGGAGAAATAGTCCAATAAAATACATACGGCTCTTTTTGAATATAAGGTTGAAAGGTGGATCCGTCTATCTTTCTATCTTAACAATTCAGAACAGAATATTATATCTTCTGTTGGGTGAAAAGTAGTCAAAATGGCACCTATGAACAGGAGGCCGAAACCCATAGAACTACATTAAAACTATGTAAAAATGTATAATTATTTAGATTTAAGACATGGTATCCACTATTTTAGACAGTCTGTGGGTTTCAAGTAAAGTCTAATGAATGATCAAGAGTCAAAATGTAAGTCATGTGATTGAAAAGTATTATTTAAAATCATTTACAAAATAAACTATTCACATACACTTGTATTACAATTAGGGCTGGGCAAGTTAACGCGTTATTATCGCGTTAACTCATCACTTATTTAACGCGATCAATTATTTTAAGGCGCGTTAACGTAGGTGGGATTCCCCTGGTCCGCACCAGTTCTAAAGCCTCGTACAAACCGCTGCGTCCGACTCAGAATTTGAGCGTGTGTACATTAGAAAGACAAACGCACCTGACACGCGTTCTCGACACACCGGACTCACGTCCGTAGAATACACTCAGCAGCAGACGTGCGTCCGAGTCGTCCTGCACATGCTCAGTGGAGGAGTTGTGCTGTGCTGCTTTTCTCGTGGTGTAAATGGATTTTAATGTTTGACCATGGCTTTGGTTTATTAACTTTACAAAGTCAGCAGCTATAGGCGCCAGCCGAGGCAACCCGCCGGGGGCCCACGTGAGCAGGTCCCGCCGGGGGCCGTAGCTGGGGAGATCCGCGAGAAGGGTCCGGCGCGCGTCTTTATCAGCTAAAATGTGAATAATCTGGTGCCTTAGCAACTGGCTTAGTGCAGAGGAGTAAAACAACACCCAGTTTTAGGAATCTACAAACTTTTCTGGTTCTTTTCAATGCCCTGGCAGTGGCAATAAGCTTTAGTTTTGTGTTTGATAACATTGTTTAAGTTAAAATGTACACAATGTATTTATTTGTATTTAACTGGTTGTAAGTGTTTGTTTGCACAACTAATGTTATGGCGCTTTAGTGTCAAGTTCTAAGAATGTACAAACTGTACTGAAGTGTTGTCTGGTTTAAGGACATTTGGTACTAGACTGGTTCTGCTGCTCCTAAAATGTGTTTTGAGTGTCTAACGTTTAATGAGATTAGAATGTTTCTGACGTTACCTCTGAAGTGGCCTGTTCATCTTTAATGATTGTGGCTCAGGATTTTGTGGCAAGTGAATACTTAATATTTGCTACTGAATAAAAATGCTGATGCACTTAACACTTCTTTTGAATTCATTTTGAATTTTGCACGTAAAAATGCGATTAATCGTGATTAATCAGGGAAATAATGCGATTAATCGCGATTAGAAATGTTAATCGTTGCCCAGTCCTAATTACGATTCATTTAGAAATATTCAATAGGGATTTTGTGCACAAATACTACACAAAAAGCTTTATTAGTCATAATTTCCAAACTTCAGGTACATTTTTCAAAGCACATCAAAAAATGTATATATTTGTTAATAATTTCACCTACTGCAACTCAATTGACTGTACTGACTATGGAATGCTGTAATATGAAACCCAGAAATATGCGGCGCTACTACTTCTAGTACTACGACTGCAGATAGTTTGTGGAAGTAGTGGTAGCTATAAAGACGTCTAAATTCCTCATATTATGTAAAATGCATTCAGAATCCCCATTCATCTTGCATGCATATGTTTTGTCCAGTGCTGGCTGTTTGCACATGTGCAGATCAAATACATGTCGTTGCCCACTCCCACACTCACAGACACAGAAAGCGATAGACAGACACAAGCAAGAGTCAATATGGCTGCCATGGTATGTCCTGGACCACACATGGCGATGGCTCTGTGTAAAAACAGTTATCCACGCTGCTCCATGCTATCGCGCGCATCCAGACCTCGTTGACCCAATACTGTGAACTTGTGGCCTTTTGAGTGCACGTTTTGTTCAACAAACGGGTGTTAACAGGTGTAATTTTAGCAGGTTACGCTGCTACGCAAAAGGCTTAGATGGGTGGGATGGGTATGTGAGTTTCTTCAAGTGGTCTAAGTTTGTCCTACTTTTGGGCCTGTTATAGACCTGGTTTAGATCTGGTGCTGTGACATATTTTTGGGTAGTATTTGTTGTGAAATGTTCTAGAATTACTGCTTTTATTTTATTTTTTCCAAGAATTACTGCTACAGGAAAGGTGTGCTTAAAACATTGCCAAACGTACTGTATAAATATCAATTGTGTATAAACTATTTTTATATCTTGACAACAATATATTGTCCCACATGTATTCACAACATGGATACAAATAAAATATGACAATATGTTGAAGTATAAAGTGTTTAGTCCCAATTTAGGATCCTACACTGCCTTGGGAGAAACTGTATGGCAGCTTGAGCTCTTTCCTCTGCTTCTGACTACTTTTCCCATCAACAATATTGAATATTTTAGTTCACCTGTAGTCTTTTCATTGCTGTTCACATATTTTTCTCCTTCTTCCACTCCTCTCAGGGAGTGTTACTGTTTCAGACACTGCCGATGCTGAGCTGTAGATACGGATTTTCCTCATCTGCCTGGATGATCTGTTTTACTAGACAAACCACCCTCTCTCCTCCTGAGTTGTTCTGGCTCCACAGACCATCTGCAAATTGAAGCGTGTCTGTCTTCTACTTTCTCCCAAAGGGTTTGGTAGTTTTTCTTTGCCGAGAAGCAGGGTAAGGACATTTGCTCATTTCCTATAAACATTGTTTAATCTGTTTTTCACTGTCGCCCTTCGAGGAAACTGCTGTTATGATTTCAGCATTTCAAAAATAATTGAATTAAACTGTGGTGACACAACAAAGTATGGTAAGACTTTATAATAAGTACACTTATACCGTCAATTATTTAGTATGAATAACTCAGGCTCAGTAACTACTTCATTATTACCCAAACCCCTTAGGTACTCACTAAACCTGAATCAAATTCCATTTATCATAACTTGTGTCGTCTCCTTCTTGTGGACCCAGTCTCGTGTCTCCCATGTCCATTGTCCCACATCTGTAAATATATAAACTTTCAATTTTTTTCTTGAAGACTGACTCAATTGTCTTCTTTATTAATTACCTTGAACTGTAGTAAATTGGATTCATTGTGGCCCAGACTGGGACTGCTATACTGCCTTTTGTCAAGTCATAAATAAGCGGGACTTCCTTTTTGGACGTCTTCCAATTCTATGCACTAAGCTTCTATTTTTCTCTCTCTTTCTGGTTCTATACAGCTCACTGCAAAATGGACTGCCGGCTGTTGACCTCTGCTGGAGTTCAGAGCCATATTTAAGCTAATATTTCTCTAAGGAAGAGTTAAAGAGGCCGACCACCCTACTTCCCATGCACCCCCGCCAATGTGTGAGTTTATAAAAAAGAAAAGGACTCTTAGCTTCTCCAGAGACAAGTTAAGTATATTTCCCAGGAATTCCTCTTGTCGTGTTCACATTGTTTAACTGTCTGGGATGCTTAATGTCCATATGTACATTTATGTTGTACTTGGCTGCGATTGGCTGCAAATCACAATACATATGCTGCCTATTTGGTTGAATTTTTATTGGGCTTGATTATTAAAATGGTATGCAGTACTATAAACTCAAGGCACTGTGCGATCAATTTAATTTAAACTCTGTAGGAAAAAATACTAAAATACAATGAATCAATTATTAGTTTCTCCATTCTAAACTGACTGATTGTTTTCTTTGTGATTGATAAACCAGCTTTCCTTCACTTCATAACTAAAATAAAGTAAGGTTTTGAAAATGGACAGATGATGTAAGCTGATGTGAGCTTTAACCATGTTATAACAGTGTTCCCTCATCATTAACTTACTCAGACTTTTATTTTGATTTATTGATTTGTTCATGTTTTAGTAATCCTGTATTATCCTGTCCTCGGGGCTCAAGTGCTCAGAAAATGTCTGTTTTACCTACACTCAAGATTATTCAGTCAATCGATAACCGTGACTATTCAGGTTACAATAAAATCATGAGAACTACATCATTATTGTGACAATTTAAGAAACAAAATCAATGCACAGTGAAAAAAAAGAAGACAAAAATAAAATAAAAACACCTAAATGTAAAGTAATTTTATCTTTACATTTACTTGGTCAAGGTCTGTTTTTGTCACATTAATTTTCATTGTGTAGTCACATTCTCATTATTGTGAATAATCGTTAAATTTTCTTGTTTATTTCTCACAATAATACGTAACAGGTACAAAGCATCGCTCCTGTTAAGGTTAATGTATATGGTGCACTGTTCCTGTCTCAATGAATAAACTAAACTAAACTAACCAAATTGAACACTCAAATTTGATATTGTGACATACCTCATCCCTGCCCACTGCTATAATGGCCTTGACTTACTTGCAGTTGTTCAAAAACGTCTGACTTCGTGTAGTGTTCAAAAATGCCACGTTGCCATTTTTCCACAATAAAAACGTTGGTGAAATGCCACTAGAGCCGAATGGACTGGTATCTCTTATCAAGCCATTTGAAATATTTAGATGTATTATTGCGTTATACAATTAACAAAATGCAAAATAAGGATTGATGCATGAAACGATAGGGGAAAAAAGCACAATATGTCTTCTTTAAAGGTAGAACATGCATGATTTTTCAAACCCATTAGTGACCTTATATAAGTAATTTTACAAAAGGTAATGGTTTTTCTTTGGTGTTTTGGTTCTCAAGCCCATTATCCAATCATATTTGCCAGATCTTATTACTACAATAAACCTAAAAGTGCTCATTTAATAGCTAATGGCATTATATGTTCTGTTATGATTATTTTGCCATTTTAAGCCAGGAGTGCACGTTAGACCTATTACCTTTAACAGACTTCTACCAGAACTGTTCTTTTTTTCTCCTGCTAAAGCGTGTATAAACATTGCGGCTAAATGGGCCTTAAAAGCCTTATCAGTCAAAGCAAGAGCTGAAATTGAACACCCATACAAACATTAATCATTTGTCTTGACCAGCGATCATAGAAAGCCTCTTCACTCCTATCCCAACAGTGAGCCGTCTCCCCTGGACCCCACGCACAGATGACATCACTGCTCAGCTCGGGACGCTCCCATGACAACCGTATGTAAATTGAATATGACAAATCGCTCCCTCGCATCACCCCTCGGCACCTTAAGGCTCCGGCGCTGAAAGACCAGATCTGTCCGCGAGGCGTTTGAAGTGTTCGAAACGCACTTTGTTTTTCCACATATGTAAGAAAACTCCAGGGAGGCAAGTGTTTCTCAGACTGTGGGATGGGGACATATAGATCGGAGTTTAGTCCTGGTTTAGTTCCTGGTTGAGTGTTGGTTTAGTTTAGTCCAGTTTTCCAATTGGTTTAGCTGTTACACCATATTAACACCTGTTAAATCTTTGTTTAGTTCTGGTTTAGTCCTGATCTAGTCCTGGTTCAGTCCTTCTTTAGTTATGATTTAGTTCTTTTCTAGTTCTGATTTAGTCCAATCCTGATTTAGTCTAAGTTTTTACCTGCTTTAGCTTTTACACCATATTAAATCCTGGTTCCTGTTTACTCCTGGTTTAGGCTTGCTTTAGTTACAATTACATCCTGGTTTTGTCCTTGTTTACTTCTGGTTTAGTCCTACTTAAGTCCATGGACCTTGTTAAATTCTTAGATCATTTGAAATCCTTGATTAGACCTAATTTATTTCCCCTTTATACACAATTTGTCCTTATTTTTTACATTCATAAAGCTCTGATTTATTCCAAGTTTAGCTCTCAAACCACATTCAATCCTGGTTTAGTCCTGTTTTTGTCCATAGTAATCTACATTTAGTCCTGATTCCGATATTGTTTATGGTTTAGACCTAGTTTATTTTCCCTATAGACATGATTTGTCCCAGTTTTTCACCTTTTTATTATGTAGGTTTAGTAAGTTTAGACCTGGTTTAGTCTATGTTATGACTTGGCCTAGTTCTCCGACCAAATCAAATCCTATTTGAGACCTGATTTGTTCACTTCTAGTTTAGTTCTGGTATAGAGTCCTGGTTTAGTTCTATTTAAGATGTGATTCAAAACAAATAGACTCACTTTTTACCTGATGTAGACCTGATTTCGTCCTTGATGAACCCACTTTTTTTTTTTTTAATTTGGACTTGATCTAATCATCTTTTTGTTTGCGGTAACCAAATACTTGTAGTGATTTGGTGTTATCTCTCATATGAGGTGAGCATGGGCTAAAATGTCCACAAACATCTCAACTAAACAATGTGTAAATCCACTCCGGTCTAGTCCTAAAGCTGATCTGACGCTTCATTTTCTCACACACACAGTGGACGTTCGCTCAGGCAGGTTGGGAAATGATAAAGCGTTTCCATATGTGTGAGGCATGAAGAGGAGGCAGAGGTGCACACGGCCACCCATATAACAGGACGTCCCAGGTGCGGAGGCCTTTGTTCTCACTGTGGGATGGAGAGAGGAGGAGGCGAGGAGGAGGAGGAGCTGCAGGCCTGAGATCACTTTGTCAAATTCAATTCAATTACCAAATGTTCAGGCTTTATTTCATTTCTACATGTAATGATCTATATTGATCATTTTACCCTTTTTCTAGCTGTAAATGATCTGCTTTCATTGTATAGTAATTTATTTGTTGAAATAATCAGATGCCCTTCCTGTCTCTGTTTTTTTATTAGTGTTTGAGACTGGCACAAACTAAGAAATGAAATTGCTAATTCATTTGTGTTCAAACTAAAGTAGGGAAAATGTTTTGAACCAGCTTCTGTTATCCAATCATTTTAATTATGACTTATTTTATCACCATAACAAGGCTAAAAAGATTTCAAATATTTGCAGCTGTGGTCTATTTGGGGCAATATATCGAAATGTAGATAATATTGCGTTTTTAAGATTTGCACAATTTTAATATTGAGTAAATTAATGCTAAAATGCTACAGAAAGAGATTAAAAGACAAAAGAAAAAGAAAAAAAATCAAATTAAAATTTTTGTACAGTGATATTTCTGCACCTTTGTGATTCATTTTACAGATATTTATCATTTGTTTGATAATTTGATACCTCAATTAGTACTTTTAAAAACAAGTTTCAACACATTTCTATTGGATTGACATAATCTGATCTGAATATTCAGGATTCTCAAAAAAATACTGAGATACAGAATTCATTTTTGTCAATATCATCCAGCCCAAATCCATCCCCATTTTGAATTTGTTTGGCCTTAAATAGAATTTACCAAAATAACCATAAATGCACCTGTGAGGAACTCAAGCTGCAGGTGCATAATGGTTGACCCTGCGGTATGTCCTGACCTTTGACCTCCTGTAAATGGTGCCGAACACACAGTCTTATGGCTGACCAGGTTTCGATTAATTTTCACCCAAAAAGAAAAAGATAATAAATGAGCATTATAAATATAAACTTTTAACTATCAGCCTGACATGCTGTAATCCATATCAAATATTTCATACTTTTTAAATGATTTTTAAAAATGGTCTTTTGTTGACTTCAGAACAAATCTTGTCCATTTCACTTCCAAAATCGGGTGTAAAAATCCCTCTGGTGTGAACAAATGCCCCTCTCGCCCCTTTGGAATCCCTGGGTTGGTCTGAGAGTAAACAAGTGGCGGTGTACAGATCCTCCATGTAATCTGGATTTAGCCACTAACACCACGGCTGTCGTTGCACACGGCCCCCTGTACGCTGCAATGCACTGTGGGGGGTTTTCTTCAACGTCAGCTTTGTCTGTCGATGGATATGGCTTAAAGGTTCCGTGTGCTACTTTCTGAGCCTTTAACTGTAATGAAAGAAATACTTGGAGTTGTACAGCTATTGTCTGAAGCCCCATTTAAACTGTTTTGCTCTATCTGCTGGCAACAGTAGTGTTTTTTATGCTCGGAACTCAGGTACGGATCACTTTTTCTGCACTATTTTAAGAAGTAAAACGTGAAATACCAAACAAATGTGTCCTAAAGTAAAAACACTTGATGTTTGGTGAATAAGAACCATGACACATTTGGAAAGCTTTGTAAAGAATTGTTGGTGTTGTTGTTATTTTGGGGACTTTCTGATCATCCAAACCCAGCTAAGTTCTCCAGCAGTGCACCATGGACTAAACTAAGACAAGTACCAAACCAGGACGCTCATGGAGATTCTTGGAACACAACAACTATCCTCCTGCCAGCGCATCGAGACGAGATGCATATTTTTTCCGAAGTTGATTCAGAACACATCCATTTCACATTTTTTTTAAGGGAAAAAATATATATTACCCATAAGTTGTTAAATTATAAGTAATTGTAATATTGAATAATGTATGTGAATTCAAAGCGGTTCCTATGATCCTGTTTGCATCAACAGCTATATAAAGCCAATGCGTTTATCTTCGTTTTAAAATGCTGAGGTAGTTTAAATATTTTGCTGCTTTTAATTTCGTGCACATTTTTTCAATATCCAAAACAAGCAAAAATGTAATAGCTTTTGTCAAAACTCCACTCTATTTCCCAAAGAAAGCATTCAGGGAGAAGTCTTTTTCCGCTTGTTTGCAACCTGTGCATGCCAAATCGTGTCATTATACGCAGTCTGCTCGGGTTAACAAATCCACAGCGCGCTCAGATGTCAGGTACCATTTTGTAGAATAACTTGCCCATCCTCCCCCCTCTCTCCCTCCCTCTCTCCCCCATTTCTCAATAGGCTATAATGGAGGCAATGGCTGTTTGAAGAAGGATCTAAGCTCGCCTATCGTTACAGCGGACTGAGCTAAGAAGCCCTTTTCAGATGCCTGCGTCCCATTCTGTCTGCGTACTGTATCCACCGCCTTTCTCCGCTCAAAACTTGTACTGAAGCCGCACTGGTTTACATGTATTTTTGTACAGTGGCAGAACATATTATCGTGTTAGCGTGGAGGTCGCAGGTTTTGAGTGACAGGTGGTTAGCTCCATGGTACTACAGATTTTGATTTTGGCTCGAGAAATTGCATCTCAATTCTATACTGCAGTTGAATTTGAAGTTTTTGTATTTGGCCTGAATAGTATATAATTTGTAGTTATTTATTTGTATGTTAGTTAGTATTATTATGGGCTTGTTAGAAATAAAATATAGATAATACTTCACATAAATGCCATAAATCTCCTTGTTTTTAACGTATAACTTACAATTGAAATATGTGATAAGCATTCAATTTATTATATATATATATATATACATATATATATATATATATATAATTAATTGAACGCTTGTATATATATTTATCTTTTGTCCACACTCACTTTGAACTAGTTCTATAGAGAAAATTTGAGGTGAATTGAATTTAGTGCCGCTTGTTTAATTGTAAGTTGTCTTGAAAGGCGCCTTCAAATAAAATGTATTATTATTATTATTATTACATTTTATGGAAAAACCAAACAGATATTTAAGAAAACATATAAAACATATATTTAAGAAATATGGATGGGCAATTTAAAGTTTTCCATAGTCAAGATATAGTAGAAACATGTTGATAAAAACAACAGAATTAAAAAGGTATGCTTTCACCATATGCTTCTTCTTTTGCACTTTTCCTTTATAATCCATTCTAAACCTTTCAGTTAATTTTTTTCTATTGACTTATTCACTACCATGTTCAAATACCGTGTCATTTTAGTGTCCAATTCAAGTCGGTACTTTTATGTGTATTTAGTGGATATTATATAACATTGTACATCAAAGGAGGCTGATAAATCTCCACTTGTACCTACTTTTTCAATCCAAAGCTCCCCCCTTTTCTTAAGCCACATTTCCAGTGTGTATTCTCCCCTTTATTACTTTCATTTGCATATAAATTAAATCCATATTGTGCCCGCGAGGCTGACTGTGCTAACTATGTAAACGATCCCTGCCTGCCTTTCTTTTTTTGAATTCTTTGTTTTACAGATAAATCGTGAGCTTCCAAAATGACAAGGAGGCAGTGGTGGTGGAGAGAGAGGGATAGGAAGTGAGAGGGGAGCGGTTTTGTAATTGTATGAATTTTAAATACTGTCAGAAGATCCTCTAAGCCAATCACAGCAGGGAGTTAGTGTTAAGGCTATGGGCTCGTTATGCTGTTTGTTGTAGTGGGCCATTTTGAGATGTTTGACGATTCTAACACAAAAGTACAATAGTTTGAGTAAACTGAAAGAGCATTTACCCCTGAACTAGAAATGTAAATCTTGGTTTGGGCTTTATCTTAACCATGATGAAAGTGACAGTGCCTTGGCAAAGGTATTGGCTGTGGATTTAATGGGTGTTAAAATGCATTTTCATATTGGTGCAACTACATTTCTAACAGATCTTTTTTTCTGTTTTTTAAATTACAATCTTAAAACACTGGTATCCACAAGTGAAACTACTTTTTATGAAAGGGGTAAGAACAATATTAAAACGATATGTATTTGTTTAGTTTTTCAGCACAAACCTTACTTAATATTTGTCCATCAACATTTTAGTTTGCCCGTGCTCCAAACTTCAGCGGATATATATATTTTTTTATTTGAAGAATTATTTGATTTCTAAAGGAACACCAGAAATGTGTGTATAGCCTCAAGATAATAGTATTTGAATTAATTGTAGTAGCAAGATATTTCTTTAATATCAATTTTCAGTTGAATTTTTGGCAAATCAGGTCAAACTATTGCAAAATATTACTCCACACAGTTTTTTTTTTTAGAATTACAGTGTGTTTCTAGCACAGTGCCTAAAGTATACATAAATCTCCTTAAGAAAATGATTCTATATCATTACTGTAAATTAATATGTCTATGTTTTCTTTTATTGTTGGCTATGTCTTGTTCACTTTCCACTCTAAAATGAACCCTCTCTTAGAATGAGGCTTTACGCACGTTTATCATCCTTAGACTGTCTTTCACTGTTACACTTCACTCCACTGGCCACCTCCTGAGTTTGACTAATAAACAAATAGGTAAGTAAAACACGCTGAAATATTAATTATATTCTGCGACCTGGAGGAATGGCCCACAAACCAAACAGGCAAATCCCTCGTTGTCTTTATCGGAATCAATTATTACGCCTCTGTACGCGGGAGTGTTATTAAATATACGCTTTATAGGCCGAGATGCGCTGAGGAAAATAATTAAAGGGTGAGTAACACACAGGCGCGCGCGCACGGCCTCGTTAGCTCTTAATTAAATAACCGCACGCGCGCTCAGTCGTAAACAAATAACGTATACATGCGCCACGCTGGGATGACGGCCTCTTAACGAGCTAATGGAAAAGTGCTCTCACCCCAAATGCCCGTGAGGACGGCTTTTTATTTGATATAGTGATGCTGAATAATGGATATTATCACTGTGAAGATGCACGGAGAGGTGGCTCTGGGTTACGTCTGTGCGTAAATGTCTAAATCGAAGGGGAAAGCTCAGAAATACACTGCGTAAAATTGTGCCAAAATGGAAAACGGATACAGAAATGCGTGTATACATTTGAAGACCGGATTATAGTTCTGCCATGATGGACCAATGAAAACCATAATAAATACAGAATTACAGAAAAGAAAAGGGAGAAAAGAAGGATTTTTTGCGCGTTACCAGCATGGAAACCTGAACATAAGTTATAGAAGGTATGTTAATGAAATTGGGGATGGGTGTATAAAGAAAAGTAAAAAAAAAAAAAAAAAAAAAACTGGGCCTTGACATTGATAGTTTTCTGTGTTCTTGTTCCAAAATTTGGCCTGAGCGCGTGGATAATGCTCAAAACATCCAGGCCATAACGGTCCATTTGTCATTGTTTCAGTGTTTTGCTGCTCAAACTTGATTGAACTGTGTGTGTGTGTGTGTGTGTGTGTGTGTGTGTGTGTGTGTGTGTGTGTGTGTGTGTGTGTGTGTGTGTGTGTGTGTGTGTGTGTGTGTGTGTGTGCGCGCGCATGTGTGCAAAACGACTAATGCAAAACCCGCGGTGTTTAAATAAAATATTTACAAAATTATTTGACAAATAAATCTCATGTTTTGAACAGGAACAGTGAGGGGCAGTCTGAACCTTAGATCAAACCTATCACTGATGCAGAGACTATAGAGAGTGCGTAAAAGTACAATGGCACGTCTAGTTCACTGCAAAAATACATTCGAAGGACTTTAATACAGAATATCTCGTTCAGAGGTTTTATTTTAGACTTTTTCTTTCTTTCTATTTCTTTTTCTTTTTCGTTTTTAAAAAGGGATACAAAAATTGTTTCTAATCACCAATTAGCAATGCAATCAGTCAGAATTACATTGCAGCTTCTTTTCTGTTCCAAACCTCGACCTCCGTGGATCGTTTCGTGCGGCGCATCATCTTTTCGCACGTCCCCCGCAAAGCCCACGCGTGCTCGCTCGCACTGTGGCCTGACCTCGCCTCACCCACGCAAAAGCCCTCGCGCTCACACACGCCGTGTCACGGGGTTCACGAGCCGGGCCCTATATCACCCTGAACCCGGGGTCACGCGAGGCCAGACGGGACGGTGTTTCTACACAACTCCCGCTGCTTTATGTTATTCACCAAACTGTACTTCAAATTCACGCAAAAATGAATTCGATTTAACATAATTCCCGCTTTAGTAACAAATGGTGTCCTATTTTAGTGCGGGAAAATGTCACAGTAGTGTTAAAATTATATCCTGAATTCTCACATTATCAAATGACAAATTGAAAAGGTGCTGAGATTTCTATTCTTAGCCGTGCGCACAGCCAGACACCTTTACGCATTACGCAAGGCACATCTCAGTATCTCAAATCTTGCCTGGTTTCACAATAAACTACATAATAAACTTAAATAGTCCTTAAAATTATGCATTTTTATTTGTTTGAGTCCTGGAAAACACAACCCTCAATTCGTCTGTTCTCGCTTTATTTCAGACTACATATGAAATGAACATATTAAAAATCTTTGGCTTTTTGAGTTCTGACGCAAATATGCAGGATGTGACGCAAAATAAAAAACGACCACAGAATCCTATCGAGCTCAAAATAAAAATAATAATTAGAATAACCAAAACAAAAAAAAACGACGATGTAAACAAAGTAGCCCAAATTAAATATACAACATGATCGTGTGGCTATATAAACTTTAATATAATTATGTATAGAGTATTAACACATCTGTCTTTTAAATAGTCCCCCCTCGGTGTCTTTTGAAAGCGTCTCTGTCGTGAGTCCGCGGCATCACTCGCTCTCTTCCTTCTCCTCCTGCACCGTCGTGGTCGAGTGGTTGTATAGTCCCTGCGCCATCAGCTGCAGCGCCAGCCCGTTCTTGTACCCGGTGGCCTTTTTGATCTTGGCCCGCTTATTCTGGAACCAGATTTTGATTTGGGACTCGTTCAGGCCGAGTTCTTGCGCCAGGGACTGCCGCCGCTGCTCCGTGATGTAGCGGTTCGCCTGGAATTCGGTTTTGAGTCTCTGCAGTTGCTCCGCCGTGAACGCTGTCCGGGGTCGCTTGTCCTCCTTGCCGTTCTTTTTCTTCTTCAGTTTGCGTGTCCTCGGGCCTGGCGTGGAGACAACAATAACACCAAGAAGACGTAAATGTCACAGCTGCAAGTGCACTCCACAATAAACAGCGTGTCCAAAAGCACACGTCCAAACCCCAAAAAGTGCCAAAGGAGTTCACAAAACGTCTTAGTTTTTGAAGTTGTTTTTCATCCAAATAGGTTTAAAGTTTGTTCTGATATCAAGTGTAATTTATGTTGGCATCTGTGCTAACTGTGCTATTTCCTAAAGGTCCGTTTATACGTTTAGAAATAATAACCGAGTGCCCAAGGGCCCAAACACAACACGCGCATTGTTCTAAGTTTCTTCATCAACACAAAATAGTGCGCACTCTAAACCAATGATTCAAATACTTAGTGGAAGAAAGGAATCAATTGGATAACAGCCAACAAAACAAACATTTTCTACTTTTCTATCATTATGGTATTGTGATAACACCAATTAACATAATAGACACGTGCCAAGCTCCTGCATAAAATAATACAAATAATAATAAATGTTTTAGCTAGAATGTTTGGGGAAAGCAATAAATAAAATGGACTGTAAACCAATGTATAATACTGAATTCTACAAAAGGGCAGAGGGCAGCACCAGAACAAAACAGAAACACTTACAGCAATACAAAAAAATACAATTAAATTATTAAAGATCAGAGATGAAAACAAATACAGGGCCAGAAATGTACGTAATACATTAACGTTTTGAACCAAATGTCTATAAATATTGTTTGAATTCGACTGTGTTCAGGAGACGAACATTAACATTAATAATAATAGTAACTCATGTGACACAGACGCTATTGGTGAAAATATTAGCCACTATGAGGATAATTGAAACACAGTGAAGTCAGAGGAAACACCTCACTTCAAACCATTGTAATCTATTAATGCCGAGCTGAGAGTTCCTTTGTGTGACATCAGGCCTATATCTTTCATGGTTTGTGTGATTCATTCATGTGTAATGTATTTTGTGTAGCAATTTCATCATCATCATTCTCATCTTAAACCAAATCAATGGAATAAAGAGGATTTTTAAAATAACATTTCGAAATTGCATAAACTACTACTCTGACTTACAAGTGTGAAGTCAATGAACGGGATACAGAAGTACACACGTTTTAGAAGAGCGTATTTAAAGCTGCTACTCATCTCCCAGACTATTTTAAATTGTAGAATATAAAGTTAAAATTTGCCACATGGAATAAAGTCATAACCAGTAAAGCATTTGAGAAGCCAAAAGTGTGTTTAGATGTACGGGATGGCCAGTTCCTGCTAGACTCACCAGATGAGGGCCGGTCCGAGTAGCGCGTGCAGTAGACCCAGGCGGGCCACAGCATCTGGTTCTGGTCCTTTAGAAGCGGCGGAGAGGCTGCGCTGTTGCCGCTCACAACCAAAACCGGAGACGAGTTGTCCGAGTAGCGCGTCCCGTTAGTCTGCGCCTCGCTCGGCTTAGATGAGTTCTGTTTGGACAAAGGCGAAGACGACGTGGAAGAGGAGGACGAGGGCGAGGAGGAGCTGCTGTCGCTGCTGCAGTTGGAGTCCAGGCACAGGCTCCCGGTGTCCCGGCCCGCCGCCTGGCCCCTCTCCCGGTAGTTTGGCTCTTTTCTGCAGCCGAAGTCCGGCCGGAGGATGTTGTCGATGAAGAAGTTTGTGGTTCTGTGGGCCTGCTGCGCGGCCTGGTGCGGCAGCAGCCGCGGTGGAGAGGGCAGGTTCGGGGACAGCGACATGCTCTCGTCCTCGGTCGAGTCTCGGCCGCTGCTCGCTTCCTTTGGCTCTTCCATGGACGAGAAACACAGTATTTTGTCCTCAGTGCGCCAAACTCCACTTGTTGCGTTGGAACTCCCCCCTTTTGGTATCCAAATTAGACGTACTGCATGCAAAAACAAGCTTTTTCTATGGTAAAAAAAGAGCAAAAGGTGTAGTAGTTTTCTATTCTCTGCCTTTGAGCGGCATGTTTGACATGAGAGCGCGGACACAGTGCGCACCTCCACGTTGGTCTTATGTCCGGCCGTGTCTCCAGCGCAGCGGAATATCACACTATTCACTCCAAAGTCCCAGCCACATCTCCTCTTGTGTTTTTGCTCCTCTCACGCCCAGACGGAAGCGCACACGTTCACGAGGCCAATCGGTGGCGGAGATCGTCCCTGTCACATCTGAAGAGGACCAATCAGAGGCGCGGATCGCCGAACGCACCAGTGCGTGTACACATCGCAGTTTGAAGTAAGCGCACTGTGGCTCGTTGAAAAAATAAATAAATGTCTGGAAATTGGTATTGGAATTTAGAATATTTAATATATTCTTTATGCATTTTAGTCAATTTCTTAACTTTGTTTATATGCATTACGCTTTTGTGTATTTTTTTCCTTCAGTTTCACCATATATGTTATTTAAAATATGGGTAATTTTGAAGGGACAGTATGGATCATGAAACTGATTTACCGTAGTTAAATATTGGCCTATACTGGATGGAAAGCACACTGGGGTGTTACAGCATTTCACTTTGGATTTTAAAAGTGGATACTCATTTTTAAACCATCATGTATTACATGTTTATTCACGTTTATTGCTCTCGTGCCCAGTCCTTTTCAGCCGAAAACTACTTTTCTGTGTTTTTAAGTTGTTTCTAAAGTCTGATGAAGACTTACATATTGCGTTTCAAGCAGGTATTTTCCCACTGATCATAAGAGCAGCCATGTTGAGTTGCTGAAATCTTCATCCTCCCCGACCCGAGAGCGTAAGCCAGGCTACTTCATTAAACTCCAATTAGGACAGTATCAATATGGTGTTTAGCTGCGGCGCCATTGTGCGTAAATGAGCACTCATTGCGCTCTTATCTGTCGCACCAACCAGAGGCTCCTCCAGCGATAATTTATAGCTTTTAATTAGTCTTGATGCCGCGCGTTCAGTCTGGAGCCCGTGGCCGGTAAAGGGCTGAATAAAAGCCGAGTCAAAGCGCTGTCAGGGCGCGTGGCAGGGCCCTTAATCAAAGTGAAGCAGGGGCCGAGCGCGAGCCACGTCTAATTTCCAAGGTGCTGATAAAGCTTGTTGAATAATAGCGCGGGCCCTTGGAGACACCATTTACAGAAATGACTTTATTGACGGCTTAACGGCGGTGATTCATTTTACCTTTCATGTATTGGGAGCCGGATTTGTCGCGCGTAATAGGATGATAAATGCACTTATACGCGCCGCAGCCTCGTTTTTATTGAGTAGCCTGTATAGCAAGGTGCAGGTTCACGCATGCGCACGTGCACTGGAGCGTGAGCTTGTAGACTGAGCTCGCACATCTAATATGAACAAGGCCTATAGTTTCATTGTTGTGAATGAATCACGTTTTACAACACATCATTAAATAAGTTGTTACCCATGGTCACCCAACACCTTTGTTTTGTTCTGAGATGAGTGCCATTTTCTAAATAAATATGGGCCATTGTAAGACAGAAGCTCTAATGTTTATAATGTGCTTTAGGAAATTCAAATTTAAATTCATACAGCCTTTTTCAAACTCCAGCTGCAGAAAGTAAATTATCCTCAGTGAAAATGTGTCATCAAAGTAGCGTTTGACCTTCTGTATCAGTTATGACGCACAGGTCTAGTGCATATCATTATTTGGACCCTCTCACTATATGTGAGAGGGTCTATTTAGGTGGCATGGTAGCGCAGCGGTTAGCACTCTTGCTTCACAGCAAGAAGGTCCTGGGATCAATGGGCCTTTCTGTGTGGAGTTTGCATGTTCTCTCCATGTCTGCATAGCACTCTGGTTTCCCCTACAGCCATGTCCAATAAACTCCACTTAAAATTAGATGCTCAGTGGTACTTTCCTGGTTAAATTAATAAATAATTAGGCCTACATTGAAACAAGTCTCTGTTGTCACATACTGGCTGTAAGAATATGTAGGCCTACTATAAAGCGTATTTGATGGGCTATTTATTGCTGTAATTTCGTTTTTAATTGTTTATTAATGCAGACAGCATGTCCCGGACGTTGTAGAAAGTGACTCCCCCGTGCTTCTGTCAATTGAACTGAATCTGTGCGTATTTCTGGAGTGTGCTGCCATCTAAAGACGACAGGTGCAATAACATGTTTTGTTTTGACCAAAAATCAGGTTCATGTGAGTTAAACGGGTTTGGGTTTAGCATCAGCACGTAGTAATGATGCTACCTGAGGAAAGGTTTTGGTTACACTGTCCACTGTGAGTGAATCTAACAAGGCACAAAAGCGTTGTTGACTATTTAAAATAATTTGAACCTTTTTGTTTCTTGCACTCCTTCATATATGCGTTTGTATTTCTCATCTTTTTCTCATCTTTTGAAAAAACAAATTGTGTGCATTATTTCATGTTTTGTCCCTCCAATTTCTCTAACTTCACCTGTTTCGCCAAATACCTTTTAAACTAACTTGAGTAACTTCTCGGACCACTACTTTGGACAGAAAAACTGAAAACAAAAGCAAAACTGAAAGCATGTATCCAATATGTGTAATCCATTCATTTATTTCTAAACATAACATGGCTGCATCACGTGACACAAAGACTACAAAGATCACTTCTTGACAGACGATGCCACGTTTAGAACATCCTCATGAGTACATCATCATGTCACGTAAACCTTAGGGTTGTGGCGCCATCTAGTGGGATTAAGTATTTAGTGGCACTGCCCTCACAAAATTGGACGACCACGAAATGGTTCAATAGTTCTCAAAATATTGAGAAATTTAAAAAAAGGGGGTTAGAACTACAACCTCAAATTTGATGCTTGTTACCCAATTTGTAAACATATAATCATTGTATAACATGGGTTTAGTAATAGTTTACTTGAGATTTGCACTACACATTTTCCCCACTAGAATGCAGCGTAAACCTTGAAATTCACTGTAGCCTTCAATTTAGTTTGTTAGACATAATTATGATTTTTTTTTTTCTCCCTCTCTTTCATGATGGAGACTTGGGGGACGTGGGCACATTTAAAAGGGAAAACAAGAACAAAAAACAGAAACATTCCCAAAGTAAGCCAATGCAACAAGGGTCACAATTATATTGCTCAGAAAATATATATACAACAGCAATTATAATAGTGGTAATTTATTAACTGCATTTACTTTTTTGACCATTTTAAACCAATTGTCCTCAAGAAAGATTTATTTTTTTCTGTATTTTTCTCCCAGTGTTCCATGTCTGCTAAAGTTTGTCATGTTTGCATACTTACTGTCTATTATCATTCTTAGTGTTACCTCTCTCTCTCTTTCCCTCCCTGTCCTATGTAGTGTCTCTCTGCCCATTCTCTGCTCCTCTCAGTAATAATACATGAAGACTCCCCTGCCTTATGCATTTAATGAGGACAGTCCCGGTTAGAGGGCCACTGATCTCTGGTCCGCACACTCACCTGCTATAAATAATGAAGCACTTATTAATGCAGATAAATAATTAAGCTTTGGGTAGGACTTTTCACTGCTCCTAATGAGAGGTGGGGACAGAGGGCTGGACATTGTTATTGGACTGTGACAAGTGGTTTGTTGAAGCCATAAGCAGGCAATGGATTGAGCTGAGCTAATAATGTAGGAAGGAGTCACATGGATGTTTAATAATAATCCATAACATTATATAGTCCAAAAGAGACAGTAGTCTAAAATTTAACATTTTTGTTAATTGAAATTCAGAAATTTTGAATAAAATCATTTTTCTAAGTTACTAAGCCTCAGAACTGGCTTTCAACAAAAGAGGCCATATTGGCTGTTGTAATTTTAACTGCCCCATGTGCCTTAATGCAGTGATATTTTCTGAAGCTAATCAATTAATGGTCGAATTTTGTCAAAATGCTCAAGGATACTGTATTTTCCGGACTGTAAGTCGCACCTTTTTTCAAAGTTTTGGCCGGGGTGCGACTTATACTCCAGAGCGACTTATATGTGATATTATTCATTATTTTCACACTGGCAACCGCATGTCACATGTTGATTATTTTCACACTGACAACCGCAAGAGGGCGCTCTAGGGTCTAAGTGACGCAGAAGAAGAATCTGCACTTCCTCTACCTCTAGAGTTTGGGTCAGCACTAGATCATACACTCATAACTCACGGAAGTGACGGATGCGGTCCAGGAAGTGACGAAAACCAGTCCCGCTGATACAGCTCAGGCAATATCTCTCTAAAAAAGCTTTTTTTTCATTGCATTACAGTCTGTTCCACTTCACACATAGTTTGTTTTGTGCTTGAATGTTGATTGCTTTTTATTTTTGACCAAACCACAATAAAAAAATAAAAAATAGGGTTAACCCCTAAGCCTAACAACCCTCAACCCCTAAACCTAACGCCTAACCCTAACCTTAACCCCTAACCCTAAGTTTTTGTAGTAGTTAGGAGACGAGGGGGGAAAAAATGTAACAAACTAGACTGAGCAATCTATACGTTAAAAAATTTAAACACGAGAAAAATCAGAGTCAGAGTCAAACCCAAAATCTACAGCATGGCACGCCGTTGTTCAAACCGCTGGGCCAAATGATCTGGAAATGTATTGCTGCAAGACAGAAAATATACCTCGTATGTGATCTGCCCGCCACGAGGGCCACCATATTGGATTCTGTAACTTCCAAATTCATCATTTCCGGGACCGAATTTGTCACTTCCGTGAGTTATGAGTGTATGATCTAGTGCTGACCCTGGAGTTTGCGGAGTTGTTTAGAAGTGGCACTGAGGAAGAATAATGATTTGGGGTGATTTGGGGTAAAACTGATGCTAAACTTGTTAGCATGTTCTTTATGCTATAGTTATTTGAATAACTGTTAATATGTTACGTTAACATACCAGACACTTACGAGAGTTTGTTGTCTGTGCGTCATGTAGCTGAAGGTATTACGTTAGCATACGTACACCTATTCACCATGTCTCTAATCTGTTATTATTTTAAATTGAATTTCAAGATGTCTGTTCTTGGATTTTATCTAAGAAATTTCCCCAAAAATGTATACTCCAGTGCGATTTATATATGTTTTTTTCTTTTCTATCTTTGGCTGGTGCAACTTACACTCCGGTGTGATTTATACTCCGGAAAATACGGCATTTACATTACTATTACGTTTATCTATTCTCAGGGCTCAAGGTTATTGGCTTTATTATTACGGTAGCAGTGATAAAGAGAAATTATAATCTAGTCAATAATACCTCAAGAATATCAACAATAATAGCAAAAAACAATAATAAATAGTTGAGTGTCTGCGTGATGTCACGCAGGCACTATACGTTCTTGTATTTCACGTATTTTTTATTATATTTTCCATGATTTTCCATTTAGCCAGTTTCAACTCCTTAACACCTCAACCGATTTCAACATGTTATACCTCATTATGATCGCTTTCGCAGTAGTACGTGTGCTATTACTTTTGACATTTGAAAAACTTGTACTTTTCACAGAATTTGCAAGAATTTGCAAAAGTATTAGTTTTCCCCATTTAAATGAATTTGGGCAGTGAGTGTCTGCGGAATTCTTTAGACTTTATTCTTTACTCTTTAGGCTTTACTCTTTAGAATTTTGTGACAGAGCCAGTCGAGCGAGAGAGAGAGAGAGGGGGGGAGAGGGAGACTTTATTCTTTAGGCTTTATTCTTTAGTAGTTTGGGATCTCTGTCAACAACAGGTAAGATTATCTTGTGTTTTATATACAGCGATGCAATATATATACTCTTATAAATAAAGAGACTTTATTCTTCGCCTGACCAGAGGCAGGAAAATAAAGAGGAGGAACTACAAAAATGGAGTGAGCTACAAGAATAAAGTCTAAAGAATAAAGCTCTGGAATGGTGTGTGTCTGACCCCTGAGTTGTTGACCCCTTGCAGAGTCCCAGATGCTGATGTCACAGTGAAAAGACCTGAAAGAGTTATAAAACAGGATCTGAACCATAATTGCGTTTAGAGTTTAATCAGTGTATGCCACACAATGCTAACATAGCCTGGAAGCTAACACGTTTTGAATGGCTGTCATTATTATTATTACCATCACCAGGAAGTCAGGTAAAATTTTGAAAAGTATTATACTAAATAAGTCCAGGTTCCTCTATGGCATTGTTCACCTGCTTACTGGGCTTGCCCAATTGGTCACTTAGATCAAGTTCCATTGTGGCATTGACTGGCTCCTCTGTGTCATGGACATGAGCCTGTGAAGTACTTGGTCTGTTTTCACTTGTTACAGAGGTTTGACCACGATCTCTCTCGAGAGAGAGAGAGGGAGGGAGTGAGAGGGAGATGGGGGGAGAGGGAGAGACGCAGACACTCTAGCAATGGCTTCAGCCGTTGCAAATTTTCTAGTTACAACCATAACAGACATTATCATTGTTTACATGTTTCCTGTTTTCAACACATCAACTTAAAGGATGAAATGTTCACTTAACCTTACTAGTTAACAGGTATCAAGACATAATCAGTGTAATTCAGTTCACTAAAGGCTATAGTGTTATGGTTAATCTTGATTTAACACTTTGCACATCAATTCAAGTCAGCACCTTTCCATTAGAGCCTTGGTTATGTGCCAAATAGGTTTGCCTGTGGACTTGACCTTTCCATTTGATCCGAGTGGAAAAAACAGCATGATTCACATAAATGCAGAGGATTTATCGGGAGGCAAAGTGTCCAACATGTCAGAAACACATTGCTGTCTGGTAATGCGGCCATCCAACGTACGGTCTTTTAGCCTGTTAGCTTCATTCTGGCTATTAAATAACTTTTCTGCTGGCGGGTCTGCCACCTGCTTGTCTTCAATGAGATATTGCGTTGCCTGGAATAGTCTGAAGTATAACATTAAACATATTTATCTCTATGGAGACGAAGGTAGATGTCAGATTTGTTTTAATTCTTCTTACTCCCTTTGGAGCTGGCTTAAATGTTTTTGTTAATTGATATTGCACATTGTTTGCAGCGGAACTTGTTAATTGTTGATTAATGATCATTGATCTTTCTTGAGCTCAAATGAACTAATCATATGTCTTTTAAATCAATAAGAACACCTGCAATTGAATTAATGCAAGACTGATAAGTATTATTTTGGTTTAGTTTTATATTACTGAATTAGTCCTAGTTTCGTTCTCTTTAAATCCTGTCTTTTGTTAGTTCTGGTTTAGACTCAGTTTAGTTCTTATCCTTTTGGCGTCCCATGGGTGGGACAGGCACATGTGTGCCACCACATACTCATGTGCCCTCACGCTCCCCAGTCACAAAGCTTGACAATTTACTCATCAAATTCTCGCCTTTTTGAATATGTAATCCATTTTCACATGCAACAATCACAGTCCGAGCACACACGGTCTTTGTACAGAAAAGCAAAAAGTAAAAGTTTCGACTTTCCTTAACTTCAAGGCTCTGTACACGTCAAACTTCAATATTTTCCCACAAGATTGGTCTTAATCCGTTTTTTTACTTTAATTAAGTAAACTTCTTATCACAGCCAATGGAAATCTTTATAGAATGAAATCACCCATCTTCTCTTTTCCCCTTGTGGGTTCAGTCATTTCTTTCTGTCTCCATCTGTCACATTTGAAGGGCAAAGGTTAGGGAAGTAAGTCTTCTTTAAATGTTTGACTGTATCTTTGATGGTGTCTTTCAGGTTGGCGATGACAGTGAGGAAGAGAGGAGAGTCCACTGAGACCGGCTCAAAGGTCACGCACGCACGCACACACACACACACAGAGAGAGAGAGAGAGAGCTGGACACAAGAGATTTAGCACACGTTAATGTGTTTGGGTTAAAAATAAAATAAAATTGTACTTGTTATATTGAAAGAATCATACCACTAGGAATTGCAAGTCAGCTGTGCTTTTGGGTTAAATTGGATAAATTCATCGTGTTGGGTAAAAGAGGGCAACTGGATTAGATTAAAATGTATGCAGTTATGATAATTAAAGCATAGTAAGAGGTAGAAAATGTGAGGCTACAAAGGGTCAGATGTGAATGTGAAATGAAATACTGTCCCCAAGTGCAGCCGGCAGGGGTGTTGAGAGAATTCAGACAATTTACTGCATGTCTTCCTCTTCCCTTTTCCTCTCTCTCATTCCCCATTTCACCCTGTCCTCTCCTGTCTAATAAAAGCCTACGGGCAACAAAATCTTTAAAAAAAAAGACCATCACCATGTTCTGCAAATTTAAGTGCTTAACTACTTATGGAAATGTTATTGCTTTAACTAGAATGTTCAACATGGCAATACATTTAAATATCTCCATGGAGACAAGCAGGTGACAAGACTAGGCTCATGTCAGACAAATTACAGCTCAGATCAGTGGAGTGGTGACTCAAAGCAATAAAATCACATGTAATTGAATAAAACAATGCGATAACGTGGAACTTTTTAGGTCCAGCAAGAACATTTCCACTGAGACATTTTTTTTAAACTAAAAAGTACACCTTTGATGTTACTAAATTCAAACTCTCTGTTGTGATGTATTACAGTTTTTATGTTTTATTTTGCACAAACAGGATGTCAGTGTGTCTCCTGAAATTCATTCAGACAACCCAAAGTCTCCTTGCGATGCATTTGAATTGGTTTAACTGTAACATTCATAGTTTAAATGAGAAAACCATATAGTATCTAGTCATTATTTCTTCCCTCTCTGGCCTTGTTTGTCTGATTAAACCACAGAGGAGATTTACCCACTGCACTCTGACAGTTCAGTGAGTCAGCATACAGTCCACACCAAGGAATATCTCCTCTGTTTTGGGGTTATCCTGAAGGCGTTTACATATCAACCCACCACAATTACACAGCGATGATATTTTCCACTGACTTAACAAGGAAATTGATTGGTATTGTTGTAATTATACATTTCCCTACAGTGATGCTATGAACGCTTCTGTAGTTGTGTGTGCCATCAAAATATTTATGCTACAGTAGTTATACTTATACCATATATGGGTATCTCATACATGATGCTATGGGGAACCCTTCTGTTTGTAAAGTAGACCAAATGAAATATATAATTATGGCGTACAGGACCAAGTTAATTGAGTGTCTGCCTATGTCATAAAGCAGACACTATGTTCTTGTATTTTAGGATTGTAGGATTTTTTGATACGTTTCAACACTTTCAACAAGCTATACCTCTTTACGATCGCTTTCACCGTCTTATTGCTTTTGACATTTTTACATACCGTACTTTTTTCAGTATTTGCAAAAGTAAATTGCTATCGCTAATGCTAACGCTAAGCATTAGCATTAGCATTTGCGTCTCTACAGGGAGGAGGGGGTGCAGCCGGGTCACCGAGGCGCTCTCTCCCTTTTCCCCTGCTCAGGTCTGCGTTCAGCACAATCTTACAATTTGTCAGGACAAACTACTATTTGAGTCGCAAACTACGCAATCATCAACTGTGAATTACTGAGCGTCATTGGTATGCCGCAAAACGCAGCAGAAAACATAGATGGGAAGGTGGCCGCGCGGGAAGGCTGAATATTTTTCAACAAATATTGAACATTTTCAACAATACATGTAGTACTCTGACACACATGTGTTACACACATGCAGTACTTTCACACAAATACAGTACCTTTTCCACAAATTGCACATTACACTTCTTTACACAACTAAACTTCATGTTGTTGTTGTTGTTTTATGGCGGCGGGTATCCCAAGTTGTTGTTGTTGTTGTTGTTGTTTTATGGCGGTTGGCATGATATGTCTTTGTGACTAGAATAGTTGATGTTGAGAACAACAACAACTATTCTAGTCACAGGGACATATCATGACCTCATGGGCTTTGTAACACCAAAGCAATGGGAGGAGTACTTTTACGGACTACGACAGAGTCTGAGGACTACGACATGGAAGGAGTACTTTTACGGACTACGACAGAGTCTGAGGACTACGAAAAGTCTGAGGAATAAAGTCTGGCGGTAATGCAACAATTGGATGCCAACCGCCATAAAACAACAACAACAACAACAGTTGTTGTTGTTTCAGAGACCAACCGGCTTTATTCCAGGGAGACTCCTCCTCATCTTCCTCTCCTTTGACGCTCGGTGCTTCCATCGTACAGCTCCATTCTTTAGGCTTCATTCTATAGGCTTTAATATTTCCACTGATGTCCCTGCTTGGTAGCCGTGCGTCCACGAGACTGGACGAGGACAGGAGACCACCCCCATCTCGTCACTCTGATCACTCCGACTCCCCACAAGAAGACCCCCATCACTCCGACCCCCATCACTCCGACCCCCATCCAGCACCCCCAGCCCGCCCTCCACATCCGCCCAATCAAGCTCCTCTGCTCCAAGGAACCCCCCTGCAGCTCCAGCAATGATCCCGATCCCTTCAGTTCCGCCCCGAGTCCGAGCAGCACAGTTCACAACACCCACCACAAAGAGCACAAAATCCTCTCCATCCACAACCAGGGCACTCTCATTAACTCTGGAACCTGCACACCCGGGACCTCCACTCCCGAAACCTCCACACCTCCCGGGAGCCACGCCGGCCCCTCCCACCTCGCCCCGGCCGGGAGCAGCACCGGCTCCCCTCCCTGCACCCACTCCAAACCCGTCACTTGAAACTTTCTTGACTGCATCCGCACAGGATACACCCCGAGAGACCTCCATTCCATCCACCTCAGCAGCTCCTCCGCTAAACCTGCATCCCCCGTAGGCAGAGCTATGTTCTTCCCCACAGTTACAGCACTTCAGTTTTGCTCCTTCGTCACACTTCCCATACTCGTGATCTCCTGCACATTTACCACATCTTTGCCTCCCTCTACAGACCGCTGCAATATGCCCAAAGCGCTGGCACTTAAAGCAACGCAGGGGCGGCGGAACATATGGCCTGACGCTATAGCACATGTACCCAATGAACACCTTACTAGGCAGGCACCTCCCTTCAAGTGTTACCATTACCGACAAGCTGTCACATCTTACCTCAGACCGGGTCACCTTCAACCGCCTAGCGTCCACCACCGTAGCTCCAGTCAAATTCTCCTTAACTTCATCCACAGACGTCGCCGTAGGGACACCTACGATAACTCCTCTGACCGTGTTTCTTTCAGCATCAGACACAAGAATGTCCTTTACACCCAGACGTTTAGTTCCAATCGCCTTCCGTTGCTGAGCCGCGTCCTTGCACACGACCAGCAGCGAGCCATCTCTAAGGACACTCGCACTCTTGATCACTCCCACAGCTATAGTTAGGCTCTTTGACAATGCCACTGAATTCCACTCCTTAAAGGATGCACTATCCTGTGCAAGCTTTATGATCACCTTACAGTCTCTGCTCTCACCCCGGATATCAATAGCTTCAGCCTCATCCTGCTGCTCATTCCCAGAACCCTCGGACGAGCTAAGGGACTTTTTACGTTTCCGGGCACGTGCAGCCAGAAAAGGCTGCTCCTCCACGCCGTCCAGAACGTCTTCGACCACCGATCCACTCTCCTCCGCCATCTCCCGTCTCTCCAGACCGGAGACTAGCCAAACTTGTTGCCAAGTGTTAGATTACCGCCAGACTATCCAAGTATTTCGTAGTCCTCAGACTCTGTCGTAGTCCGTAAAAGTACTCCTTCCATTGCTTTGGTGTTACAAAGCCCATGAGGTCATGATATGTCTTTGTGACTAGAATAGTTGTTGTTGTTTCAGAGACCAACCGGCTTTATTATTCTTGTTGTTGTTGTTGTTGTTGTTGTTTTATGGCGGTTGGCATCCGAGTGTTGCATTACCGCCAGACTTTTCAGACTTTATTCCTGAAATGTTGTTGTATTCTTTAGAAGTTCTTCTTGGATTGCTTTGGTGTTTGAAAGCCCATGAGTTCAAAGCACGTTAGAACAACCTCTTTCTCCTCATCCTCAGCACAATCTTCAACACACCCTAACTCTATAACTAACTAAACTACATTACATCCCTATAGAGACTTTAAAGATTAAAGTCTAAAGAATATTCTTTATTCTTTAGTATTTTCAGCTGAAGCCATTGCGAGTGTCTGCATTCTTGCGTAAAAGTATTACATGTGTGTAGTAAAGACTTTATTCTTGTTAGGCTCGAGCCATGGAATGGAATGTTCATTCCATGGAATGCTCGAGTCTATTGTTCTTCCCCTGGGGGCGTGGCGCCGGGCCGTGTGGATTCACGCAGCAAGCTCCATTTTATGCGAGTTCAGGCCGTGCCGATGGCGTCGGCATGTGTGACTTTCATCAATGTTCAGGGGGTCAAAAATGCCCGAGTATTAACATGAAAAATAGGAATAATAGGAATAAGAAACCAGGGGAAGAACAATAGTATTCCATGGAATGAACATTCCATTCCATGGCTCGAGTCTAACAAGAATAAAGTCTTTACTACACACATGTAGTACTTTTACGCAAGAATGCAGACACTCGCAATGGCTTCAGCCATTGCACTTTATCTAGTTATTATCACTATTTGATCATTCATTTTTAGTACATCCCAGACAATACAAACTCTAGACGCTATTGGTAAATTTAGGAATATTTATACAAAAATATGACATTTGTATTCCTATATCTATGGAATATGGAAATTCCATTTATCCATAATCGATGCTGATACCAATATCAACTGATACCAGTGAGGGATTGAAAATAGCATTTATTAAAAAATAAAATATGATCTGGAAAAACTTCTCAAAATGTATTATGTAACTATTATATATTCAATTCAATTAGTTTTATTAACGTACTGCCTGAAATCACACCAGCAGTTCTCAATATTTTTTTATTTAACCAACAGAAAGTTAGAAAATCGAACAATGAAACAGTCATTGGTAAACAACAAAAAGGCTGTTTAACCAATGTTCAGAGGAAATAACCAAATGGATGACTGTCCCAGAGCATCCCCTGTTCTTTGCAAGGCAAAACTACAAAAAAACCCAGTGGAAGTGGAAAAAACATAATCCTCTACGGACAGGCTGTAGATAATACAGGACTGACGCACATTCATTTGAAGATACACTGTAAAGCCAGAAACATATATAATTTATAAAGTTATAAAGCTCAAACATTAGATGTTCTGAGCCAACAACATTTTTTCTGCAGTGGCATCTTAAGCATGAGAAGTTAAAAGTATGAGAAGTTAAATGCCTATGTATGTCATAAAAAACTACAGCTGGTTAAAATACATGCAAAATGATCTGCCGTAGCACCTTTTACTCCCTTGTTCACCATAGAACGGTGTTTTTTAAATTGATTTATCTTGAACTCATTAGTCTAAACCTCTATTGGTTAAACCACCTTCAGGTATATGTTGAACTAAAACCTGTTCAAAATTGCATTCACAAAAACAATTTCACAAATTCTTGGTCTGATCACGGCGGCAGCCACAACACTGGAACGCTCATTTCTCCAATAGCACCTCCTCCTCTTCCCCAAATGCATTGTGTGCCCTACTTTATCTCATCCATCAGGGCCGCACCTGTCACTCACCCATTGCTCACTGTCGGCGCCCCCACCAGGACGTGAGCGGGAGTGTCATTTGTTGTGCTGTTAGATATGCAGCTGTGCGTGTTAGAGCCTTGTTGATGTCTCAGTCATGGTAGCGGGACACTTTTTTATCCTAAATGTGTCTGAGGAGACTAAAGATTTGTAAACGGTCTGGCAGAGGACGCACTAAAGCTATCATCATGTCTAAGGCCAGTATCAACAAGGTTCTTATGAAATATTGATGGAGGTTTTCACATAGCAATATTGATAGGCCAAGATTGTCTGTTAGGAGTTGAAAGGTTGCATTGACAAACAAAAATCACTAAACATTTGGAAGGCTCAAAGATTTACCATGTACCTACTTGTCTCCATGGAGAAGGAGGGAAGTTTAATGTTTGTGGAACATTCTATGAAAAAGATCTATATGGAGACAAACGTTGACAGGTTTGATCTGAAGAAAGACGAGTTAAAATGCATGTTTAAAGGTATTTTTAGCGATTGAAATGCCCAAAATGTAATAAATGCAAGATAGTTTAATGCCACACTGTGGAACAGAAATGTTTGAATCATTAATATTTTTCATGGAGAAAAGTATAGCTAAACCACATTATTTCTGTGGCCCCATGCATGAACCTGACAACCCATATATATATATATATATATATATATATATATATATATATATATATATATGAGATATAACTATGATAACATACCTTATCATATTATCTTTCTTTTGTGTATTTGTTGATGTTTTGTGGGTTGTCAGTTTCATACATGGGGCCACAGATGTATTTATTTCAATAGTATTAAATTACTGACATATTAAGAAAGAGTTCAGTTTTGCGGTTGTATATATTTATAGCACTTTTACATCAAGAGACCACACAATTATGTACTGGAGGCTAGGTTATCAATCTGGTCATGCCTAAGGACACAACAGACACAACAGCACTGACGGGAGCGAGGATCGAACTACCAACATTCAGGTAAGCAATGCTGAACTGTTGCCTATATTCTTTCACATTGTTTATAACACAGCTCTTGTCTTTCCATTCGAGGTAAAAACAGCGTTTCTTCAGAGACAAGGTGAGAAGTATTTGATGCCAATGCCTTAATCAAGGTTTATCTGCACGGTTATGCTAATATTTGTCCTGCATGATTTCCATTTGAATAGCCCCGCCTGATGTGTAAGCAGCTGTTTTGTGTTTGTTTTTCAGAAACGACGAGGAAAAGAAAAATATGCATCTTCTTAATGACTGCTTACAGAGGTCTGTGCCAATCTCAATACAAGTTAATTCAATGTGAAACTCAACTATAGACCTGCCTTGGAGGGTGCGTTCCGAATAACAATATAAAAAGACTCATACCAGGTGTAGACTTGCCCATGTTCAATTGCACAAGACTTAAAAGTGCTTAAAAATTGATGCGCCCCGTTACACTGAGCGGCGAGCACTGCGCTCGCCGGTCTGGTAGCCGTGCGGAATCCCCAAAAAGTCTTTATTTGCAAGATGCTTCAAGGTCATTAGACGAGTGTTCTTGTGCAAAACCACGTGAATCTGCATGGCGTTGTCAAAAATAGATGTCAGTTGACCACCAACCCTGGAGTCAGAGTACACAAGGCATCAAGCACTAAAAGTATGTATGTTTAGTCAAATCAATTATTAGAATGTCTATAGAAGAGATCTGAGCCAAAAGCATTGGGGCTTCAAACCAGTCCAGTGTGTTTACACAAGTTTTGATGCGTAGTACATTGCTTTGACTTGGCGATAAAAATGCTTGAAATAATAGTGCAATCTAAAATATGTCGGTGAAATCCCTCATTTGATCAGGATCGTTCCATGTAGAAAAAGTTTAGTGTAATCATCTGGACACTGTTTTAAGATAAGATAAGATAAGATAAGATATTCCTTTATTGTCCCACATGGGGAAATTTCATTGGTGCAACGCAGGTAGATACAGAGATAGATACAGAAGAACAGATCACTTATAGGAAGTCTGAAAAACACTTTCAGTAGAAGATCTCCTATAAATAAATAAAAAACTCCCATAGACAAATAAATAAATAAATACATAAATACCATTGCATGTGATCACGACAGTAATTGCACATGAATATGTGTCACGACAGCACATAGATTGCACATGAATTTCACATGAATTGCACATGAATTCCAACAGCAATTGCACATATGACAGAGTTGCACATCAGTATTAGGTTAGGTCAGTATTGCGAGTGTTCAGTACTAACAGTTTTTGTTTATCGTCTCATTCTCAATCTGCGGATCTACTCTGATAATATCGCCTGTCCTGGTTATCTTTTTGTTTACACTGTCTTAAGTTTCACTTGCAAATAATCTTCTTTCAGATCTTCCCCTGTATAAATAATAAATACAAAAAATGGAAATTACATTTCCAGAATAGCACGTTGGCGAGCCCCCCAAATCTGAAAAGTTACATAGCGCACTTTTAAATTTAATTTCAGATCATCTTGCAACAATTAGGATTTGATTAAATTAGCTATATCAACCTCTTAAATGTATTAATGTTGCTTTTTTAATACACTTGAACCTAAAAGTGCCATAGAAGAAGATTATATCCTAAATTTGGGTCAGCAGTGGAAGGCTCAGTGTGACCTTTATGAATAAACTCTGCAGACAAATGGCCACCGGGAATGCCACACACAGAGTCAGTGACCAGATGCACCCAGCAGCAATAGAACAAAACAACCATATTGTTATTTTATGTGGTTTATTTTTGGATATTAAGTGAGACATTGAACATCACTTATGTCTTGGCTAATTTAAGTGCCATCATGTATTGTACTATTGAAAATCAGGTGAAAGCTTGTTGTAAATGTGAAATAAACACATAACATCTGATTTTGGCAAAGGGCACGATTCACACACACAGCTTTACAATAACTCCATTTCAGTAGTCAAAATGTTACATAGCGTTGTGTCTGTGGGCTTTTGAAAATGGTCATTTAATTACATTAGACACTAAACATAAGATATAAAAACATCTATTGACATTTGAAACAAAAGAAGCCAATGACACTCTTCTGTTATATAGTCCATGACCATGTATGTGTTGTCCACTTCTCAGTCCGGATACAGGATGAAGCCGGAGAAGGTGCTGTACTTGTTGTTGTTGCCTCCGTGCGCTTTGCCTCCGTCCAGTTTGACGTACACCTCGTCTCCAGAGTCTAGGTGCAGCAGCGCGGTGTTACTGGCGTAGTCGTAGTTTTGGTCCGCGTCCTGGGCGATGGCACTAGCTCTTACCTGTGAAAAGAAAAGAAAAAAACATTATAAGTACTCCATGAACTACAATTTAAATCACACGGCACTCATCCGATTAGGCACTGGCGAGACAATTGGCTTTTACGCACGAGCGTGTCGTCCAACAGAGCGTTCACTTGACCACAAATAAGACTCCTTTTGCGATGCAGGCACACTAATTGGTAAAATAAAATGTTATTTCTGGTGCACAAGACGGGGAAATGGGTGAGAGACGTGCATGCGATGCGCGAATTGTGCGTAAAAATTAGTCCAAGCATGATTTAGCACCAAATGACAAGAATGGAAATCGTGTTTCCAGCAATATTCTGCTCATAAGCCACATAGCGGTCCGTGGTGTATGGATGCCATTAAAACCGCTTCAGCCTGACATGTGTCATGTGAATAGACCAGTGATATGCCCCCTTTAAGAGAACGTGCCAAAACAGGCACGTTCTCTTAAAGCAACAAACAAAACAAACAAACCTTTTGGAATTGTTTGTATCAAATGCTTTTGCTGGACCAGGCTTCTCTCTGTCTTACCTGTCCGTTCTTGCACAGGTCAGCCCACATGCTGGTGCCGTCTCCTCCGCGCATCAACACGTGGTAGGTGAAGAAGTACATCCCGGACACCTGACACGTGAACTTGCCAGTGCTCGCGTCGTAATGGTTTCCAAGGTTGGTTATCACGTCGTCAAACTTTAGCACCTCGTACCCCTCGTGGGGGTTCTTGAGACCAACATAAAATGCGACGCGTAAAGGGTTCGCGGACGAGTTCCTGTCGCTCTCAGTGGTTTCCGTAGTCCCGGTGGTTAACGTTGGTACGGACAGTTTGTTGGGGCCCCTTTCTCCCGGTGGACCCTTCGGTCCTGGAGGTCCCGGCGCGCCTGGTGGTCCTCTTGGTCCGGGTTTCCCCGGTCGGCCCGGTTCTCCGCGCGTCCCCTGCGCCACAGGAGGCTGTGGAAGCGCGTTTCCACTCTGCTTCATGGCTGTTGCGCTCCCGGGTTTGGCGCTGTAGGGATCACATACCATGCGGCAGGTGCCCATCATCTCATAATAGTGCGCTGTGCTCTCGGTGGAGCGCAACATGAAGAGAGGGACTGCGATGACCACCGCCAACAGGACCATCACGGAGAGGCTGACTGCGACCAACAGCGCCCGCTTCCTCCCGGGACAGATGGACGGCGCGCAGTCCGCGGAGGTGCGCCGAGAGGGAATGATGGCTGCAGAGACTTTCACTCAGTAAAGTGCGGTGGTCCTCCTCACGAGCGCATCCCTTTGCGTCCACGTTCCGGCGTCAGTCTCTGGGTTTGTGGGCAGCGGCTGGGACCGGGCTGAGCGCGCGGGAGAGTTGGATGGAGGAGAGCGCACGGCCAGATGTGGATAGATGTAAAGCAATTCAGACCGGAAGAGAGCGATCTGACCTTCAGATTAAGAGATGGGCAGTTATGTGTTTATCAGATGTCACATTAGTTGAACTGTTAGGCATTCTCACGTGATTTAAGGAGTATAATTGATGAGCCATGAATGAGGTCAAAGACAGTGCCATGTCAGTTTGTGCAAGCCATTTGAACTGTTATAATGTGATGTCTGCTTATGCACCTGCTCCTGTGGAAATCCACATATGAATAGTCATCTAATAACCTAATCTGTTGGCTATTGTGCTTTAATTGAAGTGATTTTTCAGTGTCTATAGATTACAGCAAGAATACTTGATGTCCAACCCAAACCAACCCAAATGAATCCAACCCAAATCTTAACCCTCTCTCTTTGCCATTGTGTGCATGTAGACTACAAGCAGCAGCAGGGTGCGTGAGAGTGCATTTGACTCAGATAAAGTCACTCTGCTAGCTCAGGGCTGCTTACCGAACATTCATGAAGCACCCAACCAAAACAAACTATAGAAAAGTCACCCAAGTACAAAAAGTGAGGCGTATATATGATTCAGGACTAAACTCTCCACAACATCTTCATCAGCCTGGGGAGATGATGTCTTGTTTTCGGGGAAGAGACTTTGAATTCAAATTTTGCTCAATTAAAATTCCCCTAGAGCATGGCCGATCATTACTCTGTTGCATACAAATTCGTCTCCAATGGCCTCTTTAGTTTTTGAGGACACCGAGCACTTGAAAAATAAAGTTGAATAAGACCTTTGCTCCTTAAAGGTGCAATGGACGATTTTTCGGCAATTTGAGAACGCAGGCGGAAGTGCGCATGCGCACTCCCCCGTGCGGACTGATACAACACACACGTGCGTTTGTTTAGTAGAGCGATGGAGCGCATCGCATCTCTCGTCTCCCGTAGATTTCAGTCTTCATTTTGCCCTGTACACTGAGGGAACTATATTATGATAGATCAATGCGCTTAGACACGCAGAAATGTGGAACGATCCGCACGCGGCTGCAGGTGAGTGGTAGGTGTGATTTATGATTGATACGTGGCAGGACTAATCGGTAGTCTACGCCACGAGGAAATAAGACTCAGATTTATGCCAAAAAAATTATCCATTCAACCTTTAATCTAATTGTTTTTGCAATCCTAAGAGGCTTGTTGAAACATACATTTATCCACAAAGATAGGTCTTAAAACGTGTTGCAGTCTGGGTTTCTTCTCAATCACACAGGGCTTTAGAGCTCAAGTTGATGTCTGAGGATGTATCTGGGACATGGGGCTTAATGCACAAGCCCGCTGTGGTAGCAATTTCGGCCATGCTCAAGTCAGATTTAACTCTCCAAAATGGCTGATGTCTGGAGGTGAGGGAGAAAACCCCCCAAGCGGCAACTTGCGTCACTTATCCTGACATTGGGGCTAGCAATTGACTGGTCTTTGTGTTTCATATATTCATAGGAAGGAAAAATGTATTTGAACACCTGCCAATCAGCAAGAATTCTGCCTTTAAAAAGTCCACCTCTACTGCACTTATTAATCTAAATTAGTAGCACCTCTTTTGGCTCATTAGCTGCATAAAGACACCTGTCCACCCCATAATCAGTCAGACTCCATCTACTACCATGGACAAGACCAAAGAGCTGTCAAAAGACACCATAAACAAAATTGTAGACCTCCACAAGGTTGGAAAAGGCTACGGGGCAATTGTTAGAAAATGGAAGAGGATAAAGATGTCTGTCAATCTCCCTCAGACTCGGGCTCCATGCAAGATCTCACCTTGTGGGGTATCAATGATGACAAGGAAGGTGACTAATCAACTCAGAACTTCATGGGAGGAGCTGGTCAATGATCTGAATAGAGCTTGGACCACAGTTTCAAAAGTTACTGTCGGTAATACACTTCACCGTCATGGTTTAAAATCATGCATTGAATTGAAGTTTCCCCTGTCAGCACATGTTCAGGCTCATCTGAAGTTTGCCAATGATCAACTGGATGATCCAGAAGAGTCATGGGAGAAAGTCATGTGTTCAGATGACACCAAAAATAACTTTTTGGTATGAACGCCACTCGTCGTGTTTGGAGGAAGAAGAAGGACGAGTACCATCCCAATAACTCACTCCCTACTCTGAAGCATGAAGGGGGGAACTTCCTGCTCTGGGGTGCTTTTCTGCACAGGGGACAGGACGACTGCACCGTATTAAAGAGAGAATTAATGGGGCCATGTATTGATTTTGGGTAACAACCTCCTTTCCTCAGTCAGAGCATTGAAGATGGGTTGTGACAATGAACCGAAGCACACAGCCAAGACAACCAAGGAGTGGCTCCGTAACAAGCATATCAAGGTTCTGGAATGCCCTATTCAGTATCCAGACCTAAATCCAATAGAAAATCTTTAGAGGGAGCTGAAACTCTGTGTTGCTCTGAAACCTGATAGAGCTAGAGAAGATCTGTGTGGAGGGGATTATTTTCCTCACTGTATATATAGCTTATAAAAAAGGATCAAGTTAAACAGTTACTGTTGTAACAATATAATTTCTCATGCGCCAAATGGTATGATATTATTTTATCTGTACAGGCATAGTGCACGAGACAAAGTCAAAGAAGAGATGCTGGTGCTAATTTACACCTGAAGTCCTGAGCTTGTAGATGTCATAGAAGTGTTTGAAAACAGATTTTAGTATGTGGATGAATAGACCAATAAAAATGTACAAATCTGCTTACAGTGTTGCCCGGTGGTCGAGTGCTTAAGGCGGCAGCACATGGGCCAGACTCCATGTGCAGCTGGCTGTAATGTCGTGAATTCTAATGCCCTCCCTGCATGCCCTCCCTTCTCTCTCTGATCAGCTGTCCTGTCTATTAAATCCTATGGGCCAAAAAATCAGAGTCACATCACTCAACTAAATTCTAAAATCATCAAGTTCACAATTTACACACACTATATCGCACAATATATTTTTCTTTGTCATACACCCTCTTTCATCTTTTCTTTCAGGTACTACACATTACAAGTTTTCGTTCAAGTTCATCATAAATGTGTGCAAAACAACAGTAATTTCTTCATCAGAAATGCAAACATTTGACATCTAGTGCAAGTTTGAATGTCTGCAGGGAAATTGAGGAAAAGGCTGATGTGGCGAGTGCGGTCCTACATTTAGGGATGCTGCACTCTCCTCTAGTGGATGAGTGTGTTAATCATGTTACTTTTTCTGAGCTCAGCAACACAAAGCCTCTCAGAGGAGTAACAGCACCATAAAGAATTTTGAAGAGTAGGCAAATATTGGCATATGTCAACAAATTATTATAGTTTAAAAACATATACAAGAAAAGGACCGTGGTAATACTGTCGAGGTTTCATACCATGAATCTTGACCGCCCATTTTTATAATGATTCAACAGGTTTCAAAACAGTTTGGCACCCCTACTGCTGGAAGTACGGTACAGAAAACAAAATAATGTATTCCATTTTTTTAATCTTATATTGATTGGACACAAATTCTACAGCAGATGCACTTCACAATGCCAAACATGACCTTTTTCCTAGCTTTAGGACTGACACAATGATTGCTTGTTATGACCCCTTTATATTCCTCATCAATTTCATACACTCTTTAAAACAGCCTTGTTTAAATGACCTTTGTGGATTTTACAGTTAACCATGTCTTTGGGCCATAGTGAGACATTATGCAATTTTTCTCTCCTCCCCACGGCCTCTGCGCCATACTAATATAATGGCATGTTTGGAGACTGCTGTGTCATGCACTGGGAGCCAGTTGTGCACCAAATGAATCAGACATCATTAGACTATCCCCTTGTTTTTGTCTGTGCGCTTCCTACAGCATGATATGACGTTAAGAAGCTTTTTTCAATTGTCACTAGGTATTATGTTCAAACTTTGCAGGGAAAACAACAAGATGGCGATGACAGCTTGCACCATCAGCTCTTGTCTCAAAGTGTGACCCTAATAGCGGGTGAGGAGGACCACCCAGACACCTCCGTCCCATCCAGCCCTCGAAAGCACGAGCTAACAAAGCTCCCTGAATGTGCTTTGAAACGCTTTGACATTGCATTCCCATCACATGTTAGCACCAACAAAACAGAGTAATTACAGTTGACAGACAGTTGTTTGGTTAAATACTGTTTTATCACAATTCACAGTATACATTTACCTTTACGCTACCTTGGTCCTACCTTGGAAGAGTAAAGATTTTGAACAAATGAAGGGGTAACGTCTTTCAAAACAAAAAGCAAATTTAATAGTAAGCTAAAATCTGCTTTTTTAATGTCACAGTAAATAATCCGGCTCAATGATAGTTCCATTATTTGCATAATCATTTTGTATAGTTGCTGTTTACACTCCAAATACCTGTTCTTACAAAACACTTAATTTGTCTAGTCTTGGGACTGACGCAATGGGGAAATGTGTAATTATTGTTTTGTGCTAACTGAATTTGCCCTAATTCAATTATAACTCTTCCTACTCAATTGAATGGAAGTGGAAAATGGACACATTGACGTTGAATTTAGAGATTTTACATCATATGCCTGTTTAGACATAACTTTCCACACATCCTCTATATTGTACTTTACTCGTAAGCAAATTGTGGACTAAAATAATTCACAACTGGCCAGTGGAATGCCAAAAAATCATGCATAATTGATATTCCTCACAAAATATATATGTTTTCTCTATTTTTAACACATTGTTGATACATTAGTTTATCTGCACATATATATTAAATGTTTAGACCAGTTCAAGCTTTGGTGGAGCAACCGTAATCAAATATAGGAAGATCTTTCAGAGCATTTGAATACTAAACTTATTGCTATCGGAATTGATATTGCTATGGATTGTATTACTTCATATCGAAACAGAAATGACTGCTATCATCTATCACATCACTGAGAGATCGTCCAAATTGGATTCTTTAAATTCTAACCTATATATATATTTTATACTTTCTATCTAATAACAAATATTATAAGGAAAAAGCCCTGGCTCTCTGGTTGATAAAACAAGGCATTTCGTTCTAGGATAGCGGGCCCACCCTGAACATTTTAGCCCATCTGACACGGGACATCCTTGGGTCACTGCACCGAGAGCCACAAGTCAGTGATATCTATGAATGAGAGCCTGTTAAATTTGGATATCTATGCCAAGGACTGTAACCCAGAGTGTAAACCGACAAGAGGCCGTGGCCACTGTATGTGTGTGTGACAGTGATGTAGTGTGGTGAGAGCCTGAGGGATTCAACCTTTTGCAAGTGGCAAAGGCAGAAATGATGAAGCCATGTTGACAGCGTTTAGCCTGAGGTAGGACTTAGTTTTAACACGCTTTTTGTAGGTTAGGGTAGAAGTTAGATGACAACAAGCAATAATATAATATGGATCTAATGTTTAAATATGATTAACCGATAGAGGCTGGTTGCATCTGCTTAAAGGTGCACTGTGTAACGTTTCTGGTGAAGGGTCTGCCACCTGGTTGCCTCCATGGAGATGTTATTTATTTGCCTAGAATCTTTCAGATCTCGGCCTCATCTACAACGGATGAGTAGGAATTTTGCTGAGCAAGTATAGTGTAGGCTTACACCACACAAACTCCAGATTTATAAAACCCTCTGTGCTGGAATCTGGAATCTGGAATCTGGTGAACCCAGGTCACGTCACGCCCTCTCCACACTTCTAAAACGTAAAAAGTGGGCCATTCAAAGTGACTAATGAATGAGATTTACACAAACATGAGCCAATAACCTCTGGGTTTGACTGAGGCACATGGGTCAAAGAGGGAGGGACTAACATCAGTAACATCAAAGACTTTATGACAAATACAAATTAAAGTGATTGTTACCACTCTTCTCTCTCAAATTCACTTTAAAAAGACAGAATAAATTGTGTTTTAGTCCCCTATACATAATACTATTCAGGCAGGAGGCTATTTCTGCAGATATTGTTTCAGTTATGCTTCAGACTCTTATGTGGGGACAGACAGTGTGCTCGAGTGGCACGGATGCCCTTCCTTACAGCATGAAAGCAAGGGCAGGTATGGATGGATCAGCAGCAGAGGGACAAACACTTTTGCAGCAGAGAAGTGCAGGTAGAACAAAAAAACGAAGCATGTGACACATAAGTGCTGTCAGGCGCTCTTAGTCTGCCAATAAAACTGCGGAATGTAAAAACTTACTTCAGTGAGTGCGCCTCACCGGGTCTGCAAAACAATGAAGGGATCTGGGTCTGGGTCAGGTTCAGATGCTGGGCTACATGTCGTCCACAGGTTTGGGTTGGATCATTTGAGTCGATCCAAACTCCAGTGCGTGCGATGCGCAAAGACAAATTGGATCTGTGTCTTGTTTCAGTGCTTCAGACCAAACCTGGCTCATGGAGAAGTTCTTTCATATATCCATGCACAGATTCAGAGGATCTTCTCTGTAGGGTCACGGTCACAGACACAGACTCATTATCTTATCTTATCTTATAAGGTCACTGCGCAGACTGAGAGAGAGCACCTGAGAATGTGCATGCGCTTGTGCACGAGTGTGCCTATGTGTCGTATCATGTGTTTCCAGAATAATGAGTGGACTACACAGCCCTTCTCCGTGTGTAGGCCAACTTCTTTTTGAATGAGTTTAGGCAAAAATATGTATTTTCCAACGATTTCTTGACTCAAACTCCTTCTCTTTTGTGCAGAACTTACAGGAGGGTCTCAGTTTGTGTAGAGATAAGCAAAATCCTGCGCCTATATCATGAATGGCGCTGAGCAGAGCTGGTCTCCATGGAAATAGAGACATTTAATATCATACGGAGGAACATTCATCTCCATGTAGATAAGCAGGTTGTGGACCCTTCAAATAAAATCATTGTTATTTAAAGATAGATAAGAATAATCCATCCACACATTAGTTCCATCAGTTCCTTAACCATCATTAACCTTAACTACAAGTACTAATAGTACTACCAACCTTTGATTCTACTATTACTTCAGCCTATGAATTACTCTCAAACTTTTCACACCTAGGATAACATTTGGCTTTCTGAGTACCCCTAGATCAAAACCCAGACTTTAACAGGCCTCTATTAGGGCTAAACCAGGTCTAAAATAAGACTCAATCACGTTAGCTGTACCCAAACTATGACAAATCTATGACACCCTAACTTTTGTGTATTTCCCATGATAATTTCTCCTTAACTGCCATAAAATGCATCAAATATCTCTAGTGAATGTTGTGTTTTGGTGTAGCATGTCACACACTTTGCCAGCCGTTATTTCGTCTTCTTTTTAATGCTGAGTTAGTCTTTATCTTGGGCTCGCACTCGGAGGCGTGGTCTGGGCGGGACTTACCGCGTGCGTCAGCTTATCAGGAAGAAACGACGCACAGCGAGGTTCTCATGGAAGCAACCGAGGTGAGTTTCCCCTTCAAAAATACACCTCCGACTATTGATTACCAGCGAATCAAAATGAATTCCCAATGCTTTTAAACGCCTGTATTCATCATTGTTTTATTTAGGTTGTTGAGTGAGGGCAAAGTGGTTGTTTTTTGAGTGAAAAGTTTACAAAAGTTACCAAAGACGCGTAAAAAAGTGGTTTCACGCTGCGCGCCTGTGTAACCCTCTTAACATTGTTGCCAATTTCCTTTTGATTGAAAATGGAAAACAGAGTAATAGACTAACGCATACATCCGCAAACGTGTCCAAATAAACGCGGTCTCTTCTTCAATTCGGCATGACATTTTTTTCTGTTTCATTAAGTCCCTGTATTTTATTTGGTCTTTTGACATGATGGAGCGCTCTACGGCAATGGCATACAAGGCTTTGGCATACAAGGCTTTCTATTATAGGCTTCTTCACTGATGCTTTATTAACGCGCTGATTCTAGGACATGTCACTTGAGACTGGAATAATAGTGCCCTCTTCTCTGCTTCTCTGTCTCTAAAACGTGTCCTTAAAAGACCCCTGATTATACAAAAGTTGCTTGTCTTTTTTTTTTATAAAGTCTGAATGCTTGTAAGATTCGTTAATTACTTAGTTATTACTCAGGTTATCAGTTCTTGTAAGTTTATAATCATAATACCTATTGCAAAGAAGGGAAACTGAAGATGTAGACTATACAGGGCCAATATGGTTTCAGATTAATTCATAAATTAAATTGCGTTTGTGATGATATGCTATGGTTTGCTTTAGTTTGTTCCACAGTGTAGCATTAAACTTGTCTCTTTGATTCCTACTTCACTCCTAGACATTTCCCCCCATTTAGGACAACATTTAAATGGCCTCATATTGTTTCTCTTCCTGCAGATTGGATTCTAAGCATGCGCGACGATATGTCCAATCCTTTGATCCGAGACCGGGGCTCGCGACACCTGGAGGCCTCGCACACTGAACCAGGATCTCTGCTGGTCGGGGTTTTGGGCACAGGGGACTTCTCTCGCTCTCTGGTCTGGCGCCTGGTTTCGTCCGGGTACCAAGTGGTGGTGGGGAGCCGCAGTCCAAAGCGATCGGCATTGTTTCCTGAAGAGGTTGAGGTATGGCTCTTTGATTACAAAGTCTCAAATGGTTATACCAAAACTATTTCATTTTTAGACATGGGGCGATTGAGAGCCGTGTTTTTGTCCCCCCAGGGCAACTGTGGTCAGCTCTGGGGGGTGTAGAGAGTCTTTTGAAACTGACAAAAGTGCTTTTACACATTTACTTTATCGAGGGTTTCTGCCTGACACTTTGTGCATGCATTTCCCCCCCTGGACCATTTCACTGTAATTCACATACCGTAATTACATGTTTGCCTGGATTTCCTCTGCTTAACCTAATTACTGTTGTCATTCTACTGAAGGATTTTGGCTTTGAGCTTTGGGTTGTGTGAGAACAATACAACATTGTTATGTGTTTATTATGTGTGAATAGGTTAAGCATGCTTGTTTTGTTAGGTACATATGTAAGGTAGAAGTGAATTGATTGCTTAATAAGTAAAATATAAACATATTCACAAATGACACACATTAAAGGCGCAATGGACGATTTTTGGGCGATTTGAGAACGCAGGCGGAAGTGCGCATGCGCACTCCCCCGTGTGGACCGATACAACACACACGTGCCTTTGTTTATTAGTGCGATGGAGCGCATCGCATCTCTCGTCTCCCGTAGATTTCAGTCTCATATGAGTCAACTCGAACTGTCTCTCTCCGTCCTAATTTTGTCCCGTACACGGAGGGAACTATATTATGATAGATCAATGCGCTTAGACACGCGGAACCGTGCTGCTCATGGGGACGAGCCAGACGCGGCTGCAGGTGAGCGGTAGGTGCGTTTTATGATTAATACGTGGCAGGACTAATCGGCAGTCCACGCCACGAGGAAATAAGACTAAAGTTTGGGCCAAAAAAATTGTCCATTCCACCTTTAAGATCATTTTTAAAACTATGCAGGGGACTATTTTTTTTTTTGCAAGCTACTGTTTACTACTGTGTGTGGCCACTGCATGACTGAAAAACACTAATTACATCAAATTGAGCCTTGACAAAAACCTTTACTGTAAAATGGATAACACAATGCTGGAAAAACAATTGAATTTATTATAATATGAACTTGTATGTATACCATCTAATGTAAGAAAATAGTCATTATTAAAAAGCGCTATAAATAAAAACACTCAGGTACAATTTCTGAAGTAAAACTGCCCCTTGTTTACTCTTGTTTGAATAGAATGTTTTGATCAGTGAACTTGAAAAGAAATGTATTTATCTTACTATCTTATCGTAGTAAACATGATTAATCATTACTGAATACTATTTACAATAATACAGTAATAAGAAATACAATATTAGAAATTGCAACACAAAATAATAGCAGTTTCTTTAGATTAGCATGACTATTTCTGTTCCAGGTAATTCTAAAATCATTCATCAAAGGCATGATTTTCTTTTCTACATTAATACTTACTCTTGCTCTAGTTTTGATACTAGTTTATAATTAGAATCCAATATCCATTCGTTTCTGGGTATTGATTATTTTGACAACCCTAATTAAAACAATGTTCCTAGAGTTGTAATTAACAGTATATGGTTTTGTAAGGTGGTGTCTCAACTGGAAACCGCGAGCCAGGCCGACCTGCTCTTCGTGGCCTTGTTCCCGGAGCACTACTCGAGCCTGGTGGAGCTGAAGCAGGTTTTGGAGGGGAAGGTCCTGGTGGATGTGAGTAACGGTCTACGCATCAGTCAGGACGGGCCTTCAAACGCAGAGCAGCTCGCCGACATGTTCCCCGGGAGCCACGTGGTCAAAGGGTTCAACACCATCTCTGCATGGGCGCTACAGACCGGCCCGAGAGATGGCAGCAGACAGGTATGGGAGAAAAGGGTGGAAGAACTGGATACTTAGTAGATTTGTTGTAAAAATATAATGGAGAATTTGTCTCCTTAATACGTATGCCCAAAACATGCACAATACCAGTAAGTAAAATCCTCTAGCTAAGGCAGTCTGAAAAATTAACACTTAACAATTGTATTTATTGAACAGTGAAAAGTACATTAATTGGCACCTAAAAACAAGAAACTCATGTGTAATTTATGAAAAGGCTTTGGTTTTCTTCAGCCCTCAATGATTTATACAACAATAATCCACAATCTCTCTTTTGCATTTATTCATTTGCAGTTGTTTTTATTGCTCATCATGCAATAACTGATGACAATAACAATACTGTTTGAAGGATCGCCTCGCCACAGACTGTAACTTGATACATACGCTTAATGCTTTACTTTTAGCATTTTTATGGTGACAAGAAAATAGCGCAGTGTCCACAAGAAAAATGACATAGTGCACCTCCAATTAAATTAGAGCAAAGTTTTGTTTAACATTGCATTTCAAGTACTTCTTTTGTATGCTGCTTGTGCACAATAACATCAACTCTCAAAAATTAAAAAGTCTTTTCTCTTGCAGGTTTATCTGTGCAGTGATAGTAGCACGGCCAAAGCGTCGGTCTCACTGCTGTGCAGAAGAATGGGCTTCGTCCCTGTCGACATGGGCCTCCTGTCCACCTCTTTGGAAATCGAAAACATGCCTTTATATCTTTTCCCATCTTGGAAAATCCCAGTGCTCCTCTCTTTTGGCCTCTTTCTATTTTTTTACCTGTACAACTTTATCCGGGATGTGTTGCATCCTTACGTCTCCTCTGGTAAAAGCACTTTCTACAAAATGCCCATTGAGTTGGTGAACGTCACTTTACCCTGTGTAGCGCTAGTGATGCTAACGCTAGTCTACGCGCCAGGCTTGTGCGCCGCTTTTCTACAGTTGCGCTGGGGAACAAAATACAAGCGTTTCCCGGACTTTTTGGATAAGTGGTTGATTCAGAGGAAGCAATTTGGGTTGTGTAGCTTTCTCTGTGCAGTGCTGCACATGATCTACAGCCTGTGTCTACCAATGAGGAAGTCGGCACGCTACAAAATGTTAAATCTGGCTTTTAAACAGGTATGTTAAGAATTCTGTATATGAAAGGTTTATTTTTGATTGATTAGTGTGACTGTTTCAGCTAAGATTAATCTGTCTTTAAACTTTTACATTTTATTTTAGAAACATAAAAGTGACCATATCAGGACAAAATGTTGTCTATTTTACTGTTTGATTCCAGGTAAAGAGTGGTGTGGAGGACTCGTGGGTGGATGAGGAGGTCTGGAGGATGGAGTTGTACGTTTCCGTTGGGATAATGGCCATTGGGGTCCTGTCTCTGCTCGCCGTCACTTCACTGCCCTCTGTGGCCAATACAGTTAACTGGAGAGAGTTCAGCTTCATACAGGTAGAATATAATTTAATGTTTAATGTTATTTCACTAAATATAAGCTCTAAAACTGCATTCTGGACGATGAAAAATGATGTTTAATCAGTATCAATTATCATCAATGTCAAAATGTAGCACTTGCTTGGTAGTCAATAGAGTTAAGGTGTTTGAAGTGTCAAGAGCGTATGAATTGCTTCACTCCGCAGTGTGCCACAGATAGATCTTGCACCCTCTGCTGGTTTTAATAGTCATTTCACAAGGAAAGTGATGTGACTTGTTTGCATACTGTGCATACTGTGCATACTGTGCAGAATGTAACTTTTCTATGGCTTTGCCTGGATTGTTCCACTACATTAAACATTCATACCTTTAATTTATTCCATCGCAGGTGTTACCTTGATAAACATGCATTCTTACAGTGAGCGCCGTCACCTCTGTACAGATCTGACCTGTAACTTGGCCCGGTGCAATCACCCTGTGTCCATGGAGTTAGAAACCACTGCGTGTCCATGGAGATGGATAGATTCAATGCCAAATTATGAAACATTGCCGGCAAAGCAATACCATCTCCATGAAGGAAGAGGGCAGATCCCTCACCAGAAAATTATACTTTTTTCTTATGCAATTTATTAATGACAATGATTAATTGGAAACTTAAATAGATAATTGGCTCGAGCCATTCCATGGAATGGAACGAGCCAATTGTTCTTGCCATGGTTCTTTTTCTTATTATTGTTCTTTCATGGTAATTTTGCCACAACTCGGGCCTTTTTGACCCCCTAACGTTGATGATTGTCTCACATGGGGAAATAGACACGATCGGCTCGGCCCGAACTCGAATAAAATGGACTAGTTCAAAAAAGAAAAAAACATGAAACTCTTAATCTTTGGCCTAGGCACATGAGACTTGGAAGAGTGATAGAGCTACCTTTGACGAGTAAAACACACCTGACAGCATCGCTGTGTGATAAACAGGAAGTCAGCCATGTCGAATCAAAGTGGCACCGCCACGTTTGACTTTTTTTTTCCAAAATCATACTTGTCCAAGGTTTTTTGTCCGATCGAGCACAAAACACACTCCCCCGTGCGGGACGGATCGCATCGCATCTCTCGTCTCCCGTAGATTTCCGTCCACTTCTGCGTCAGCTCGAACTGTCTTTCTCCGTCTTCATTTTGTCCCGTACACTGAGGGAACTATATTATGATAGATCAATGCGCTTAGACACGCAGAAACGTGGGGACGAGCCGCACGCGGCTGCAGGTGAGCGATAAGTGCGTTTTATGATTGATACGTGGCAGGACTAATTGGCAGTCCACGCCACGAGGAAATAAGACTCAGATTTGGGCCAAAAAAATCGTCCATTCAACCTTTAATTTCCTGTTTGTTCAAGGACAAGTCACGCCTAATGGAATTGATCTACGGAGCTCATATTTCACTCACTAATGCGTTTTTATGGTCTGAGTGGACATAATTAATACCATCTAATAAATTTACTCTATAGCGCTTCCTACCCATTGTGTGAAAAACTCAACATTGTCTGATTTGTTTGAAACTCATAGGTTATATTCTCCTCAAGACCCCATGAAAAAAAGTTTATTGCAGATATTGTGTATTTTCACAATTGGCCAGCAGGGGCGCAATGAATGCCTTCACTTCCTCTTTTATTTTGATGGAACATTTCCTCTCGTGCCGTGGTCTCAGCATTAGCGGTAGCATCAGCATTAGCGGCGGGTCTGTGTTGCTAGGTGACGGGGGTACAGGGAGGAGGGGGTTTAAAGAATAAAGTTTAAAGAATAAAGTCTAAAGAATAAAGTCTTAAGAATCAAGTCTAAAGAATAAAGTCTAAGAGAATGCAGTATCGGGGCAATCGCGATCAATAAAGTCTGGCGGTAATGCAACACTTGGATGCCAACTGCCATAAAACAACAACAACAACAACAGGCAGTCGCGCGGGAAGCCGGTCGCACAGGAAGGCGGTCGAGCGGGTGGCGAGAGCCATCATCGCTGCTGCCGCGGCTTTAATTCTGAATTAGTTTCATTATGTGATTCAGTAGTTTTTTTAGAAATTATGTAACACATTTTTTTTACCTCCTTTTTAGTTGCAAATTCAACAATTGTTTATTGCAAAATACAAAATAACACATCAGACATTAGATAATGGTTAACTAATTAGCACTGTACTGTATACACAAATGACAAAACTTACTACATATTGTTATTCGAAACATTTTCCCAGCTTTGATTAATTGTTATAACAATAGCACGGAGCAGACAGCTTTGGACATATATAGTCTTTACACAGTGATTCCATGTATGTCCCAGTTTCCAGTATTAAACTTCCTGCATGACGAGCGATCAGGAGGGCTCTGACTCACTACAGCCCCCTCTTTTCAGCCATCTTGTTCCTCCTCCATCTTTCACTTACACTAATCCCGTGGCTGCCAGATTAATCATGTGTTAGCCTAGCCGCTGTCATGAGGAAAGGCAGCTAGCATAGAGCAAGAGCACTACATCTGGACTTGTTGGCTTTAGCTTCAGGACAGTGGCGCCGTACATATGAAAGCCCCAGTCACGTGTAGATTCAAACCGCCTCTGGACTACATTGCTGCATTGTGCGCTTATGTGGATATGTCCTTGTTGAAATGGTCACAATGCAATATGAAATGTCTCGTAACAAAAATGCCCTAAGTAGTTGCTTGTCCGGAAGGATTGTATAATAAGGTCATTTTGTCAAGTATCTTTGGTTGCATTTGTATTTTATGTGGGTCCCTCCTCACTTCCCACTTTTGTGGCCGGGACTTTTTGAGAAGGAACAAACAAAAAAAAAAGTAATTCATGAGCTGTATTTGGTCATTGGTATAAAAACTTGAAAGAACTTTAAACTCAAAGCAAAGACTTGGACTTGAGGCCAACAGAGACTGGCAGTAGCAGTTAAGTAGCAGTTAAATAAACTATGATATGTCTGATAACAAAATAAGTAAAACTACGCCATTTCTGGTATCATAGATATATGGTGATTGTGTCTTTATGAGTGTGTGGCAAAATCGTCGAGCCCAGTCATGTGTCATGTTACCCAAGGCTCCAGAATAGTCTATCATAACAAATTTAGATTGTTTTGTGAGTCATGAGTGGCTTATATAGTACAGTAATAATATGTTGTGATGGATGGAAGCGTTTGTTATAGTTGTGTCAAGAAGTATTTGTTAATTTTGCATATACATGACCTTAAATTCTATTCACTTTATTTCCCCAATTTTATATTTATGTACATTGCGTACTGCCAGCTTTTGTGTAGTATCAGCAGAGACATTTTTCAGTTCTCGTACTCAGTCTCTGTACTCGGCAACAGTACATTAAAGCCACTGCCTGACAGTGACATTTCTCCACCATTCCAACTATTGTATTTAATGTATCCTAGAGCAGAACATAGAAGGTGTTGTTGCCCCTGGGCTCACTAATTACTGACAGGATTACTCAGCAAAGTTCATTGAGGTCACTTGTGTTGGGTCAGTGCGCATCCTACGGGTCTCCACCAGCTACCAGCGATATGAGCTAACAGACTCCACTTAGAGGTTAGAATAGATGTTTTTTATGTTTTTTATAGAGCAAGATGTTCAATTTAAATGCCAGGACTGCCTTAGCTAGAGGATTTTACTTACTGGTATTGTGCATGTTTTGGGCATACGTATTAAGGACAAAAAAAGACGTATCACATAAAGATATTTCATATGATATTATGGAAATTCATCAGAAAAGGGCAAAAATGTGCCTGTGAATGTATCGCTCAATACATTAAACGGCTGAATTAGCACTTTATACCCTTGTGTCAGAGATTACAACGCAAATTGAACTTTAAACTCTTTTTACAGCTTTGTTGAAATATTTCTTTTTGTTGTAGACAAAACACTTTGTATCCCTTTTTTGCGTCTCTCAAACAACAATTGCAATATTATCCATTCCTCAGCCCTGGTGTAATATTTGTCAAAATACACCTTTCTTTGTCCTTTACACCAGCTTACTTTTGTGCACATTAACTTGATAAATGTATCTAAAGTGAAAAAAAATCACCTCTCTTTTTAAATATTTACCATAGAGACTACAGCACACTGCAATGTGAAGCAATGGGGAAAAACGGTCAGTTCTACACGATATTGGACCTTAGAACTCCCCAGACTGAATAATGTATGTTCAGTAGAGGTGCGGAAAAATATGATGTATTTTTTTATACATCTCTTTATTGGAGATAAGAAGAATTTACATTATTTATTAGAAAAAACTATCTCACATCCCATGCAATAAAAAGAGATGATTAAAATGGAACAAACATATGCTGTGTAATCAGGCAGGGAATCACAGCGTCTCTCATAATTCTAATCTACGCGATACATGGCTATAATATCACGATTTTGTGATACATGCAATATTCTATATATTGCTCATGACATTCTCGGGTATATGAGTATTTTTTAAAGAGCTCAATACTTTTTAACAACATTTTTCTTTGTGAAACCACGACCTGCACAAACTCAAAATGAAATACAACCATTTTAATCATCTAAACCAGGGGTGTCAAACATCCGGCCCGCCAGACGTTTTAATCCGGCCCGCCAAACATTTTGAATTCATATTTAATAAAAAAAAAAATTAAAAAAAACGTTTTCGTTCATAGAACCGTAGTTACATCCGTAACCGTTTTAATCGCTAAAACTACACGTCCCACAATGCCGCTGGTGGCCGCCCCTCCCCGCGCGGCTCTTCACTGCCGTGTGTACTGCGAGGGAGAAGTGCAGAGGGAAGTAAGACGCGCGTTTGCGCACTTTACAGCACTTACACACCTCAGAGCAGAGGTCTGAGGAGGACAGACGTGTGTGGTTTAGGAAACACGGGGAAGAAAGAAAGGAGAAGGTTTTGTGGATGTTAGCTGTGCTAAAAGTGGAGCTAATGTGAAACTAACAAGAAAACTAACTTCTGTGATGATGCTCTGAGGAAAACATCCTCTACAAACCTGGACAGATCAGGAGCCACAGGTAAAAACACTGGTAATAACGTATGAACATGACAGTGTCCACACCAATGTGACTGTGAACACAAACACAATTACCTAATTTGAGTCACTACATGAATCATTTGTCACTAAAATCAGCTTAAACTATGAAAATAGCGAGTCATATTGAGTTGGAGCAGAAACATGTTTGTGATATGAAAATGTCACATCAGAAATCACATCAAAAGTCCATGTTCCTGTTCCTGCTGCTGCATGAATATGGACTCAGTCTTTCACCTGCTGCACATTAATTAGTGCAACAGTTTCCACAACTATTACTAGGCTTTGAAAAAGCTATTTATTTCTTATGTTTTTTATTGTTTTATTTTGTACATAATATTTGGCCCATGATTTGACAAAATAGTTTGGTTTGATGGAACACTGTGGCTCATGCACTTATTCTATATTTTGTTAAAGGCCAGAGGTGTAACTTAACCTCCTTAAACGCTCCACGTGTGTTTGTAGTTTGTGGTGAGTCAGTTCAGGTGAACAGAGAACTACAGATAACTACACAGACGTGGAAATGTTACTTTGTACATTTAAAAGTTTTTTAGATCTTGAGAAGTTTATTTTGTTATATAGTCAAATACAATATTTTTCAGTTCCAAATACCTATTTAACAATATTTAACAATAGATTAAATGTTTAATTCTGTAGATCAACTCTGAAGTTGTGATGCACATAAACTGAAGCACAGTGTTGGTGAAATTACACTACATTTCAGTTTATGAGAACAAACGTGTTTGTAATTTTTTTAATTGATCCAGTAATTGCTTCAAAAACAGCGTAGGCTATATGAAGCTATTTATCTCTTATATTTTTTTATTGTTTTATGTTTTGCGTTATGTTCGGCCCGCGACCCAGCCTGAGCGTCCAAATTCGGCCCGTGGCCCAAAATGAGTTTGACACCCCTGATCTAAACAGTCAAAATGTCAAATGTTTTGCGTAAACAAGTTTCCTTCAAACAAGCCACGATTGTAGTGCACAAAATAATTCAGGAATTTATACCAAAAATGATCGATACAGCAGCCCACAATATTGATACTGTATCACCTTTTAGTATCGCGATATTTTGATATTTCAATATTTTGGCACACCCTACTGTGTAATCTATCAATTCTATAGGTCATCGTTGTAAATGAGAATTCACTCTCAATAGGATGTAAAGTGATTTTCCAGTTTATTTGTGGGCAATTCACATTTAAAAACATGTGTTAGTTCCTTTCTGATGATTCCCAAAATATCTTTTATTGTTTTTGGATGTTAAAAAAATAGAAATAAATATCTATCTGTCTATCTGTCTATCTGTCTATCTGTCTATCTGTCTATCTGTCTATCTGTCTATCTGTCTATCTGTCTATCTGTCTATCTGTCTATCTGTCTATCTGTCTATCTGTCTATCTGTCTGTCTGTCTATCTGTCTGTCTGTCTGTCTGTCTGTCTGTCTGTCTGTCTGTCTGTCTGTCTGTCTGTTATGTGAAGCACTTTGTGTACAAATTGTGCTCTTCAAATAAACTTGCCATAATGGCCCGCTGTGCATTGTACTGACTGAAATGAATGCATTCTTCTTTTGTTCTCTTGCAGTCCTCTCTAGGCCACTGCGCCCTGTTCATGTCCACGCTCCACACGTGTCTGTACGGATGGACCCGAGCTTTCGACCCGGGCCAGTACCACTTCTACCTCCCTCCCACCTTCCTCCTGGTAGTCATCTCCCCCATTTTGCTCCTTATATGTCGGTTGCTCCTGTTCCTGCCCTGCGTGGCTCTTAAACTAAGGAAAATCCGCAGAGGATGGGAGAAAAGCCGCCATATTCGGTTCACGCTGCCAGACGAAGATTGCCGCAACGGGCTTGAAGATGTCAGCCATGTCTGAGATCAAGATAGTATGCTAAATCCTACTGGAAATGATTGATGAATATATCCTTGAAATGCATTAAATGTTCATCTCCAAGGTTTCTTCTTCTTCAAATGTGTATATTTAATAACTTAATGTAGATAGCTTTGTTTCCAGTAAATCAACTTGACCTTTTTGCACTGAATTGTATGTTTTTGTGTACATTTTCTTGACCTCTCTTTATAATGCTATGCCATCAAAAGGTTCAAAATTCCAGAATGGAGGCACAATGAAGCAGACAATAATACGTTTTTAATGATAAACTAATATCAAATCTAATTGCTGATCATTTTTGATTTTTCATTCCACATAAATAAGCAATAATTTGGAATTTCCTGGGTCTTGCTTGTTTCTGTAATTAAAAATAAATGTTGGAAAACAATGTTATTTGCTAAAATTTTGCTTTAGCATAAACTGCAGCATCTGTGGTAAATTGTCTAATAAATGTGTCGATTTTACTGTACAGCAATTTCCTAAATATACAAACAATAGTAAAGGCATAAATATATGTACATGTAGATGTACATATATTTTGTTATATCCATGCAATTATCATTTGTTCCACTTCACTTTGGCCTCCCTTCTGGCATTTGGAATGTAAATGTAAAGGGTCTATTGTAAAGCAAACAGGCATCGCATCTTAACCACTGACAGGTGAAGTGCATGTTGCAATTGTTAGTAGATGGGATATTTTAGACAAGTGAACATTTCATATTCAATGTTTATGCAGTAGAAAGATAATTTGTAAGGATGCAGTTCCGGCCAGTGCACGTGGTCATGTCCTTGGGCAAGACACTTCGCCCACCTTGCACGTGTTTGACTGTGGTGTGAGAGAGAGATAGGAGTGGTCAGAGGGGCCTTTGGTGTGGAGCAGCTGTGGTTACCAAACATTTTTTTTAACCACAAATAAATATTGAATAACTTCATTTTAATTTTATTTATTTAAAAGAAGTCTTAAAATGACTCAAGCACGTCATTAAAATATATTTATCTTCATATCAATTCAAATTAAATAAGTTACCCTAAATCCAAGGCATCATTTAAATTGTTATTAAGGAAATGTCTGCCCTTTGAAGTATCATCAGATCAAAACCAGGTTCACAACAGGACTAAACCCAATAGAGCTAAATAATAACTGAATAAGAGTATTAATTAACGGACTAGCCGAGCCGTACCAGTTTGATTAATAATAAACTAGAGTAGACAATTGGGTCTGAGAATCAGCTCTTGTCTGCAGTCGTAGCTTATTACGCAGATGGTTATAATGTTATGGCTGATCGCTTTATCCAATCATAAGTTTTCCTTTTGAACTTCTACAAATTTTATATTGATCTAATGAGGTATGTTTTGTGTCACTGGCGTTACGCTTTGTTTTGATGTCGTTGTTGTGACTCGTGCCACATCGCTCTGCCCCTGGTCAACAACCTTTAATTAGCAGGGCACTGTATGACATTCAATAACATTACATTTATTTTTCTTTATTTCAGTCAGTGTCAAGAATCAACTGCTGGGACACTGTTACTTTACTGGTACAAAGTGGATTTTATTTATTTGCATCAGTTGAGTGTTTGATATAGATTTGCTTTGAGTTGTGTTCACCTTGCACTAAAAATGCAGCTTGATCAGCATGTTTAAGCATTTTCAGTACAATGTAAAATGTGCTAAAATTCACCTACACTGGAATAAAGCGTTTTTCTAGTTTTCGTATTCAGTGTTATACTGCCATCTTCCGGTAAAACTGATACTTGCAGCAAAATGTCAATGATTGTCTTGTATTTGCACTTGGATACAGGTCAGAAAAACACTTTGTTGGCAAATTACCTGAAGAACTCCAAAATGTACACATGGTATAATTTAATGCAATCCAAAAATGTTGAAAAGCTATATACTGATTATTTGCAACCTTTTAAAATCAAAATTCAAACTGCTTCACTCTTTAGTGTTGCAGCACGTGCAGTCCTGGCGCCCTCTGTTGAGAATTGTTTGTATGTCATCTCCATATACACGCATAATTGTTGGTGGAAGACTGTAAGACCAAGGCCAAATGCATTTGAAAAACAACAGTCTGTGTATATAATATAATATGATATAATATAATATATGAATGAGCTTCAGATTACAGGTGTACAGTAAAAGATCCTGAGATCAAAAACGTTAATAATAACTCAAGGAAGGTAAAAAAAAAGAAGCTAAAAACAATATTTGAATGGCGTTCTTTTGGAAGAATTAAGGGAACATAAAGTATTATATAAGTTCTTAGGAGCAGTACAGTTATCTGACCGTTGCCTGTGATTTGTTTTCAAACCCCATATGTTGCATTACCTCCCACTATTCTGACACCACATGCCCAAAAACTGGATATGCAGGAAGGGCAGGATGAGGCGTAACTGAAAAGAACAGAGCTTGAACAGGAGGAAGGTGTGTGGTTCACTAAAGTCATGTCTGTAAGTATTTCCAGGTTATATCACAGCGAAATGTTCCATATGAAGTTCTGATGTGATGCTGCTGTTGTTGATTTTTCTCACCCATGCAGGAAGCCTTCAAAAAAGCAGCAGAGGAGGTTGTAGTGCTGAAGCAGAAGCCAAGTAAGCAAGAACTGACTTCTTTGTACGGGCTATACAAGCAAGCCACAACAGGAGACGTCAACTATGGTGAGTTTAATTGTAGTTATTTCATAGTAAACTCAATAAGGTTATAAAAGGAGTGACAGAGTTGTCCAGTAGGGTGGGACCAAGAACAAAAATGAAGTTTGGCTGGTTCTGATCTGTCAGTTAAATCTATAGTTTCAGTAGAACAGTGCATTTGTGTATCGATTGATCAATAGAAAGTATGTATGAAAGTATGAAAGTCAAAATGTTCTATGATGTAACAAGATCATTTGATGAAATAGTAATTACACTAGAAAAGTAAAAAAATAAAAATAAAAAAAACACTTTTTAGCAGTAGAAGTAATATTTATTAGAGCAGAAAGGACTTGTTCATCTTTTCATTTGTATTTTGCTCAAGTTGTATGTCATGAAAAAGGATTTAACCAATGGGTGCAGAGAAATTGTGTTTGCATGAGTCAGTGGTGAGTAATGACTCTCCTGGAACATATACATTCAATCAACTCTGCCAAATATTTAGTTTGTACTAAAAGAAGAAAATCAGGTGAACAGTTGAAGAAAACCGGATAAACAAGAAAGACTTTGGGACCATACTCTGACGACCTGACTACCTTTCTCTCCTTAAATAAGATATATCTGAGTTCATGTGTTGAGGAAAATAATTCTTGTTGGGCGAGTTGGAGTGTCCTAAATCTCCAACTGCCATTAGCAAACACGCTAGCCAAGCTCTGCCCAGTGGCCTATATAAATCTATGGGAGAGTTAGTGGTTTTGAAAGAAATATCCAAAAAGATAATCCACAAATGTTTAATGTTCTTAACATTATTTGTTTGTCATAATAATCTGGAGTCCGTCCAACTGTCAACGTCATTGGGGTTGAACAATGCCACCACTTTCTAAGGCTATTGTGAAAAAATGCTTTCACCTTAGTTTATTTATACTGGGCCAGACTAACAAAGATTTATAAATGTTGTGATGTGACATGAACCCGACCTACAGCAGGGACATGCATTCAGGGGAGGCAGGGGAGGCAGGGCCTCACCTGACAATCTTGGGGGGAAAAAAATATCAAATTTTAATCAAATATAAAAAAAATATTAATATTTTGTCATCTGGTATGTATTATAAACCCACTTTCCGTTTGAATCCAATATCAAACAATATTTTGTCAAATAAGAATGTCAAAATGTTCAGATGTTTGCCATTCAGATACAGGGAGGAGGCTGCACCTGCTCAGCCTCTGGAGCACGCACAAACACACGCACGCACGCACGCACGCACACACACACACACACACACACACACACACACACACACACACACACACACACACACACTCCTCACAAACTGAGCTGGTGCAATGCAAATGATGTGTCACTCTCTCTCCCTCTGTTCATAACAAGTAAAACACCCTGACGATGTGCTCAGTGCTTCCATATTCTTGATAATGTATGAAATGTATTTCTGAAGCGTGTTTTAGGCTCACAGATTCATTATAAAACCGCAGTAAAAGCCGGTCGTGTGTGGACAGGTTTCACTATCTTCTTCCTTATTATTGTGTTTGTAGAATCTGGACGATTACATTTCCAAGTTAAAACGTTTCACAAATCTGGATTTTCAATCAAAGCAAGAGGTTATAACTAAAGAAAGACCTACACCAGAGTTGAACGGGTTGCTTTAGAAGTATATAGCTAAAAACGCCTCCACCGCTTACTGAACACATAGCCTAATGGTTAGCGACATGACCTTTGAAAATAAGACAAGTTGGGGTCAACTCCCACTTGCCCCGAAGTTTTTTTTGTGTTCAATCTTTTTAAACTTATAGATTGCTCAGTTTTGTTTGTTTTGGGATGAGTTATGTCAGTCAGAGATGAACGGAGGCAATGGTTCGTTAACATTTTTGATAACATCAGTGATCAGATTAAAGTCAGGTTTGATCATTTTGGTGAGCGAGCTTTCCTTGGTTTAAACTTCGGTGGATCGCACAAAATGTTGTAAAATGTCCCAACATTTTGATGACACAAAACTACAGAGCGTGTCAAAATATGCAAGGTTTTTTGACTTTGTGAGACTAAAGGCGGATGTAGTGGGACTGTATAGCAATGAATGCAAGTCTCCTGCAGCTTCTCCTCTTTTTGGTCCAGAACGACCTGTTTAAGGAGCTCTTTTGGGTTAATTTGCGTTTGTAAATCTGGTGCCTCACTCGTAATTTTCTCCGTAGAATGTTTTTTTTTTGCGTCTTAGTATTTTGAAATTCTGAATTATTTACAGATGGTCTATGGTCTACTTATTTGTCTTTTTCTTCTTCTTTAAGTTTGGCTTCTGCAGTTGTACCATTCTGGTCCAACAGTAGATCACTGTTCATGAAGTCTCCCCTGATTTGGTCTTTTTTCTCTTCAGGAGAACTGAGACGTAACTCATCTGAGCTCTTTATTCATTCAATTTCATTCAATTTATTTTTGTAAGGCCCAAAATCACAACAACAGTTGCCTCTGAGGACCGAGTTGCTGTTTATGCAGCTAAATGTGGAGTACATAATAGCTATAGACGTGACTCTTTGAACTGGTGAGATTTTGGATGTTGTCCTCTTCAAGCAGGTCTTCAGCAACAACTGGTCTAACTGAGGGAGCTTTACTAAAATGATATGGCTTTGAGTTTCAACTGACACGTCTGAAACAATTTTCACATTTTTGTTTGTTTATAATAACAGAGAAGATGTTGAACTTTGTGCCAGTTTTTATTTCACATCGTCAGGCTCAGTAATACAGTTGAGACATGATGTATAATTGAACCAGTAATAGTTTAAAATCACAAAGTTGACTAACTCAGTAGGGGAACTATCAGCACTAGCTTCCCAACTCCAACCAAACAAACAAACAAACAAACAAACAAACAAACCTATTTTTAAATATTTAGCCAATTGAAATGATTTGATATTGGGATCCTGGCCTGAAAACTTTGGGAAGCCCTCGTTATGGTTGCTTGGTAACAGTCATGTCTGTGGAGAGACAAAGCCCCTTCACAGCGACGGTGCATGATTTGCACTGTTTTAGTACCACAAAAACACCCATCATGAAATAAATGTGTTTAGTCTTGAATCTGTGGGTGTGGGGCTTTAGAAATGGAACACACCGTAACGGTCGACTTGGCTGGCAAATCCTGTGTAACTTCCCGGCGATCCGAGGAAGGACCTGGAGAATTCCTTGGACTTGTATCTCTTGCAGCTAATTAACGAGTACCATCCTTAACAATTTGTGCTGATATGAAAGGTAAATAGTATATTAGATAAATCAATCAATTGTTCAAATTTACTCAGGATTAGGGGAATGTGGTGTAAACTCTTGACGGCCTGAAGGACTTGGAGGATCCATTGTGCTCTTCTCATCGCTGCTATATGGCGACTATATCTAACTCAATAGACCTGGCAATAAATACAAAATATAAATGCTTTTCAGTGACATCTTACCTTTTAAACATAAAGACTGATTGTGACTAACACTTACATCAGTTACTTGTAATTTTAATGCTATTTGAGACGGACTAGCTTCAGCTTCCCCAAGGAATGTTGATGACACCACTTGTAAGTCTCCAAAGTTGTATACTATTGACTATTTAGCACTACACCTTCATTCAAAATCGACTCACACTGCAAGCAACTGCCTTGATGAAATGTCTCACAAAGGTGATAAAACATGAATAAAAACGTATGTTAAAAATCAATATCCGAATAATTATAGTCCCACCTTGTCAGTGTCTGTTGCTACGTCGAAACATGAGATGTGCGTATCTGTCTCGCTGTCCTTGTTTAGGAGTGCGCAGGACTTTTCTTAGCTGGCTTGTGTGCAGAACTGTCTGAACTTTCTGACACTAACTCAGTGTCTCAGTGTTGTGGAGATCAGATGGTGCCACCGGTGCCCACAGACACAGTCTCCACAGTCGGGACAAACATTTCCCTCATACTCCAGAACGTTTTAAGATGTGTTCGGCCTTCTCTGGACATGGATTGGTCAGTGTCTCGTCTTTCCAGCTTTGGATGGACTGAAACAGCTCCACCATGTTTTTATTTATTTTTTACAACAACAAAAAAGTAATAATAATAATAATAAATATTTTTAATTCAGTTTTTCACTTATTACTACTAAGTATTTGAATTGCTTTAGCACAAACATCAAATTTAAAGCTTTCATAAAAGAAAATAAAAAGTACTAAACATGTACACCTTCAGAATATAAAAGTATAAAGTTTGAATGGCTGAAAATGTACTTCTGCCAATTAATTTCAAAGCTGCAATCCGCAAATTCTGTAGCTCTGGTCAATCAGATGCAGAGTTGTTTTGTGTGTTTGGGTTTAGAAAGAAGCAGAGACAGATGTGAGACAGAGCCTAGAGATAATTGGGACTTGCCGTACTGCCGTACTCAGTAACTCCTATAACGTTTATGATTTTTGTTTGGATCATATTTGATATAGCAAGCTTTCATGACATTCAGACAAAAATAAACTATTTTTTTAAAATAGTTGCCATGTTTGGACAGGTCATATGTGTATGTATGCAATATGTGTCTAACAAATACATTTATCTAAAAAAGAAAACAAAATGTTATAGGGTGTGAATCACTGAGCAGGGCCTCATCTCCACAGATCTAACCTGGTACTTGGCCTGGTGGGGTCACCTGCTTGTCTCCATGGAAATGGTTAAGTTTAATGCCAGACAGTGGAACATTCTAGGCAAGGCAATAACATTTCTGTGGACAAGCAGGTGGTGGACTTTCCACTCGAAGCCTGTAACGTAATGGACGTTTAATACCCAAATATAAGTGAACTATAATCTTTGCACTGATGTTTCCAGATGCTCCAGGAATATTTAGCTTTGTGGGAAACATGAAATGGAACGCCTGGAACACTTGGAAAGGTTTGAGGATTTTTTATTAAATATTATTCTACTATTACATTATTATTTAATTATTTTTGGTTACACATTTTAACCTTTTATTTCACTTTTCACAGGACTATCTAAAGATGAAGCTGAAGCAGAATATATAAAATTGGTGGAATCGTTAAAGGAAAAATATGGCATTTAAATATCTTTATTATGAAATCTGTCATACATTTTTAATAAAATAAAACAAAGCAAATGTACACAGCTTATTTGTGAATATATGTACAGGTTTTGTGTATATACTTGCTCACCATATATATACTTTTTTTTTAAATGTAAAGTGGATGGATAATATAAAGTTGTTTTTTGCATTTTAATGCAACAGAATTTAATCACAAAGTTGCTTACTTACCAAAGTTTTCTTGCATTTTACATCCACTTTTAGGAGAAAATACTCTATTCTAGAGTATTAATACTCTACTATTTACATATACCAATTCAGATTTCTTAGTTAAAGTTGTGCATTAAGAAGCTGAGTGCATTTTACAAATTGGAATTGCAGAATCTGCACCAATCAGGCATAAGATTAAGAACAACAGATGAACAGATATGGGGTCATAACACTCATATTCATGTTCTCTTGCTCAGTTATATGTATGCAGTGTCTACAGGCTTCGCAAGCTTCCCAGGCACAGGGCAGGGCAGCAGGGACACTTGTGTGAGAGGTGACCCGCTCTGGCTGATGGAGCTGCGGTACTGCCTGGGCTGGCTGGGGAGAAGTCTGGTCATCCTCCACCTCCTCCACCTCCGCTGGATCTCATGTTGAACCTGGGTCAGAGACAGAGCTCGTCTTCATTTGACGCCATCATCTTTGACACCTGCTTTTCTCTAAGGTGCCAAGAATGTTCCACAATATTGCTTTACAATCTTCTCTCAATACCTTTATTCAATTACAGGTGTTTAATTGTTCAAAATTAGCTTGAAAACGTATAGTGCTACCAAGAGTGGGGTCATCTCTCCACAGATCTGACCTGTAGAATGGCCTGGTACTGTCACCTTCTTTTCTCCATGGAGATACAGATAGGTTTAATGCAATAATGTGGAACATTTTAGGCGAAACATTAACATATCCATGGAGACAAGCACACAGCGGACTCTCCTCAATAGAAAAGTTACATAGTGCGACTATGAATTCTCAGTTCAAATTGATCTGGATGCTATGGTAGAAATAGCTGTTAAAATGTTACCTAATGCACCTTTTAAAAGGGGTGAAGTTATTCAGTCACACAAACTGAATTGTTAGCATTTTGCTAATAATGATATGAATATTAGTCATTGAGTTAAGCTTCCTTTTATATGCAACATTTTGAGGGCTTGTTCCCATTCAGAGGACATAATATTTTGTTTTAAATTGTTAATTGCTAACGGCCTTCATAATTTTTCATCATTCTGAAACCCATGGACAGGTGTTCTAATTGTTGTATTCTAATTAAAATAGAAAGCAATAAATACACTAAACAATATATATATTTTCTTAATTTGTTCTGACAGATTATGTTGAATTTAATGTCAGATTGTGTCCCTCCTCTTCAGACCCTCTTCCTATTATTTATTTTTTAGAATATTATTACATTGGGGCAACTTTCTACTTTTTTACCTCTCCATTCAGAAAACAGTAGAGGATGGCCACCACAAAACCCTGTACAAAAAAGTGAGTAAAATAAATAGTTGCTACAGAGTCCAATACTTTCTTGTTGTCCTACATTGGTTTACCTGTGTGGATGACAGGGCCAGCTCTGCAAATGTCCAAATCCTAAACATCAAACTGCTGACAGAGACCGGTAAGAAGGCAAAGACTATGTACTGTAGTCCAAACAGAGCCACAAGGAAGAAGGTGGACTTGATCAGCCTCCTAGAATAATATAGACGAAAAATATATAGACATTGCAACAAGTGTACAAATTCAAGCAAACTCTATTCCTGCTATATTTCCTATTCATGTTTGCAGGTAACAGTTTTCTTTTAGGGTTAGGGTCAAACTTTCTTTTTTCCCCACAATAATGATCTAATTGGCAAGTAATATTTTCACATAAATCTTTAGTGACCTCTAGTGTTATTTAAGCATTTATTTTAATTATTTTATTTATTTATTGAAGAATTGGACCGATACAACACACACGTGCGTTTGTTTATTAGCGCGACGGATCGCATCGCATCTCTCGTCTTCTTCTGCGTCAGCTCGAACTGTCTTTCTCCGTTTTCATTTTGTCCCGTACACTGAGGGAACTATATTATGATAGATCAATGCGCTTGGACACGCGGAAATGGAAAATGGAATTATGGAAATATTATTTCCATAATTTTATTATATATGTTTCACAGCATGGCATTAAACTTATCCGTCTTGTATTTATACAATTACATGTGTATTTATCACTCAAAAATACCTTGAAAAACATGAATTCTTATTGTGAACGGGGTCGCCTCTCCACAGAACTGAACTGTTACTTGACCAAGTAGCATCACCTGCTCTTGTCACAGGTTAAAAAGCGAGTCACAGATTTGAAATTTGTCACAAGACACTATTTTCACTTTTTAGTTAATTATTGTGGTCAAGACTGTGTTCAGTACAAAAAGTGTAAATGATAAAAATGTACATATAACCTGTTAAAAATGTTTATTTCTATTGGCTGGCGGAAATGTGTAATATGCGCCTGCGCAAAGTTTTCAGTGTTCTTTCCTGAAATAAAAAGGAAGAGTAAGGACGTGACCGTCTCTGTCCTTCACTTTTCCCATTCAAAAAGCACCACGTACCTCTCCCAAACTGTCGGAGCAGAGGGCGCAACATTTGGAGGCACCGCTGGGATGTTTGGCCAGAGTTTTATCCACCAGCCGTGAGTGGAAGCTCGACCCGAATAATTATCCTTCTTCGAACCCTAGCATCGGAATCTAGCATCAGCAGCGAGGCACCGCAAACAACGTGGCTTTGTCAACACGTGCAACAGGTCGATTCTCAAGTGCGCACAACCACCACTAGAGGGCACCGCAAGACCACGAAGTTGAATAAGCCCTCGTCGATCTGCTTTGTCCACGTATCTGATCAAAATGGAGTCGGAGCTAGAAACTTTGCAGCTTGAAATTAAAGGTGCGTTATATGAACTGAATGTTGAACAACTGATAAACGTGTGTTTGACACTAATATCTGGACAGAGAAAAGAGCAACTCACAGACAAAAGTCGTGGCCAACTTATTGCACTGATCACAAGCCATGTTGAAAGAGCTGAATTAGCTGAGCTAGAAGACGAGGGAATGTCTGAGTTGCTCAGTATTGAAGACACTATTGAAAATGCAAAAATGCCAGAGTCGGATTTTGCCCGACAAGGTGAAGACAAAGAAAGAGAAGATTTACAAAAAGAGTTAAATGATTTAGGAACCAGGATTCAAGAAAAAGAAGAAGCTATGCAGCAGATTACAAAAAAACTGACCCCACAACCCATGCCAGTGCAAAGACGAGCCCCAACGCTTCAAGATAACCCTATGTGGCGCAAAGACTTTAAGATAGCAGGCCAAATTGGTGAGCCCGGACAAAAAGACAAGCTCACATTCTCTAGTTTGGCCAGGCAAATTGAAAATGGGCTCAATAAAGGCTACCAAGAAGACGAGATAATAGATGCAGTGATCCGTGCCATCACACCAGGTTTGCAGTTGAGGAGCTTCCTAGAAGGTAAAGGCAACCTCACTCTTCCTGCTCTGCGGAGGATCCTCAGGTCTCACTATCTGGAGAAAGGTGCCACTGAACTGTACAAGCAGCTCTCCTCTGAGGTGCAAAGCAGTAAGGAGACTCCACAAAACTTCCTTCTGAGGGCCATGGACCTTTGGCAGAAGATTCTCTTTGCATCCCAAGAAGCAGAGTCAGGTCTGAAATATAATCCGGCTTTGGTCCAGAGTTTATTCATGCATACCATCCTGACTGGCTTGCAAACTGACAGTATCAAGAGTGACATGCAGCCCTACCTTCTCCAGGAAACCACATCTGATGAAGTCTTGTTGGAGAAAGTTAATGTGGCGTGTGCAAATGAAAAGGAACGACAAGACAAAAAGAAACATGCTGTTACCCAAAGAGCGACTTCAGTTAATGTCGTTCAGCCCAACGACACCCAGCCCCAGCAGAGAAAAAGACAGTCCAAAAACAAAGCACTGCCGCTTTGCCCCCGGAGCTCCTGTCAGAGATTAAAAAGATGCGTTCTGAGATGGTGCTTTTAAATGACTTAAAGGCTGAGGTTTGCCAAATCAGAGAGACAGGGCGGGCTGTAGAGTACAGAGGCCAGTGAGACAGGCTAGAGGTAGTGCTTTAAACTAGCACGGGTCACTCCAACGGGACATGGGGTGACCACAGAGACAGACAGATCCCAGTGTTGTTACAGTTGTGCTAATAGTGAAATTCAAAGTTTAAAATGTTGTTCAGTGTGTAAAAGTGCCCTTTACTGTTCCAAAGAGTGCCAAGAGGAGCACTGGTCCATGCACAAAAGTAAATGTAAACCCTACATCTGTGGTAGTGTTAAGGGTAGGATGTCCTCAAAAAGACCAAACAACAAGAAACATTCTGAAGATAGAATACCTTCTGTCAGAGAATTAGTTGGGAGAAACTGTCTCATTAGGTGTTTTTTAGGGAACAAAAAGTTTGAAGCACTTTGGGACTCTGGCTCACAGGTTTGTGCTGTAGATGAAGTTTGGAGCGACACTAACTTACCCGAGGTACCACTAAAAGATGTGAACGAGTTTATTGACCCTAATGTACCCCTACACCTTGTGGCAGCCAATGGCACAGATATGCCATACATGGGCTGGCTAGAGGTCCCATTCAGACTTACTGATAATGACTCTGAGTTACTCATACCAATTTTAGTACTTAAAGGTAACCAGCAGCGATGTCCGATTATTGGGTTTAACGTCATCGAGCACTTGGTCTTAGACAGTTTAAAGTGTGGGACTGACTCAGGGGGGAAAGACAAACTTCTGAGGGCAGTTAAACTGGCTTTTCCACATCTCAGGAAAAAGAAAGCTGATACTTTCATAAAAGCCGTGAGTGTGGGACAAACACCCGAGTACAATGTGAGAACAACAAATGAGAGAATGACTGTACCCAGTCATAGCTCACTTTTTATTGAGTGTAGGGTGCAGGCTAAGACGTTCAGAGAAGACGTTACATTGATTTTTGAACCTGGAGAAAATCCACAATGGCCTGACGGACTAGAGTTTTGTGACACTTTAGTTTCAGTGAAAGCAGGGTCCATTCCCAAGATAGTTGTCAGTGTACAGAACCCAACCAACCATGACATTACTTTATCTGGTAGAACTACTATTGGTACTGTGCAGTCAGTGGGGTCTGTTTATCCGGCCAACATCTTCAAAAAAGATCTACCTACTGTCATTAATGAAGTCCACATTCGTGAAGCCGCAGAATGCCCCCACACCAGCGAGCAATGGGACCCTCCTGTTGACCTGTCTCATTTGAATGAAGGTCAAAGTAAAATTGTTCAGCAAATGTTAAGGGAAGAGTCTCCATTTTCGAAAACTGATGATGACATAGGGCGTGTGACAAATCTGCAGATGGACATTATGTTAAAGGACACAGATCCAGTTTCTAAAACATATCTGTCTGTACCAAAACCACTGTACAGGGAGATGAAGGATTATTTACAGGATTTGATAGCTCAGGGGTGGGTGGAAAAGTCTATTTCCTCTTACTCGTCCCCTGTGGTCTGTAAGAAAAAAGACGGCACACTGCGTTTGTGTATTGATTACAGAGAACTGAACCGCAAAACACCCAGATCGACACCCTATTCCCCGGGTACAGGATGTGATGGACAGCCTGGGAGGGAACACGATCTTTTCATTACTGGACCAGGGTAAGGCGTATCACCAGGGGTTCATGTCCAAAGACAGTAGATATATGACCGCATTTGTGACCCCCTGGGGCCTTTATGAATGGATTCGAATTCCGTTTGGCCTCATGAATGCCCCAGCTGCGTTTCAGCGGTGTATGGAACAATGTCTAGAAGGACTGCGGGACGAGAAATGCATTCCTTATCTGGATGACGTCCTTGTATTCAGCAGGACTTTTGATGACCATGTCGAGGATGTCAGGAAAGTATTGCAACGCCTCAGAGACAATGGGATAAAACTAAAACCAAGAAAGTGTGACCTTTTCAAACCAGAAGTTAGATATCTGGGCAGGATTGTTTCTGCTGAAGGAAGTAAAATGGACCCAGCAGACACAGCTGCTGTGAGAGCACTGAAAAACAAGAAGCCAGGTACTGTAGGTGAGCTAAGAGCAATATTAGGACTGTTAAGCTACTATAGGCAATATATCAAAGGTTTCTCTTGTATTGCTAGTCCTTTGTATGATTTGCTCAAAGCCTCGTCGAACACATAGACTCAGCCAAAAACAAGGAAAAAAGTGACGATGAGAAAAACTAACAGTGTCCCTTCCAGTACACCTATTCATTGGACTAGTGTGCATCAGTCAGTGTTGGAGCAGCTAATTGACTGTTTAGTACAAGCTCCTGTTTTAGGTTTCCCTGACTTTACTCAACCGTTTGTTTTACACACAGACGCTTCTAACCAAGGACTAGGCGCTGTATTGTATCAGAGGCAAAATGGAAAACTCCGTGTGATAGCTTATGGATCAAGAACCCTAACTGCAGCAGAGAAAAACTATAACTTACACTCGGGCAAGCTAGAATTCTTGGCTCTCAAATGGGCAATCACAGACAAGTTTCGTGATTACTTGTACTATGCACCATTCTTCACAGTGTATAGTGATAATAATCCGTTTACTTATGTACTGTCAACCGCTAAATTGAATGCAACAGGAAGCCGATGGGTTGCAGAACTTCCATTTTTCTGTGAAGTATCGCCCAGGCAGAGAGAACATAGATGCGGACAGTTTATTTAGGATGCCTTTAGATATGGAGACCTACATGGAGGCATGTTCAAAAGAAATGTCATATAATGCTGTGATGCTGCACAGGCAGTCGACCATCAGAGTGCCGCCTGGTCTATGGGTATTTCAGCAAAATGTGCTACAGTGTCAATGAGTGTGCCTATAGCTCCACTTACTGTTGGACAGATCAAACAAGATCAAGAGACTGATCCCATTGTTGGACATATCATTAGACTTAAACTAGCAGAAACAAAAGCGTCAGGGTCAGAACTCAAACAGCTTAGTCCACATATTTTGTGTTTCCTGAGAGAGTGGGATAAGCTACAGTTTAATGACAGAGGTGTTTTGTACAGAAAAACAACAAACAGAACACAACTGGTTCTCCCTGAAAAAACACAGGTCAATGGTGTTAAAATAACTTCATGATGAGATGGGCCATCATGGTGTTGAAAGGACTATTTCTTTGGTACGGGACTGGTTTTACTGGCCCTTCATGCAAAAAGACATTGAGGATTATGTTTTGAGGAAATGTGTGTGCCTTAAAACAAAAAGACCCAGTCGTGAAACTAGAGCTCCGCTCACTAATATAGTCACAACGCAGCCTTTTGAACTTGTTTCTGTTGACTTTTTACACTTGGACAAATGTAAGGGTGGTTATGAATACATTCTTGTTATTGTTGACCATTTTACGCGTTTTGCCCAGGCTTATGCCACCACGTCCAAGTCTGGTAAAACCGCTGCAGACAAAATCTTTAATGACTATGCTTTAAAGTTTGGGTTTCCACTGAGGCTTCACCATGATCAGGGTGGTGAATTTGAGAACCATCTTTTTGCCCAATTGAAAGAGTACTGTGGGGTTGCTGGCTCTAGGACAACTCCTTACCATCCCCAGGGTAATGGCCAGGCCGAGAGGTTCAACCGGACTTTGATTCAGATGTTAAAGACGCTTACAGAGAAACAAAAGAGCAATTGGAAGGACTCACTAAACAAACTGATCTATGCCTACAACTGTACTAAAAGTGAGGTGACAGGGTTTTCTCCCTTCTATTTACTTTATGGACGATCACCACGGTTACCAGTGGACATGTTGTTTAGTTTAACCCCAAACCAAGACCAGAGTGACTGTGATCGTCAGAGTTACATGTTCAAGTGGAAACAGGGTATGAAAGATGCTTATGAGGTCACACGAGAAAATACAAACAAAGCTGCTGTTAGGAGCAAGAGACTGTATGACAACAAACTGAGGTATTCTACTCTGTTACCTGGAGATCGAGTTTTAGTTAGGAATTTGACTCCACGCGGGGGTCCAGGCAAATTGAGAAGTCACTGGGAAGACGTTGTGCATACAGTGGTTCGTCAAGTAAACAAGGACATTCCTGTTTATGAACTGAAACCTGAGAGAGGAAAGGGCAGGTCCAGAACATTACATCGTAATCTCCTTTTGCCATGTGACCACTTGCCGTTAGAGACATCATTACAATCAAAAAGGAAGACAACTGCAAGACATTCCGAGACAACACCAGAAAGGATCCAGTCAGAAGAGGATGATGATGAGGAAGATGAGTATTATCTAGTGCCACACTATCCAAATACTCAAGAGGGGACCACAGAATCGTCTCATGACAATAACCAGCCTGCAGATGCACTGCCAGAGCACGAGCCGGAAGCTGAAGAAGAATATCATCTGCCTGAAGTTGTCTTGGTGGAAGATCCACCTGAGGAGGAACCTCAACTACTACCTTCTCCTACCCACAGTGATACTGAGGAAGAGATTCAGCGACCAAGAAGTGAACACAGGAAACCAAAGATATTCACCTATGATAGACTTGGTACACCAACTTGTCACAACATTATGACATTTCCTTTTTGTGCAGAGCAGAATATGCCATGGTTGTACGGTGTACATCCTTATTGTTTTCAAGAGTTTTATGGACAATGTTAATACATTGATTGGGTTAATTACCTAGAGTTTGGGTTGATGTGTCTACATTTTACTCATATTGATTTTGGGTTTATTCTTCATTATTGAATTGAGACTGTAATTGGTTATTCTTCAGGTACAGGCTGTGATTCGCCACAAGTACTGTGTTTTTGTTTTCTTTATATACCAGGTATATAAACAATGGCACCTTATGTGAGATGGACACTTTAAAAGACTTGATTTTCTGATCAAACAAAATATTGGAATTGGGAGTATGCACTTGATTGAAATTCTGATATTGGTTATGATTGTGGTATGTGCCCATTCATTTTTTGTTCAGATGCTTATATTGGGGCAACATCTATTTTGAGGGGGAGTATGTGACAGGTTAAAAAGCGAGTCACAGATTTGAAATTTGTCACAAGACACTATTTTCACCTTTTAGTTAATTATTGTGGTCAAGACTGTGTTCAGTACAAAAAGTGTAAATGATAAAAATGTACATATAACCTGTTAAAAATGTTTATTTCTATTGGCTGGCGGAAATGTGTAATATGCGCCTGCGCAAAGTTTTCAGTGTTCTTTCCTGAAATAAAAAGGAAGAGTAAGGACGTGACCGTCTCTGTCCTTCACTTTTCCCATTCAAAAAGCAACCACGTACCTCTCCCAAACTGTCGGAGCAGAGGGCGCAACACTCTTCTCCATGAAGTTACTTAATTTTAATGCCGTATTGTGGAATATTACAGACAAAACAATAACATCTTCATCAAGACAACTAGGTGGTGCAATCAGAACACATTTACTGTTACAGTTACTATAGCTTCATCAGAAAAGTGACATAGTTCACCTCAAAGTAAATCAGAAATACCGGTAGTACTATTTAAAGTAGTAGTACAAAAATAAACTTGTTTCCAGCTTTTCTTTTTTCAGTTTTATGTTTATAGTTTCCTTATTTTAGGCTTGTGCAAACGCGGCTATCAGCGTATATAAACAATGACTTACTTGTACTGTTTAAACTCATTGCAATGGGCATCTGGCATTCTGAGTTTGCTCACAATGATCCGCAAAATCCCCAGGAAAAATATTACGTTCATCTATAACAAAATTAGCATGATACATATTTTTTAGCATGTAATTGTCAATTAAAATACAATCAAAAAGAAGGCAAATATTTACGATTATGGTCAGGAGCACTGGGACTCTCAGGATCCACCAAATCCACTCGTGTCGTCTGGTTTCCCAACACCTTTGGAATTAAATCATATCCATTATTAAAAGTTACACTATGTATTCAAATAAAACTGTCTTGGATTATATTTACCCTTCGTCTTCATAAAAATATTTAGCAATTCCCCAGCATATAATGGTAATGAGGGGAACTCCTGCAAAAAAGATTAATTTATTGACATTTCCTACAAATGAATAAACGTGTTTGAATGCACAATATATCACATCAGATTCAACTGCAAATGATTTTTCATACAGAGCTCAGAATCTTTAGTCCTGATCTGCGTCTGTCGGCCATGGTTCACTTGGTCTTAAGTATGACTAGTACAGTGATTCCCAAAGTAGGGTCTAGGGCCCCCTGGGGACCTCAGGGGCACTACAGAGGGGCCCCAGACTTTGTCAACACAACACAAATAAAAGAAAATTGAGTTTGAAATTGCTGTTACAGTTGGCAGAGACCCCTTTACACTACTGTAAAGCCCACTGCCATTATTATTTGTATTTTAATGTAAAATCGTTGATAGTCTTTGATAATGGGGCCGCAGCATCAGAGTTTGGCAATGGCTGAACTATATGTGAATTTGCATTAGTGCTATAATTTAAAAACAAAAATATGAAAAATCTGCCATTTAATATGTAAAAAAATGTTAACAAATTTAGCATTCTTTGTTATATTGAGCAGCCTTACGTATGTTTATTGCATATCTATATGTATTACCCCAGCTGAGTATGATGTACCAGACCAGGTGCTTCTTGAGGGAGAAGAAGGAGCGAGTGACCAGAGTGAAGAGGTAGTGACCCTCAAACAGGAGCCAGCTGTAGTTGGCCAGAATCGAGTAGTTTGAAAACATCAGCACCACTTTACATGCCACCTGAAACAAGCCAAGGAATGAGCTCATTATTCAAATGTAACTGTTGTGTACACTTGTCTTAGAGAAGTAATGAATGAACATAGCTCTTTAGTGACCTCAAGTGCCTAACAGCTGTATTTTTATTTTATTTTCCCAGATTTTCTTTTTTTTATCAGAGGTGGAATTTGTCTATTAAAGAAATGGCTGGTGTAGCATAAATATTATTTTAAGGATTTTTTATTAAAATCAAAGTTTGCATTCCAAAAACTACTACTACTACTACTACTACTACTACTACTACTACTACTACTACTACTACTACTACTACTACTACTACTACAACTAGATTGACTAAAGCGGCTATATTCTAGCGTAGCCATGTTATTTGTTATCGATTGAACGTATATTTTCCACTAAGCGTAACACCTGTTTAGACATCATTAATATTACAATGCAGCCTAATAAGTGTACCATTTTTCCTCTAAATGATACTCAAATTAATTGTATGTGTGTACATTATCCCTTTTGTTACATGATCTATGTACTTTCAATCACTTTTATCTTATGCCATTTTACCTTAAAATGTCCATAAATGTTGTGTGTAGGTTAAAACAGTTTAGATAAGCCCAAAGGTGTAATATACTCAGATATGTGTGGTACCGGGTAGTAGTCGCAGTGGTAGAACTCTTCATTAGTGAAGAGCATTGAGTCTCTGATGAAGATGAAGATGGCCCTTAGAATGAAGGACAGGAAGAGCTGAATGTGAATGTAGTTCCTCGTACAGTGGAGTTTTCTGCAAAATAAAATACATGACTAAACACACAGTACATGTTTGGATAATACTGTACATTTTATCAAGTAAAAAAAAACAGTCAAATGTCTCTTTTTGCATTGTGGAATTATGTTGTCTTATTTAAAATGGAATAATATTTTTTTATAAAGTTGTAAATAGATAAGCATATATGGTGGTTTTATTGCTCAACACTTACAGCCTATTTTGTCTCTTTCAAATATACAAAGAGCGCGACCAAAGTTGCTCTGAATTGAAAATAGAAATATAATATATAGGTTTTAAACTGTTGATAGCTGAGAAATCCCACCTGAACAGACAGAATATAGTGATGGCGATGGTGAGGGAGATGAGTGAGAGCGCATATCCAACTGTGTACATGGTCTTCACATAAGAGAAGTACAAATGGGATTCTGACGCCTGCTAAAAGACAAGGACATTATTTCAGAAAAGTAAAGTGCCATTAGTCTGTGTAATCTCTCATTCACCAAGGAATCCACCGCTGAAAAAAATTCAAAAGTAGTCATCTGGACAATAATTTTTCAAATCCAGACATTTCAAAAGCTTGTTCGAAGACAATGAGGTGAAGAGTTTAAGCAGGTAGAAGAGATGATTTAAAAGGAGTGAAGGAGACCATTTTTGAACCATCTTTGAATAGAAATGGTGATTAAAAGTTTAATTTGCCGGATGTTTTCAGCAGTGCGCTCTCAAGGCTGAAGTCGAGTTTCTCAGACCAGCTCCTTAAATTACTTTCTGATGGAAGTCAAAATGTCCAGATTTGATCCAATTATTTGGGTATAATCGGTGGGAACCTAATCATTTGATAGGCCATTTCTTGTTATATTGGCCCAAACACACACATCAAAGTAGAATAATAACATGAAGTACTTTGACCCGGTCCATGACATGACAATGCAATTCTGTTATGTAATTGTCTCTATTTCTGTCTGAATTTCCAGGAACAAATATGCTGGATACATGGGAATTCAAATTATTTTTGTAACGGCAAAAATCACAAACAGCAGTTGCCTCGAAGGGTGACACTGAAAAACAGATTAAGCAATGTTCACAGGAAATAGCAACTAGCAAATGTCCCAGCATCCCCTGTCCCATACACCCTCCTTCTCGGCAAAACTCTTTGAGAAAATTTAGAAACGTCAAGGAGGAATTAGTGTTGTCTGAAATTTAGTACTAAAATGTCAAACTTAATTTCGATACTAAGGAATAGACTGGAATTTTCAACACAAAATAACAATTCTTTCTTTTTTAAAGCACATGGTATTATGCTAGTTCTGATAAAGCTCAATCGAATCATAAAACTGTTCAAGAAAGGTCAAATTTAGTCCCGTGAATGTGATTTTTATTTTTTTCCCCGAGCATTGATACTTCAAATGAGTATCTAGTTCCGATAGTTATTATGAGTGCCATGATTGAAATGATCTCAACGTGAAGTGATATTAGATGCTTACACTAACCTCTCCCAAAAAGGGCAGTGTCTTGTTAAAATTGTACCCACAAGCTTCTTCGTGTGGGACAAGCAGGTCTGTCCAGCCTTGAGCGGTGCAGTTACGATGCACTTTGCCTGCCACAAATAGCAATAAACACATCAAAATACATACAGTAACATGATTTGAAACATTGATATATTTGTGAGTATAACACTAATCACAAGATCATTTTGATTATTCTGTAGACAACATATTTTCCACATACACTGCAGTTGTATGGATGTGAGATGTCTTTCAGACATCAGAAATATTGCACATAACTTTACTAGTATGTGGTACATTATGCCGAATATACCTTTTGTCTTTGTTGTACTGCTTGTCCTGTCTTTACATTTTATTTTATGGACCAAGAAAGTGTCCAAAATAAAGATAATGATGATGAAGATAAACTTTAGTGTGTTTCCTGGAATCACTGTGTATTCAGGCATTAATGTTTAGATAAGTGAATTTGGAGAGGAAGAGGCTTTCACTGTCTGCTCTCAAAACAAATTAGTCTAATCCGATTCTAGACATTCATTAACCAATGCACTGTCGCGTGAATAATGACAGCCTGTGTATCTTACCATCTGAATGGAAGAAGTCTGGACATGGTTGAGAAACAGTTTGTCCAGGAGGAGCAGGAGGCCAACAGTTGAGATGGTCCCACAATGCAGAACAGTCTAAAGGGATGAAATTAAACAATGCATATTATAAATGCTTCTATATATGTTTATTCACAATCAACACCACGACATTAGCCTAGTTGGTTATAGTCAGAATTAGAAATAGGTAAATGTAGTTCTGCAGATCAACCACTGGATGTCATCATAACATTGAAAAACACATCGAGCGAGACAAAAATTCACTGAAACCTACACACACGCGCACATATAATATATATATTATATATATATTATATATATATTATATATATATATATATTATATATATATATATATATATATATATATATATATATATATATATAAGACTAATTGAGGTAAATTAGATGTAAATGTAAACAGATCGTACTTGTTGCAAATTCTGGTTTGAGTAAGTAACACTTTTCTTCCTCCTTAATGAGATTGACATGGGGCTGGCAAACTGTTGAACCAATTGCCTGAAGAAAAGAAAAGCAAAAACAGAAATATGATTTAGATTTCAGCAAATCTATTTATGAACGAAAAAAAACTCACCTGCGGTATTAGCAACACTCCAATAAGTCCAACTCTTGTCATTGTGATGTTTTTTAATAATTTATTGATAGATTCTAAATAGTAAGTAGATAGATAGTAAATCCAGAGCTCATGGGTAATTCCAATGTAACGCTAGCATTTTAAAAAATAATTTAAAAAAAATCTTCAAACTTTCTTCCCGTCTGAAGTGGATCCTGGAGGACCATATGAACCGTGATGTGATCAGGCTTCACAGCTGAGCACTGAGTGGAAAAGCTAGAGAAAATACATATGTTTCTGGATTTCACAGTAAACCATTGTGTTTGCAGTTTTAAAAAAAATGATCATTATATAACGTACAGGTATTGATATTCATGTTTGATTTATACAAATTTATTGTCATCAAAACAGCCGAAAACATAGTTTAGTTACTAAATCGTAAACTTTAAAAAATCTGATCTTTTGTTTTGAAGTTAAACATCCGGTTCTGAGTCACTAAGGGCCCCGCCCCTTCTTAGAACAAAGGTGTCTCCATGACAACTACAGCGTCTGACGGCTCTCGATGAAACAAAACTCACTCGGTATTTGAGTAATTTATTCACTAAACTTACTTATTAATACAATACAAATGATGTTGAGACGTTTAGAGATGTCTTAATGTGCGTCCCGCACACCAGGGACACATGTAAGTTCAACTTTTATTCCTCAGAGCGCCACTAAAGTCATCTTGTGCAGTGAAGCCTAGCATCTGTTTAGCTTGTTGACATTTAGACACGTTCGTTAAAGTCAAGGGTTAAAATTAGCTAAGCTAGCTAGTTAGCATTAACGTGATTCTTTTGTTTCTGAAATGTCATTGAACTTTAATACACACCCTGCATTAAAATGTTATGAGTAAATAGTAGTTCCTGTTTCGACAACATGCCCTGTTTTGCTTCATTTGCAAAATATGATTCAAAAGTTTAGCTAACTTTATATTATTGATGTGATCAAGCAACACTGATCAGTGTTTTAGAAATAACATAACATAATATAATATTTTTTTTTTACAGTCGAAGACGACTTATTTTCTCAAGCTTGTTTATCTGCATTCCAAATATTATGTAATCAGATATCTTTGGCCCGCTGGGTTTATATCTAATGACCTTCATCAATCCAACACTATAATTAAATTGAAAGAAAGGTTACTCTTAGGGTTTAAATAAATATATTACAGTACATTATTGCTCCAACAGCAGCTTTATGCCTCTTAATTGAGATATCTAGAACTCCTGTTAAGGAGGCAGCACACATGCCAGGCTCCATGCGCTGCCTGCTGCAGTCTTATGAGTTTGAATTCCGGCTCTGACAGTTTACTGCATGTCCTCTCTTTTCTTTCATCCCCATTTCACACTGAGCTGTCCTGTCTAATAAGGACTAAGGGCGTCACAAAGAGTTCAGCCAATTGTTTGTACTCCAAAGGGTTCAAGAACAGCTTCAGTTTGAATGGGTGGTCTTTTTAGTCTAGCATTTATGTAAAATCAGCTCAAATGATAAGATTAAAATGAAACATTGAAAAACACTGATTTCCCCCCCATTTCCCTTATTCTGTTAAGTCGTTATTTTGTCAGAGTTTGACTAATACATAAAGCCATGAACAGATTTGTTATAATGCAACTGAAATGATTGTGTCCAAAAATATTTTATATAATAATATCGCACTTATATTGATAACACAACACTTAACAGCTATATCCTAATTATATCCAATATTTTGCAGCTCTAGTAGTTAATTCTTGTCATATCCTTGAAATCTATAGACAATTCCTTTGTTCAGCCTGCCCACTGTTGAAACGTCCTTTCATCCCTCTTTTTTCCTCTCCTCTCTGTCCTTCAGCCTTATGTCTTGTCTCTGAGGAGCCGGCCGGCCTGACACTTGTGCAGGATGGAAGTGGCCCTGCCTGGCCCCGGCACGTTCACTCGCTCCCCGAGACCAGGGAGCCAGCTGCCTCTGAGGCCGCTGCTGGAGGAGGAGAGGAGCCGCAGCAACAGCCCCAATCATCTGCTCCTATCAAGTACAAGCCACTCCACAGACACTGTCTTATATAAACTTTACATTGATGAAGCACCAAAGGAACTCTTCGGGCTAAACAGTTCTTTTTGCATTGAGTCAAGTAACAATGTTGTTTTCTTAGCGTTGATTAAGTTTGTAGCGTTTTCCAGACACATTTCTTACATCATTTGAAATAAACAATGGACAAAAATACTATAATATAGGCCAAAGTACTGGACACAAGCCATAGAATAACCAAAGATCATCAACACTCACAGGGAGAGCAAGTACAGCAAAAATGCAAGAACATATATGAACATCTATATAAATATACAATCATAATATACTCAAATTTGGATTAACTGGAGGAATAAGAGCAAAATGCAGATGTGTCTAATTGCATTTTTTTGTAGAGTTTTATGGCAAACTGAAAAGCAACAGCCTGATCCAAGGAGATCCGGCAGAAGTTCACTTCAGTGGGTTTGAGCTGGGAAAGAAGTACTGCAATACTTTGGTAAGACAAAAAGATATCTACAATTTTTAACAAAAAAACAAAACTTTGTGAAATGTTCCTTTCCAAATTCCTCTGATATAAGAATGTATGCGCTCTCAAATTCCCAATTTCAAAGGTTTTGTTAACAATCTAAAATGAATCAAGTGAATCAAGGTCGTGTTGAAGAATGATGAATATCATAATATATGATCAAAAGCCTTTCAGAAAATACAAATTTCAAAGAATTTATACAAAGAGGCCAATGCCAACAACAGAAATGTGCAAAAATCTATAAAGTGCTATGTAACCTTTATATTGAGGTATCCGTGTTATTACATTTTTGTCATTATATTTGTATTTGCCTGAAATGTTCTACGTTATGACAATAGCCTCTCCAAAGATCTGAATTGCTTTGGAACATCCTTGACAAAACACTAACATTGCCATGGAGACAAACATTGCACCTTTCAAATAATTATAAAAATGTCTAGAAACCTTGAAAAAAACAGATTTATTTTTCCATCTGTGACACTGTGAATGAAATCATGTGCAAATCTAGGACGGTATTAATAGATTATGTAATAAAATATGTTTGTCACCACTTTATAAATAAAACATAAGCTTGACTTCTAGTTTGTGGCAGATTTCCTCCACTGCAAAGCCCAAATTAACTTTTACTAACATAAATAGTATTAGTAACATCCTTTTAAAATGGTCCCTGAGAGGTTCCACATTTGTACAAATACATCTCTTATTGCATTTGAAACACATCGCATTACTGTGAATGGGCAGTGATTTGAACCACTATCTGCTTGATGAAGCATGAAACTGCATGTAGAGCATGTGGAGATGTTTTTATCTCAAGTGATTGGACGAGTGTAATTTATTCTTTTCTTTCCTTTTTTCCCCCAAAGCAACTGATCAACATCTCAACTGGGGTCATGAATATTCACATCCTCCCCACTCAGACCAAGTACTTCCAAACAACTTACACCAAAAAGGTAATTTTATTTTTCTAATCTCACATTGACCCGAATACAAGGCGTGAGTCATAAAATCATTACGTCTGAAGATTCAACCTCTTTTCTCTGTCCGTACCCCCTCAAGTATCGACTCGTTCCCGGCCTGGCGTACGCGCTCAAGATCCAATTCTGTCCCGATGAGTGGCGCTACTTTTATGATTGTGTCCGGGTTCACTGCAAGGTAAAGATGTAGGCGCTCTCTTGTACAATAGTGAGAGTAAAACAAATACCCCAAAAATATGCAAATGACGCGCTATGACTCAAAGTCGAATGCTGTGCCAATACATAACGGAGTAAAATAGCAGAAGTAACATTTAGACACTTTTAACGGTTGCAGACATAAACTGTCCTATTGCTCAGTTGCAGCGTCGTTTCTGCCGTGTATTCTTCTTCGTATATTCTCACATGCAGCGCTCTCTGTCATCCTCGGCCTGAACAAAAGTAAATACAACCTGGACCTAAACCAGGTCTCAAACTGGACTGAGAGGGCAAAACCAAGACGAAATCAAACTTTTAAACTGTAAACCTATCCTATATGTATCAATACAACAGTTATGTGATTTTAAAATATTTGCTTGTAATTGGGAATTTACCAATGATGTGATGATATGTAAATTTAATGGTACAATATTTATTTATGTCAATATTGGGGAGAGGGAAACTGTCTGTGCGAATCACTTCACTTATATTCACCATCATCAACCATCACCAAAGTCATATTTAATGAATGAAAGTGGTTATCAGTGCAAGACTAATCTATTCTTTGTAAAAATATATATATTATGATGGCTAAACGTGATGAAAGTGATAAAAGTGATGAAAAAAGTACAGCTAGGGGAAATTCCTGCTGCCAAAAATAAAATAAAATAGCATTAAAAGAACATTAATATACAGAGCAATGTTTGCATGGAATGTGCCTCCAGATTCCTCTCGCCAAGATTAAAATTATTTTTGAAACAATTCTTGGCAGGAGATATACATCAAACAGCTTGATATTTAAAACTAAACTAAATGCAAACATTTACTGTATATTTATGCATATTGTATTAGTATTCAATATTGTATTGATTGAAATGAATATTTATGCCTCTTGAATTAATTTGATACGACAGCTTGCCTGCGCTAATGGGATCCATCAATAAACAATAAACAATTATTCCAAAGAATTAAGATATAAAAGTGCTTGAAGCAGTTATTTCTTCATGTCGTCTGCATTGAAATGTAGATATAGAATCATGGTTTATAGTTCCTTATGTTTTTTTTTTGCTGTTGCTACAATGAATGTAAACAAAGGAGCTTGTAAAGTCGATATATTGTCACAGCCCATGATTTTATTGTATTGTATTGGAGACCTTTGACGATTAGTTATCACGAAATTCGCTTCTTGTTACATCAATGGAATTTACCAACAGTTTAAATCCAGAGCAACAGTGATTACAAATTGGTGACGGTCAGGTGGGCTTTTGTCAGTCCATCCCAGGGCAGCTGTGGCTACAAAACCCACCACAGTATGAAGTGAATGAATAATGATTACAGTGTTGGTGCTTTCTTAACAAACGCTTCTTGTTTCTTTCATACTTTCTTACTTTATAAACATTGATACACCATTTAGTACACATAAGACTGTACTTGTACATCTTTATGATTTTCCTAACTTGAATTCTAAAACCACCTCCTAAATCTTCAGTCTTTCTCGTCCACTGGCCCGTCTCCCTGTATCTCTCCATCAGGGCGAGGAGAACCTGTTAATTCCAGTTCATGCTTACCCTGTCATCGATGACCTCCGCATCCCTCCGCGCATTGACCTCCCGGCCACCGCGCTCCAGCAGAGGTGTGTGTGAGGGACGGAGCTCGCACGGGGGCCCCAAGGCTCCCCTGTCTCTTTCCATTCTTCCACACAATCATTGATGTCTGCTGGTGTCAAGTTATAAAGAAATCATGGCCATCTGGTTTTGTGTCCTGTTTCCTCGCAGTGTTTCTCATGCTATTCCTCTGAGATGCAGCTGTCCCATCGACTTTGAGTTTCAGCTTGTTGTTATTGAGCCCAGCCCGGCTTTCTCCGTGCAACCGCTTTCTGGTATGAACAACACAAAGTCTTTATACTGGATTCGCTCAATGAAATTAAAAAGATGTCATTTCTGATCGAGTACAATACACTACTGATACACATCTTATCTATTTGGCTTCAAACTTCATTTCAATAGTAGATTTTCAAAGTGTCACGTTATTTTTTTTATTTTAGTCAGTGAGACAACTCAAAAAGGGTTGGTGTAATTTGGATGACATTTTTCAATATTATGAAAACAGTCTAAAGAAGATGAAATATTTTTGGTGTGTATTGTGAACACCCTTTGAGTTTGAATTCATATTTTAAAATTGTTCTTATTATTTTATATAATTGTGAGATACTTACTCCAGCATGTGTCAACAGTTAAATGCATTAACCTCTACTAGTCTAGAAGTAGAACAAGAAGATGGGGATTATGGGAGATACAAGGGATTTTTGTTTCAATCCGATACCGAGTAATACGATCAATCCAATATTCCGATACTAGTGAGTTTTGAAGTGCGTTAATTTTTCTTGCCGTCTAAAGGCTATTATTATTTTCACTGCTTGAACTGATCTAAATACTCAATACAAGTGCAGATAAAGTAAACTATAAACAATTGATAGAGAAGTTAAAGAAAAGAATGTTGCCTCTGTATCATTGTAACGTAGACTAAACAATTACAATTATTTTATCTAAAAAATTCCATCAACTTAAGTGTTCAAGGACCAACACTACATTTTCTATTGCTCCGTTTCATTACTGTCCATAATATCACTTACCGCATATTTTCTCAAAACTACCGCAATATGTTAAAATGCTAAATTTGTCCACTTCCATAAACGTTCTCATGGTCTGGGAAACATCATAACACGAGCAGGAACAACTTCTCAAATACTGTCCACAAGAAACAAATGTGCAGCCTGTTTGGGAACATCGCTTCAATTCACTTCAGCCACTGTTTGTAATCCTTGAAAAACCACATTTACGCACATTTTTCCGACTTGTTTTTGGTTATTGCAGGTGTGATTCCAGCCAACGGTCAAGTGGAAGTCATTGTAACCTTTACCCCTTTACAATACGAAACAACGCAAATAACTTTCAAGCTGGCCGTCTCCCAATTCAACACCAAACCCTTTTTATGCACAATTACCGGCACCTCTAACCCCTATGTTGCCATCAGGTAAGACAAATTAACCATTACAAGTTCATTATTATTTTGCCGATAAACTGGCTGGGAACATTCTCTCCCTTTTACCCAGAATGCCAAAGTTGTTTAGCAGCTGGTATGGGCCTAATGTTTAATTCTTTTCCCATGAGAAAAATGGGTGCTATCCATCACACTCCGAGCCGCTCCATCCACATCACTGTCTTCGCCTTATCTCGGACAAAAGTTAATAATTTATGAAAGTAGCTTGCGCAGTGATATCAAGATAGATATGCTTCCAGATAGATGTTTTGCATATAAAACATGCGCCCCTCCATTGGCTATAGAGTCCAATTACGCTGACATTTTTTTGTTGCTGCTAGTTTTGCCCTCATGTCATGAAGAAATTAAATGGCCAAAGTTTAGTAAAGTTCAGATATACAAAGTTGGATCTTTCCCAGGTGTTAATATATCACCGCCGATGTAAAAAACAGCAGTAAATCTAGTCTTTTAGCTCATGTTGACAGTGTGTCAAAGAGATATAAAGGCAGTACTTCTGTGGATTATTGTGTGGAGCAGGTGTCATCGCGTCTATTCTATTTTATGAAACAGTAAATCCTCCTTAAAAAAGGACCACTTCCAAGGCATTATCTCACTATAGTAAAATGTTTGTGCCCGTGTTAAAACTGAAGCCTAAAGTCCTAACTCCTAATGGCAAAACTGACTAACAAAACATATTATTGTGTATTTTACTGACCTCTAGTGGGTGAAGTAGGTATCTTTTTCTCGCTATTTTGCAATGACGTTGAATCCCAATATAATTGATGTCAATCTTGGCATTTATAGATCACAAAAAATGTTCCCCACCTGCTTCAGTAAATGTAACATAAAACATCTATTTATGTCAAGGCTGATCTGCATAATTATCTTGATTGGAGTGATTATCCATATTTAATTAGCATTTGTTTATATTGATTACAGCCAGGTGGAGAAAAAGTTGAGGCATAAAGAGGCGAGCAAAGCCTCTGCACCTGCGTCTCAAGTGGCGACTCGATGCAAAACATGGCCGACCAAGATGGCAGTCAAACCCAAGGTAGAACAAGTCGTTATCTTTCCGTTTCTGTATAATATGTCACGTCAGTTATGTATTTGTACTTTGCAGAAAGTAAAGGAGTCGAACGGTTTTAAGCCCCAAATGAACATCTTAACACATGGAGGAGTTGCAAAAATGATGATCAGAGACCAACTCAAGGCAATAAAAAAAGGTACATGAAGTCATATACATTTAGACTATATTTATATTAATCCTAAACCTGTATTTAACTTAAAATGTACAATGTCAGTCACCCTACAGATATATGAAAAATAAATATTGAAATTAAAGAGATAATCTTCCATTAAAAAGTTTTTCAAAAAAATCTAATGCTTTATATTTAATTTTATTGCTGAATTTAAGGTGTATTATTACTTATACTACATTCTATATCAGTCCTACAGGCAATACATTTATCAACTATTATAATACTCTCACTTTTCTAACTAGCTCAAACTGCACCTATTAGATCAAGGTATTTGCAGCTCAGCATTTTAATCAAATTCTCCCTATCCAACTGGGCTTTATCCTCGGGGAGAACAGATTCCACGCAGAGTCGCCAAGTAAAGGAGGCCTTCTTCCTAGAAAAAGTCGCCGGGAACGAAAGAAAAAGACAAGAGCGCTGCCGGCAATGGTACGTTTTTAAGGACATGATATTATTTTTAAAGGTAAAAGTAATGCAAGCGTGTACGTTTCACCTCAACAGGCAAATGGACCACGTGGGTGAGGATCCTGTGTGTGGAGAGAGGAGGAGGGAGCTGCTGGGGGAGAGAGAGGAGGCCTGGCATCAATACATGGTACATTGAACAGGAATGGATATTTATATGCCATACTCTATGGGGAAATGTAGGGCCAAAAGTAACTACTGCTTTAGCTCTTTCTATTACTCTTATTATTAATACTAGATAGAAAGGTTTTCGACGCATCTTCACAACAACAACAACAACTACTACTACTTCTACTACCATTGTTACTGAAACCGTTTCTTCAACTAAACCTACTGCATATATATTCTATATGCTACTACCACTACTATTTCTATTGTACTACTGCATTGTTACTAAATCTACTCAACAGCAAACTAGGGTACTACTACTACTACTAATACTCATTTTACAACTCTATTAAATAGGCCCCTCCTTTCACTATGACAAATGTAGTTAGCATACAAATTGTTATAGCTACTACTTCTGCTTATACTATCACTACCAACTTTGCTAGAACTACTGTAATTTCAAAAATATCTGCTAGCCTGAACAATATCTGGCAGTTTGTCATTTTTCCAATTTACTTCCTTTGACACTTACACAATCGTTGTCGGTAAACTTTACTGTTACTATTATTGCAACCTCGGTGGTATCTTATTGCAGCTTTATAAATACAACGCACGCCGGCTTTTACGAGGAGGTTTATTGTGTTCGGTGTTGAAAAAGTGCAAACTCGGCCAAAGTCTTGTCACTTTTGAAATATTCCCAGAGGAAAGTTATTTATTGCATCCTAAATAAATACATTTAGTTTTGAACCACACTTCCTTCCTCATCTTCATTTTCCACCTGCGCACTTTAGATCATTCAAAATCAGACTCTTTCCGTTCTAAACCGCGTGTTGCATCAGGTGTGTTATGGAAACCGTTCTCTTTTGTAATGGGATGATCCTGCCGAGTGAAATACAATACACAAATTTATGTTCAATTTGAATTGTCTGATAACCTCATAAAGCTGTCAGGATGTTAATCATACAATTATAATCCATTTTGTGTAGACGGGTAATCTTTTCGAATTGTCTATATTGTACAACTGTTGTAAACAAGAGCCAATCTAATAGAACTTGATTGATTGATACAGCCATTGTCTAAGATGTCTTTGTTTTTTACAGGTTAAATGTTTGGTCTGGATATAAAGTAATCCACTATTGACTTGCATATGCTTTTTCTAACTGTATTTCAAAATATGTTTTAGGTTCAAAAAGGAGAAACAACAGAAGAAAGACAGATTTATTTTGGAAAACCTCTTCTGTCAAAAGAAAGAGCGGTGTTAGAAGTTGGACAGGCAAGTAGCAAATGTTGAGAACTGTTAAAGTTAAAGTTGCACTATGTAACTTTTTCCACCACCTGCTATTATTGCTCAAAAGAACCTTCGAATGAACATCACCTGCTTGTCGCTATGGAGTCATGTTTAATGCCATACTGTGGTACATTTTATGCAAAAGGCGATGACATCTCCATGGAGACAAGTAGGTTGGCAGTGCTCCGGCAAAAAAAGTTACACAGTTCACCTTTAAGTAATACTTTGGGGTACTCCCTGCTTGTATTGCTCTACTACTTCACTATGTCTGGCAACGACAGAAAGTGTATTTTAGTAAGGTACTTTCCACTCTTTCTCATATATTATCTCAATATGTATAATTTAAAAATATTATTTAAACATATTATGTCTAAATAATATTTTTTAAATGTATTTATTCCTTCATTCAACTATATGTTTGTGGCAATTACTGCTTCACTCCTACTGTATGTGATTGACATCTATTCCTTATGCATCTTTTATATTTTAAAATGTTTTCCTTTTTTAATGTTATGGTTATGTTTGGAAATATATTACTATCGTTGTAACATTTTGTGATCTAACTTACTCCAGACTCCGGACATAACCCCACTGTTCCAGTTCCACCGCAGTATAAATTGGGACTTTAAGCGCAGATGCCTGGAACTCTTCCAGCAATCGGCATACAAGGTACTGCTCCTGACCGCGGCTTTACTACGTTTGCTTACATCGTCTGTACAAACAACACAAATCTAGTGCACACTCTTGCTGTGTCTCAGAGGTCCTCACCCTTCAGCCCAGTCATGTGGAAACCTGCACTAAATACCTAACACTCAATAAGTTGTGTTCACGATGACATTTCATGTCATTCGTTTCTGACGAAGAGCAGGGGCATATATAAGCCTTGATGCAATTCACTGTTTTTGAGAGAAATATCCAAACTGAGATGCTAAATATGTTGAATTTTAACATTATTTGAAAGAGATTGCGTCCACAAATTTGCTATATTTATTTTGTGGCGCGAAATCCTTTGCAAACGACAACAATCATACCTATATTTTTTAATAATGCCTAACACTTTATAAGAGTCTAGAAAAAAAAACTATTTCACCTCTTTCTGCTGTCAGGGAAGACAATGAACGTTATGCCAGTTTGGTTTTGTAGAATGTAGAATGTAATTACAGAGATATTGAGCACACACCAGGCCATAAGAATCTAAACAAAAATAAACCTAACCTCCACCTCAATTTTAAAACAAGGGCAGTTTGATCACTTGAACCTAATCTTTACAGTAGAGGCTAACAAACGTGAGGGATTCTTGTATACGCTATAGCAGCCACTAGTCAGCCTTCGTGATTGTACATATAAATGAATGTTTGTGCGGTGTTGATTCTTCAGATTGTGATCCAGTGCCGTATGAATGGAAGGCTGGTCTGTCTGAGGAAACTGATCAAGGAAATGAAAGAGCCTCCTACGGCACAAGAAGGTCCTGTCAATCAATTCTCTATCCTCCCACCGTCTCTTTTCTCAGCAAACAACCTTGTTCTCCATTTCAGCTGAATAGTAAACACATTTGAACCATATTGGAATGTAAAGAAGAAATGTAATGCACAGTGAAGCTTTAGATAAATTAAGAGTTAAATACATTGTACTCTCCCTCTGCAGCTCAAATGGTTACAATATATATATATATATATATATATATATATATATATATATATATATATATATATATATATATATATATATATATATATATATATATATATATATATATATATATATATATATATATATATATATATATATATATAACACATATAACACTTTAGTGCAAATACAATGTGTCTTATTTATTGAGCGACAAGTGAAGTTCTCCTCTTTATTCTCCCTCTAGGACTATACTTCCAACCTCAGCATTCTTCTACTGATATAACCTACTAAACTTCCTCTTTTCAGGTCCAAACTCATATCACTGTGGATATATCAAACTAAGCAATTAAAACAAATGTGTGCCTACTTTACTTCTATCTGTTAACACAGTGCATTTTAAATATACCGTAACTTTTCTTTGTACTCCAGATACAAAAGTGGCACAATGTACGAGGATCGCTCCGGAAAAAGTCTTGGTATTTTCCCACCCGACTTTCTCTGAAGCGGATGACCCCCTGGTGAGTGCTTACGTACTTCATAATACTATCTAATGCTAAGGGACTGAATAATTTAAATGGACTTGATTTTCGCTGCTTCAAAACTAAATATGTACTATTATGACAGTTAACGCTTGACGTAATAACGTAATATGAATTTAACCTTCTCTATAAATGTATTTCTAGGCACTGGATTTGTCCCCACTGCCTGTTGCTCCGGCTGAATGGACTGTGAGCACAAGCATACCGTTCTTAAAACTAAAAGTAAAGTCATTTTGCGTGTAATCATGGTGGTAATTTCTCATCAGCATTTGAAGTTACATGTGATGTTTCTCATTCCAGGTTCCCCAGCACTATAAGCTCATGGGCTACAAACCCGTCTCAACTTTAGAGGCATACACTTCCTATATTCCAACAACTTTGGCCAGACCACTCCGCTCTCTACCCGCAGTAAGTAAAAACACACAAAAATAGTGATTAAACACATATAGATACGTTTTTCATTGTTTTACCAGGAAGAAGAACCCAAAGAGGGCGTTACACCGGATTATAGGAGTGAAGTCTTTGAACATGTAAGACCAAAAACTAAAATCACTGAGCTGAAAATATGAAAGCTTTACCAAGTTATTTGTTTAAAATGTTGAAATTCATTTGTTATTGCTTTTTGATTCCAGGAGGACATTCCAGACGGAGCGAAACAAAAGTTAAAAGATATTTATCACTTCACTGCACCTGATTTTAAGCCTGTCCCCGCTCATCCTCTGCGCATCTTTGTAAGACGTTTCTCTATTTGATAATGCATAAAATGTCTACATACGATACATTTCTATACACACTTTGTGACTGTAGAATCCAGCGCCAGGACTCCACGCCCATCGTCCAACCCCGAAATATTTGGAGAGCGATTCAGAGTACCACCTGTGCCCGCTGCCTACATACCACCAACAGTAAGCAAACATTATCATGACGTTTTCAAACTATTGCTTTTCTATACGGCGCAGACTTAACATTTGTGTCCGTGAAAGTTATAATAAACTAAGGTTAACCTCAACAATAACCGGGACGGAATTCTGTTAGTGATGGGCAATAATTTGGTATTTTTTTAAGATATAATGAAATCAACCAAAAATATTACAATTCATCTGTTCTATCACACAGGCAGCCATATTTAAACCAGTGTTTCTCAAACCTTTCACATCATGGACCAAATGAAATATTTGGCTAAACCCACTCTTAGGACTATTTTAGGCCTGAACTAGGTCTTAACCGGTCTAGAATAGGACGACAGTTTAACAGTTGAGAAGTAATAAACTAGGGCTAACTCAAAGGAGGGCAATAATTATATATACCGGTATATTTTTTCAAACTTACACAATAACTGCAGATGAATCAGGAATCACGCACCAGTGATAAAACATTGAGAAGCCATGATTTAAAGTAAACTACTATTTTTTCAACAGAGCTTCTGATGATGAGCCCACTTCCACTCAGGAGCACCTCATGGACAAGGTAACACTCACATTTCAATAGCTTGGATTTATGCTCTTTTTTTTCTTTTTCTAAATATTTCCATCAACAGGAAGTTATTGAGGAGATTATGACTTGGAAGAAAGGCTTTCCCACAATTGTATCCAAATGCCTGGCCAAACATCGCTCTCAAACTCACGTTAATCTTCCTCGCAGGTACAAAACTACAACTACTATTCACAATACTTTTATAATCGCTATCATTCTTAGCTGTAGTTTCTGAAGGTGGAAATTGACTTCAAGTGGAGTGATTCTCAAACAAAATGCATCTGCAGTTTCTCAGTTGTGTTTACTCAAGTTTGTTTATAGAAGGGAGAGCGCCTGTTGTTTACATCCTCAGCTTTCTGGGATGAAAATGAATAAGAGAGTCTCGTGAAGTGTCTTTTATTTTTGTGAATGCAGTGACTTTCTGTAAGGTTAAGGCTCGGTCAGAGTGGTATCTAGGCCAGTCCTCTCTTTCGTGTACTGTCTATAATGATTTATTCAGCCTATTGCCTGAATGGACACTGTAAATAAGTAATGTTTTCCCATAGGCTGAATGTGTATACTTATGGTCTGTGGTATTTCTGGCTTTCTAGGAACATCACATTAAATGACATGTGAGGCTCACTTTCTAATCTATACTAAACTACTCTGAGGGAACTCTTCGTGACTGGAACTTGCATATTCAGTTGATATTTGATATTTCAAACTCACAAATTTTGCAACTGAATACATAAAAAAATAGAAAAGAAACGTGAGGCTGTGATATTTGCAGTGGTTGTGGTCAAGAATCAAGATACTTTATGTTGATACTTACCTTTCAAGTGATGTCATCAAATTAGCATCTTGTGAAGCTAACTGGAGGCACTGCTCTGTCTGAAGCTCTGTTACTCAAGTTAGACTTTCACAATACAAATTGAGGAGGACTTTGAGGACCAAAGTTGCAACATTGTCTCTTTCTCTGAGCAGGTCCGGGTCTCATTCACAATGCACTTTTTACAACCAAATGTCCAGAAAGATGCATCTCCCCTTCTCCCGCTGTGTACACTATCAGCCAAATAACAGAGAAACATGATGTAGAGTCCTGATCCGTGTCACACACACAAACTTCAGCGCAGTTTGGATTCGTTCTTTGGCTTTTGCAGATTTACCCCACAACCTGCGCCACATGTGCGGCTCAGTATGAGCTGCAGCCGAGGCAGAGCACGGACATGTGTTTTTAATAAGATAACCTTTATCTTAAAACATATCTGGAAGACAGGTCCGAGGCGAGCTGAATGTGAATGTGTTAAAATCTCTGTTGTTTTATAAACACAGACTCTGAATGACAGCATTACATTTACCTGCACAGCTTGATAGGCCACTGCCTGAATATAGGCCACGATTCCCATGTTAAAGCCAGGACGTCATTATAATTAAACCAGACTTTGACCTACTCCTGTTACATTCACGTCTTTCTGTGTGTCATTTGTCCCGTTATCGATCTGACACTGGAGTTTGTTAGCCTCAGATGTGTCTCTGCGTGGCTCACTTCATGGTCACTTCCTGGTTTTGTCTCCTCTGGTTCGTTTGTGTCCACACTTCAGACGAATCGTGCCGGAGTTTGATTCAATCAGACCGAGACTGACCTTTCCAACCAGATCAGAGCTCGCTTCTTTGGTCCTGATTCGAATCAAAAGTGTATTGTGAATGTGCCCTTAATTTGAACGACAACAGGTGAGTTTATTTGTGTTGAAGGTTCTCTCAATTAACATTAAAGGCACAAGCTTGTGTTAGCATTCGATGTATGTACTTGTTCAGTAGTATAAATAGCACTAGTAGTTGTAATAATATTCTAAGTAACTGTATTTGTTAACTCTGCGCTTGACTAACCCTAATTAAAAAAAAAAGTGTCTTGCACAAGGACACACCTAAAGCATGAACTGACAAGAGTTGGATTGGAACCACCAAACTACCACTATAGTAGTAAATTCGATAACGTAGTTGTACTGTGTAGTAACCTCTTTAACTGAAAAGCTTATGTTCCGCCTTTGTAGCCAGTTGGTGTATTAGCAATGACCAAAGATGTTGTCACTGTTGTCTTTGTATTGTACGTTCCATGTTGAGTGTGGAGCTTCTTGTGTAACCTGTGCCCGAGGGCTCTGTGAGGTATAAAAAGGCCAAGCAGGTAATGACCGGCCTCCCTCATGATGCGCACCGCCGCCGAAGAGATTGAACTTTCTCTTAACAGATGCAGAAAAGGTCAGGCCCCAGTTTGAGTCAGAGAACAGTCCAATAGAAGGTTCAGAAATATTACACCTTTTTAGCATTTTGACTAAAGGGCAGGGTGTTTAGCTCAGGTTTTGACACAAACATGATTTTTGCTTCTTCTTCCTGGGTCGCCACAGTAACTAAAACTTCCTCGCATCAACCCGATGCACAGAAGTATACTGGAGGTTCTACTGACCTAAATCTGGGTTCAAGATCTGGAAATGGATTGCTGACTATCAAATATAAAGTTTACCCATACAAATTAAACGATATATTTCACAGTTTACACCAGAGGCCCTCCCTGCCTTCTTAATTTATACCTATATATAACTGGCTCAAAGCATGTATTATTGTTTATCTGGTTTGTTTTCAGTGTCTTGTTTACAACGCTGCTGGGTTTTCTCTAAGATGTTGATACAACCTAGAAAAGGTTCTTTGATCTTTGATGATCCAATGTATCTGTGTCGTCCTCTGCTTGTATCTTAAGGTCCCTCTACAATAAAGAAATACTCCCCATTGAAGTACCTTACCTCCCAGGGCTGCCAGATGAGCTGAAGCACTTGAAGGACAAACCGTGAGAGCATGCTGGCTTTAGATCTGGAAGATTTCTGACGTTTTAACAAATTGAAATTGGTATTGTTTCAGGCCTGCTGAATCAACCGTTCAGCTCACTCCGGACATAGTAAAAGCTGAAATGGTCAAAGTGCTAAAGAATGAGATGCCAATACTCTCAAGGTGAGTGCACTTAAAAAAAAATTTTTTTTTAAACCTTCCTAAAAAAAAAACTGTCAATTTGCCAATGCACTGTCAATTTGCCATCCTCTAATATTTCTCTTCAAGCTGTTTGAGTTTTACTTTTGATTCATTAGTGTAAGTGTCCGGCATCATGAAGGTCGCAATTATTTATGTTCTCTACCAAGAACAAAATAATGTCTTAAGCCTTTGTTTCGTTTGTACTTTTTCATAAATAAATCATCCTGTTAATATAGTTATTGTCTCATTCCAGCTCTGAATTCAAGAAACGGCTCAAGAAAAAGCTCAAGGAAGACGGCAAGATTTGATTCATTTTTAAATATGAAGGTTTGACTAAACCAGGCTCGAGGTATACACGGCCTCACTGCAGAAACTTAATCCTATCTTGAAACAAACAAACCCATTACATTCTATACCCATAGTGTATAGTACAGACTCTATTCACTCGCCCACCTAGCTCTACACGGTACTTCCACCTCCAGCAGAACTCACCCCCCTCCAAGCCCTGACAAAGCCTGAATATCCCTTCTCCTCCTCCACCCACTCGCTCCTCACTGTATAACCCTTCAATTAAACATGGTCCACACTTAACCGTGCACAAGATGGCTGCTCATTTCTGTTAAGATATAAATGTAAGTGGAGGAAAGGTAGATTTGATTATGGGAGTAGATCAGGTCTAGATCCGATGTAGTAGTATCAGTTATTAGTTGTAGCAGCAGCAGCAGCAGCAGCAGCAGCAGTCGCAGTAGTAGTAGTTTGCATTTGATTGGCTTTTCTATTTTATTTTGGTATCTGCAAATTCAAATTACAAACCATATCACCACATTTCAATTAAAATATATATCTACACACACTATTTTATTCTATGAACTGCTGAAATGCATCTACTGTACTATCTAATGTAGGCCAAGCTGTATATGCTTTGCCCAATAGAGGGAGCTCTAACTCTACCTCTCCATTCAGTCCAATGCTTCCCCCTCAAACATACTGAAAGGTGGCTTATTACTGTATGTCCATTAGCAACAGTGGCTTGACGAGAGTGGCTGTCGTTTGAATCCATTTCCTCAGACAAACGCTGGACCTTTGCTCTATCCTGTCCCAGGCTTTCACGCAGAAGGTCACATTGATCTGACATGGGGCGCGGTCTATAGTCATGATTTAGTGTCAAAGAGCGTTGAAAAGAAATGGGGCTTTCTAGAGGACAGCACTTTACAGATATGTGATATGTCAGGATTCTACTCTTTTTTTATTTATTATATTTCTTTGCACGTAATAAAATGTCTAAACTTGTAAACTTTCTTTAATATAAATTTACATACAAAACCCTCTACAAACATACTCTGAAATATATGTATGCCCTAATAAATAAGTAGTATTTTTTTTAAATGTGCACTTTTGTTATTTATTATTTTTGTGCATTAATACCCCTGTGATTAAATGAATGCAAGATGGAGACATCCATCCATCCATCCATTTTCTACCGCTTGTTCCCTTTCGGGGTCGCGGGTGACTGGAGCCTATCCCAGTAACTTCGGGCCTTAGGCGGGGTACACCCTAGACAGTGGCCAACTTGTCGCAGAGATGGAGACATTTAATGCGATATTCCAGACAAAAAACAACAACAAAATATCTGCATGATGTGACAAGCAGGTGGCAGATCCCTCACTTGAAAAATTACGTAGTGCACCTTTAAATGTAAGACTATATGTATTTAATATGTCAAATGTTTTTTAGAGTCTTGCCAGATTGCATCAAAGTATGTGGCTGGTTACAACAGGTAGCACGTTTGGTGTTGCAAAAACCCAACCAAATCACCAACCAATGTGTAATTTGGTTAGAAACTCCCAAAATCCTTGGAGCGAGAACACCCCAGAAGAGCCGCTGTTTTGGATATACTCTGATCTGTGTGTCAGTCTGGCTCCAAATCCTTCCAAATTGTCTCACGTCACAGATGTCACGATGAACAGATGATGTGCTTGACCTGTCAGTGGTTGTAATGTTATAATTGCTTGGATTAAACCATTTTTTTTTTTTTTTGGGGGGGGGGGGCTTTAGTTCAAATAACGACGTACTGTGAGCATGTGCCACTTTCAGTAAATGGCCTGATCCCAGCCCCATGAGTAAAAGGAGAGATCCAGAGTCGGACCTCCATGTCTCCTGTTGTCTCATTAAGGTGACGTGTCCACCTGCCCGACCCGACCCACATCAAACTCGCCCCAAAAGTAGGACGCGACCAAAACATAGGATCAGTGATGCCAAGATCTCAGCTTTTGATTGCACTTTACAACACATGGGACCAAACTACTGTATGTACTGCACTGCACTGTACTATATGTTATGTCACTAATATACCCACACTACCTAATGTGTGCCTTTACTGTATTGTGCTCTCCATTCACAACGCCACAGTTAAAGAAAATAAAACACTTGAATACACTGAATTGGCCACTTGTTTTGGATTTCAGACCTTCAACACCCTATAAAAAGGTAGGATAGGAGATAGCAAGGTTTCCCCAATTTAACGATTCACTTTGTAATTTGTTTTTTGGAGGATCTGTCAACTGCTTGTCTTGTGAAAATGTTATTGTTTGTGACTGGAAGGTTTTGCCGTTTTATATGAACTTATCAACCTTTCTTTTCTTCAATTTTTTATTGCAAAATATATTTGGTTTGTTAGAGTAGCCTGCTCGTCCCAGTGGAGCTCATTACATTGTATGCCTTGTGGAACATTCCAGGTAAAACAACAATAGTAAATGGTTACAGACCCTTCACCGTAAAACTTTCATATTGTCCCTTTAAAGTTGTTTTTTTTGTGGATAATAAATAATCTTAACACGTCCATATGTTGTTTATAGTCATTTAAGTCGTTTAAGTTTCGTATACGTTTACAGTGTTGATGTTTTTTATTGGCTTTAAAGATCCACCTGTTTCTTACACAGTTTGTCTCCAGGGTGTTGATTCTTTAGAGATATCTTCATTCTCTCTGAAAATCTCCTCTTAAAGTCCAATTCTGCTGAGGCTAGTGGAGACTTTGAACAGTTTTTACTTGAAGACCTCTCAAATGCTTTATAGAGATTTTTTCTTTAAGCTTAAATTTGTTCTATGGAAAAAGTTTTCTGTAAATGCAATGCATGAATAAATTGTAATGGACTATTCCTTCACTTTGTCAGTAAACTGTAAATCTTGATACAGAAATGATCTCAACAGTTCAAGACAATATAAGCAACCTAAAAGAAGCAACTAGTATCCTGTGTAACGTTTCTTGGGAGCCTGCCACCTACTTGTCTCCATAGAGACGTAATTGCTTTGGCCGGATTGTTCCACAATATGACACAAACTGATCTGTCTTGCATATTTTCATTATTTGTGTTGAAAAAATACCTTGCAAAAAATGTATTCTTACTGTGAGCAGGGTTGCCTCTCCACAGATCTGACCCGTAACTTGTAATAAAAAAAAAGAAAAGCAAAAAGAAGAAGCTCGGTATAATGCCAGCAGATCCGGTGTCAGGGCAGTTTGAAGTGAGTAACAGCCCTCAGGACAAAAGTATCACAGTCGGCATAGCTCTTACTCCGCTCTGTTGTTTTGTTTTGGTGATGAGAGACATTTCCTCTGGAATGCCTTCTGGAGATTAGTAAACTAAAGTGTCCAAACACTGCACAACACTGCAGTGGATTATTTAGTTGCTGAACAACAAAATAACTGGAAGGGCATTTCCAAAGTTATAGGTTTTACATCAATGTAGAGTTTGAAACAAAGTTGGTAATTTGTCATAAGCATCAAGAAGAATGTGCTGAAATGTGGTATACGCGTCTAGCATTTCTCCCTCCTGTATCGACCTGTCTCCAGAACTCTCAAATAAATAAGTAAAAGGCGCTGAAAGGTGAATTTTGGCTTTCAGATCTAGCTGTTGCCAGATTGATTTCCAAAACTCTCACACACACATATTTTTCACATTTTAACTACTGCTTCTACTACCTTTAGCCCTACAAAACTTGTCATTACATCTTTTAGCATGATTGTTTCGCCTATAAGCCACACAGACAGCGATTTAGTATTGTGTCACAGTGTACGTATTATTGTGTAAAAGATGTGTATATATATGCAAATAGAAGGATCAGATTGACCAAACGCAATATCGTGACAATTTAAGTCTGTCATTGATAGAACCGCTGTCTGACATCCTATGTGTGTCAATCTGATGTATTTCTCTAGGCTCACAGTTAAAGGTGCATTATTTAACTTTTCTGATCTTATTGCTTTGCCTGGAATGTTCCACAGTATGGCATTAAATATCTCGCTAGCATTTATTCAATTGCATTTTTATGCTATTGCCATTATACTAGAGTTTAATACTAAAGCACATTCAGGGTCAAACAGGCAAAGCAATAACATCTCCATGAAGCTAGCAGGGGGCAATTAAAGTTGCATATTGCACATTTAAAATAATTAATTTGACTTCATCTACCCTTGAGACAAAATAGTCAGAGTCATAAGAATGTAACGTTGCATCGCCAAGAGCTGTGTCATGAATTGTACGACATTGACATTTTGCTAACTGCCAAATTAAAGTGTCAGTTACGACGGCTATTAAATGCAACATCTTATTTGTGCAGATATGTTAAACCACACGAATCAAAAAAGGAACATTTGTATCCAAAGGGAAGATTTCCAAAGAGGATCAGTTATAAAGCTCAAACCACAATAGCAAAAACAATGACAAGAGAATAGAAACACAGCATGATAATATGAAAAACCTAAAAGACTCCATAGACAACGCTGAGTTGACAAAACATGTCTTGGGAGTTTTCGTTTTAAAAGCCGACATGTTATAGCAGAGATGTCAGCTTTTCGGTGCCACTGACAGAGGTTGGAAATTGAAAGGATAATGCGGTAAGATGCGGACTACAAGATTCAAGTGAGGAGAACGGAGAGGAGATTTAAAACGAAATCCGGCATGTTGTTGTGCAGCAATAGAAATGTATGAAAGGAGTACGTGTAATGCCTTCAATACAGAAATGGTGGTTGCATTAGTAGTTGTGGAAGCAGTAAAAGCATCGATTTTTGAAATACTTATGTTTAAATCATCGATCAAGATTTATTCATGAAGAAATGAATAACTGAATGAAATAACTTTACCAGTTACCTTTCCAAGATCCATGGAAACAAGCCGGTGCCACCGCATGGCAATACAATGAATGTATGGCAAAATACAGGTCAGGTCTGTGGAGAGGCGACCCCACTCACTGTAATACTGAATGTTTTTCAATGTAATTTTGAACAATGAATGCACAAGAAATGGATTTAATGCTATTCTGCATATGGTAGAATAGTGGCAAGTAGTTGTATTGAAGTTTCTTGAACAGATATTCCCTTTTCTGTTTCCACAGTTGGCCTTGGATCATAGTCACGTGGAGGTGTACATAAACAGTGGTGTGCAGTCAAGCATCAAATAACCCATCTCCAACAAACATGGCCGACACAGATCCCTTTGACATTTACGTGGCCACAAATACAAATGTTTGCTTTACAAATGGAGGAGGATAAACCGATAGCAAATCCCCAGGTGGGTGGGCAAGTCTCAGAGGTGTTGGACATTTGAAGGTAAATAATAATATTGCCATAGGATTGAAGATGTTTAATGATGTTGAAGGTTGAATATTTCCCGAAATGCATGTATTCTTTTGATTTATTTCCAATGCCCCTTAAACTGTGAAAGATGGTCTTTTCAAATACCTACTGCACTGAACTCACGCCAGCAACCTGAGCCAAGACTCACATTTTGACCAGGCCAAAAATGGAATTTCCAACAGGCTGAGATATACGTATAATTGGTCCCTTTTAAGATAAGATTAATTCAAACAGACATTGCCCAAAATAGCATTCATTGGCAGCTAACTATAACTCTTTACTACTCCTATTCACCACGACTAATCTCACAATCACTTCTACTGCTAAAAAGTAAGATATTTTGTGCTCAAAAGATTCCCCTTAATCTTTTATTGAAGCTGTTGATTATTTTTAAGGCCCATGAACTAGTCTTCTACCTCATTGTACCTTTTGCGTTCTTATTTTATTTATATCCTTCCTCCTCAATGCAGGCTGGGCCAAGGCTTGTTGCACCGGGAGACTATTTGTATCAATCTATTTCCTTTACTTGACAAATAAAGTGATTGAGATGCACTCTGAGTTTGGAGCTGGGGCTGTAAGCTTTTCATTTATTAAGACAGCAATGAGGAGACAAACAAAACAACAACAACTCACAGAACTAACCTTGTGACCCCTGGGTTTAGGAGTAAGGGGTAAGTAAGGGGCAAAAACATAGCTGCAGTCGTGATTTGTTTCTTTTGCTGTGTTGCCTCCGTCCACTCGGTTAACCAACATGTTAGTGGTGTTAGTGGTAAATGGCTTGACATTTCAGTGCATCGGGAGTCACTTTGCCTTCAGATGAATTAACCTTTCTCAATCATTTCATTATTTCAAAGCAACACTTTGAACACCTAACATGTCAAACAGGAGCGTTTGATGGACAGCGCATGTTTTTATTTGACTCTGCCAAGCCACAAGAGGGCTCTTAACGCTTTATTCACTTAGTCCACTCCTACAGTCAGTACAGTCATGTAGTCGACACAGGTGTGGCCCAGCATCCAGCCAGTCTCTCCCACATTCTGTTCAAGTAGTCTGTCAAAACGTGTTGGGTATGGCGGGTCAGTTTTTCTGTTATTCGATTGAAACTCGTCTACTTTTTACCATTGTATTGTGTAAGCACAAAAGAAAAACAAGAAAGTTCCTTCTACTACTGTTCTCTTTCACACCAGACGTGACCAGCACCTAGGAGAGTGTTGCAGACTGTGAACTTGCGTAATGACTCGAGTGAGACTTGATTCACTATTTTGATGACTTGAGCATTGACAAAATGGACTGCAACCTTTGACTCGAAAGCCAAAGGCTGTAGACTTGACTTGGAGCTGTGTGACTTGAGACGACTTGATCCATGTTGCTGTAAAAATATGTGTGTTTAGGAAACACTTCCAATTCCGGAAGCTGAATTGTGCCCTACTTCTTTGTTGTATTAGTTAACGCAGGGCTGCCGACCTCCAGAGAAAATAAGTTCTGCACAGACTTAAAAAGCCGTTTTCAGGCCGCCCAGAGAAAAGGTGCATTGTTGACATATTGGTGCAAATGAACATTGGACATTTTACACAAATAAATCTACTTTATATCATATTTTATTGGCAAGGCTTTTCCCTCATTCTCCACTTCGTGACCGGACTTCACGCTCAACTCAACAGAAGTGCTGATCCATGGCAAAAAGAGGCAAAAGGGGCAGAATAAGGTAAATATTGTGGACAGACGTAACTTTCGTAGCTTACATTTAAAGGAATAAAGTGGAACATATCCCTCTTTACTTCTCTATTTTTGACCTTTTTAGAAGGATCACTTTTACAAAAATATAAATCACCAAAATCTGAGCTGTATTCTGTAATTTGGAATAAAGACTTGAAAGTGCTTGAAAATCATTGGACTTGGGCTTTACCTAATTAGAGATTTGCAAAACAATTTCGTTCTATACCTCTGCCATTTTGCCAAAGAGTATAGAATGTCCAATATTTAGGCTACTCTATTAATTGAATGCTTTCCATCCATAAAACTTTTCTCATTCTGAACTGAAACTTGAACATTATTGCTATTCTTTTATTCCCACACTGTATAATACAACTCATATTTTGGCTTTGTTTAAGGATTTGCATACAATCTAGTGCTATGGTTTACATAGCACTAGATTAGATACATTACTAAATACGTTACAATCTTGAACTAAATTTTAATCCACATAGATCAAATCAATTTGGTTTTCAATAAGAAAAGAGACTTGTACTTGAAGACAAATTATACAAGGCTACTTCATAATTGTTAACAAGTCATTGTTTATTGTCTCACTTGATCCTTTGGGCAAAACAACAAATGTTAATTATGCCTTCCGAATGAATAAAACTCACTGATACTACTGCCTTAATGCTAGATGATCAATTCTTTCTTTCTTCAGTCAGTGACGCCGATGTGGTCAGGCAAAATATTTAAAGAACACTTGCTTTTAACAAGTACATTTCATCGCTTTGAGTAAGGTTTTTTTCTGCTGACCCTCTGCACACACCAGTGAACACATAGTTTGAGGAAGTTGTTTACCACTAATTATCTTAGTAACCAAGGGACAAAAGAATGGGGTAAGCTGTAGAGGCATTAAGCTATACCCTCCCAATTAGGCAGAAAGGAAAGCCCTGGTTTAACAATAAGTACTATATGCTAATGAAACACACTTTCAAATACTTCATTCCATATGCAGCCCAATGTAGGTTATTGTTGATTTGGTTATGTTCTCCTCATGTTTGAAGGATGGCTTTTGACAAGATAATGACACCTCTTCGCAAACATAAACAAACATGAGAAGATGTAGCACTTTGGGGCCGTAGTGGCTCAGGGGTAGAACGTGTGCAGTAGCTTTGCAGTGGCACCTCCTGTTGTAGTATACTCTTGTGTCCTTACACGTATGTTCACAGAGAAGACTTATTATGCTTTCTGCAAGTATTTAAGGACGAATCCCATATAGGGAGTAAATCCCTCAGCCGTCCAGGAGTGTTCCAATTTGTGTTCCAAAAAAGTCAGTTGCATCACCTTGACTCAAAACAAAACGTTTCAACTCTAAACCAATAGTCATTCTCAGTGAGGAGGGAGCCAAAGTCAGGTTACAATAGGAGGTAGATAGCCCATTACAGGGCTGTTAGGATACAGAGAAGAGCAGTCTCAAGTGAAACCAAAAACTTAAGACTCAATTCACAGATTGAGAATGACTCTTGGATGAGAGTTGAAATGTTTGTTTTTTCCCGATGATGCAACTGATTTTTTTCTACTATATCAGGATTATTATTATTTTTTCACTTTTTGTTCATTGTAAATTGCTATATTGATCTAAAACGCTTTAAACATGCAGAACTGATGATTTCTTGCTGGCTGTGGTTGTGGTTGGGGAGAGGGGGTAAACTGGCTACATACAGTACATAATATCAAAAATAATGTATACATTAGATTGTAGTGTTAATTAGTATTATTTGTAACGGTGCAAACTGTAGCTAAGACTCATTGCTCTGGGGAAAAAAAGGTGTCATTTGATAATAATACATTCTTTTAAAATATTTAAAAGAACATTTGAATTAAACTGATAATTGTGCTGCTTCTATCCTGTCCAATGTTTTTCTCTTTTTGTATTTATGATGTTATCAAAAATGTTTCTAGTAATTATGTAATTTCTTAATTTTATTTTTTATGAACCACAGGAAGCTAATGGGGAAAATATGTTGCATATCTTAGTACCGCTCAGTTGTGGCATAGATTAGTGTTGATTTGAATGCACATCCAGGTATATTTTGATAATCACTTTTTTTGCATCTTTCACTCACTCCTCCTCTGGTGGTGGAAAGATAACAATAAAATAACAATAAAGCCAGAAAACCAGAAAACAAATGAAAGAAAAGATAATGTTGCTCTTTTAGTCACGTTTGAAAACCATGTGTTCCTCCTCACACCAAGAACCGACCTCAAAATGACACTGACACTTTCTTTTTTGCATTATAGTCGGGGAAATTTTCTTTTTTCTCACTCATGATTTTAAGCTTGGTGATTACGATGACACATCTCACGGAGCGTTTTGACCTGGTTTTCAGTTCATTTTTTGAAAGGTTTTCAGATTCAATTTCATTTTCTTCTAACAAGACGGTGGTGAACACACGATAGCTTATTTACCTGATGCTTCACGGCAGGACTGAGAGATCACCTCTGACGAAACATGTCAGGTAAATGAGCTGTTGCTTGTATACCACTGACCAAAGTGAAATTTAATTTGAAAAAGAAGACCAAATTAGTTTTACAAATATGATCACAGATTGGTGGAATGTCTTACAGGTACAGCTAAACAAATTCACTACTAAAAATGTTTTAATTCTTGGTTGAACTCTTGTTATTTGCATATTAAAGTATGTACAGAAAACACTCAAATGGAATCTAGATAAATAATACATAAAACCATGGGGGCGAAAAGCTATCTTTAAATCTTTATTTTAGAGCGAGACAGACAATTCTTGGGAGGATAAATGATGTAAAGACTTACACTTTTGACAGTTTTGTGTGTGAACTTTCAGCAGAACCACTTAGCTTTAGTTAAGGTAAAGACATTTGGATTGAATCAAAATGGTGATAAATGTTGAAGAAAACTGTATATATACAGTAAATGTATTTATTCTAGTTTCACTCCCCCCAAAAAACAGGCTTACCTGAGAAGAGACACTTAGTAGCGACTGAAACATTGTCTTGTGTTGTTAGTAGTGGCAGTGCACAGATGCAGCACAGCAGGTTGGACTCCCCAGAGTCCAGACTGAAGACGGAGGATTTATCAGACCAAACCTGGTGGAAGAACTGCTCAAGGCAGCCATTATTACAGGTGAGTTATTTCAGATAAAAGTCAGAGTGCTATGTATGAGTTCTTTCAGTTTTTCACACTTAAAAAGGTATAATGTTTGTAGGATTGCCAAACAATTTGATAATTATCTATCTGAATAGTTGTGTGTCATTTTCTTCTTCTGACCTCTGACCTACAAACTGAATGGCCTCATGGGAATAAAGGTAAACTAACCTTTCTTAACTGATCATTGAGGACACCATCTGATCACCTCAGTTCTGACTGGATAATTTAGTGTAAAACAAATATTGTAATAGTGTATTCACATACACTACCTTTAAGCTGGGATAAAAGAGGTGGCATCACATAAGGTAGGGCATGTGAGTTAAATCGTATACTAATGCACAATACAAAACACTGTACATTGAGGGGATCGTTTATTATCTACTGTTAAATTTTGTGTAAATACGAGGGTAAATGAGAAGGGAAAACTATTATAACATGGCTAAAAGCTCTTAGCAAAGAGTAAAGTTGATTCAGCATAAAATATATCTTCTTTTAAATAATCATCTGACTAAATTCAACACTAAAGTCATAACACATCAATCTATTAATGTTGAACCCAGTGCTTTTCCGTCAAGGCTTTAGTCCCAGTGTTAATTGCATCTATTTTACCCGAGACTTCTCCAAAATGGCCGACTCAATAACAACTGATACATATCTTGCTCATCCTGCCCAAAGTGACGCCTGATTCGTACAATTCTTCCGCTGTTTATTAAACTCCTCTTGCTTGTGGCCTTTTCCTGATTTATTTAAAGATACACTGCAGGTTTTAGTCACTGCTAGTTCCATCTCCGTGGCCCGAGGCTCCTGTCACTCGGCTACATTTAACCCTGCGCCACTCAATTTCACTGTCGTCTGATCAGCTCGGTCAGGTGACGATGGCAATCATGTAGCATGGAAACATTTATTGGTTGTTTTTTTTTCCTTAGCTATCTACGGATGTGATGGGGAGGGGGGCTGAGCTCCAGGCAAGTGGTGTTGTAGAGGTCAGAAGCAAGATGCAAGGTTGAGAAAATATGTATTTGACGGATGAAGTGGTGGCACCCATGGGCGACAGTAGGTGGACGTAGCTTGGTTGGCATAGAATTTTGCTCTTTAGGGTGAATGCCGTCATTGTGTTCTTGGGCAAGACACGTAACCCGCCTCGCCCCCGGTGTCTGCGTTCGCCGTCTGTGTGAACGGGTAAGTGGCTCCTCGATGTAAAGCACTTTGAGTGTTTTGAAGTTAGAAAAGCGTTATATAAATGCAGCCATTTACCATTTTACCCATGGATTATCAAAGCAGGTTTAATTACCGGTAAGTAGCTCCTATAGGACTACTACTACTACTACACAAGTACTGCACTGTATTGTTGTGAAGTGGCTTAGAAGATCTTGGGTACAGTTTGCATCTGGAGAAAGACAATTGAGAATATTTTTGTAACTATTCAACTGATGAAAATATATTTGAAAAAAACAGGTTTGCTAATAACTCGGGCTGTGTACCCCACGATGCAATATGTATCCCAGTTAACAACGTTGTGATGTTAAATTTGAATGTTACTATGGAAAAAAAACATCGCAATTTTACAAATATTCACAATGATTTGCACTTTGACCAAACCACACTAAAATTCTTGATTTGCTTTCATTCACAATGTTTAATAGATTGCTATTCCTCACTAGCATTATGAAATCAAACTGCCTGAATGAAAAGGTGATGATATTGTCACTTAAACAGCCAGATAAAAAAATACTGTATGTACAGTCCATATTTTTGTTACTGCCCGATTCCAAATTGGATTAAATGAATTATTTGCATGAAAATTCAACAAACAATACTCCATAATGACAATTTGAATTTTTTTTTGGCAAATATATTAAAAAAAGCACATGTATAAGTATTCACAGCCTTGCCCTAATACTTTGTTGAAGCACCTGCTACAACTTTGCACTAAATACAGCTTCAAGTCTTCAAGTGTAACGCTACAGGCTTGACACACTCATTTATGGGCAGGTCCTCCCATTCTTCTTTGCAGAACCTCCCAACAAATTCAAACTACAGGTGGGCTGTGATGCGCAGTTAACTGAGGAGCGGCTTCCATCTGGCTACTCTACCCAGATACTGGTCTGATTGGTGGAGTGCTGTAGAGTTTGTTGTTGTTCTGGATATGATCCTGTCTCGGAGGTCTACAGATAATTCCTTCATGGCTCGGCTTGTGCTCTGACATCACTGGGACCTTATATAGACAGGTGTGTGCTTTTGTCCAATCAACTGTATTTATCACATGTGGACTCCAAGTTGTAGAAGCATCTCAAGGATCAGTGGAAAAAACATCTACCTGAGCTCAATTTTGAGTGTCATGGCAAACGCTGTGAATGCAAGCTGTCACTAAAGCAGTATTGATGCCAAAACGTTGCTCCATTTTTGGATGTTCAAGTCATGCTTGGCAAGAAGAAAAGGTTTCCTTCTACAGGATACTTCACTTCACTTGACATCTTTATCATCTACACAGTTTAAACCCAGCCTGACTGAAAGAAACAAATAAAAAGATTTAGTTTAAAGCCTAGTTGCACACAGAGAATAGAGAGTGAGACTGTTGTCAGCACTAGCACAGGCCCAGGGCAGGTTGAGGCTTCTCTACTGACTCTAGCTCATGATGCTACATTTCAAATTTCAACACCCAAGATTGACAAGAAAACATTTAAATGATTATATGACCTACCTCGAAAAAAATGTAGGCATCAAGACTTTTGTAATTTCTCATTCGCTCTTTGGCGTAGACGCCGGGGTCTTGATCAGGTTCTCATAGATGTAGGATCGTTTGCCAACGAACCTTCGGGTATCTTGTAAGGACAACATTATATCCCAGTGCGTGATATCTTCACCTCATAACGATGCTTTTCTGATGGCTCCAAATGCTCTGTGTAACCGTATGACAGTTAAGGTGTTGTTCCCCCACACAAAGGCGGCGCGCGTTACTAGGTCAAGTGACCCGGGGGATGATGTAAGCGTGAAGCTATGTATTGCCAAGAAGTTTCTCGATATAGTGCCAAGAAAGTTTGATTACAGCCGGAGAATGATCATATTATAAATACTTAAATTTGCCTGCACAATGTTACTATCAAGTTTAAAACTTCTCTTACAAGATTAACTCTACAAATTTGCTTGTTGACTATTTTCACTTGTAAATACAGGTAATTCTTCCTGCAATACTGTTAAAATTCACAAATCATTACAATACGTCCACTGCTCCATCTACTTCAACTGCATTCAGAGTGCTTTAGTACTAAGCAGTAATATTGAACTAAAACAGTTTTTGTTGTTATGGCTACATGACTGTTTCTCCTGCTCATCCTCTGTGTTTTAGAATGTGGATAAATTACCGAAGTGTTCTCTGTGGTGGACAGAGCCAGGGGAAATTATGGCTGTGTGAAGAGTGACATGTTGTGAATCCCGTGAATCTGATTTAACCCCTATTATGACACGTATCTATTATCAAGTCCAGCTGCAGCCTCCGGGATCTTCTCACGCTTACGCCTCGCTTGTGTTCATTTTCAAAACATCACATTTTAGAAATAACAACCTGAGAAAAAATCTTAAACTGCTTCTACATTTTAAAAAGTGTTATTATCTATGCAGTGTTTTTCAGGGTGTACACAACAACAATAAAAGAAACTGCATTTTTACTCACATTATTATACGTTCCTTTAAAGGCACATTATGAAACTTTTCTGGTGCTGCGTCCGCTATCTTCTTGTCTCAACTGAGGTGTTTTTTGCTTTGCTTGGAATGTTCCACAGTATGGCTTTATATAACATCTGACCAAACCACAGGTCAGGTCTGTGGGGGGACGCTCTCCGGTCATTACAAAACTAAATGGATACGTATAATGTCATACTGTGGAACATTCCAGGGCAATGCGATCACGTCCTTTACACAGAAGAACTAAACACCAGCTCTGCTCCTCTTTCCTTTTTCATATTTGCAGTTGAACGGAGACGCTTCTCATTTGTCCTGTCACTGGTCGTACCCCGGGCCCCTCTGTCACGGTCTACTTCCTGACAGCCCATATAGATCTGCAGGACGCGCCTTCAGCTACAGGACCTGGCTCTTATCGCAGGTGGAGAAAACCTTTGCAAACGTGTTTATGCTAAGCCTGACTGATATATCCTCACGCGGTCTGTTTCTCTCCTTCGCCAATCAATTTCCCATGATTTGATTTGTTTGTGTGGCAAATAGATTTTCTCTCTATACCATATATTTCCATAGACTGTAACTCGATAAACTGTTAGACGTACACAGATCATAACGTATGACTAACCACTGTAAACCACTTTTAATATATATTGTCCACTGCAGACTGGGAACACTCCATAGCAGCTGCACTTGGCTATTTCCCTCACAGAATATTATCCTGGTTATGATATATTATTAACACTATTATGACAAACAAGCCGTAAATGTCTTATTTGAGGTTAGGATAAGATATTCCTTTATTGTCCCACATGGGGAAATTTCATTGGTGCAACGCAGGTAGATACAGAGGTGTAATGCACAAAACGTTTACAGACAGTAAAATGAACTGTAGACAAATCCCTTTAATATCTTTTACACACGTCAAGCCTGTTTTTTTGTCACCTTTAATCATTTGTTTTTTCAGCTTATTATTATGTACTTAATGATATACAATTCTGCCCAAAAAACTGGTGTAAACAAAGCTATATAATTAATTTGTCAATACATTTCCCACCTGTCACATTTCCACAAAACATATAATACATGATTCCAGAAAAAAACATTAAAAAAATAAAAATGTATTAAAAATAAAGTGTTTTTGGTAAATTGAATATGCGATTTAAAGTATTTCTAAGAGTATCTATTAAATTCCAAAACCTTAAATTAAAATCTATTCAGCCAACCATGAAACAGGTGCCACTCAACCTTGATCTAACTCAATTTATTTTGAAGATATTTTGAATAGACACTGTTTATACTTTTGAGAAGAAATTATTTTTGCCATATTTTTGCCATCTCTGTTTTGGCACATTTCTCACACCAAAGCAGACATTTTCTTTCAGTCTTTTCTGCAGTAAACACGTCAGAGCGTCAGAATGCAAAGACCCCTGTGCAGCGTTAATGGAATGACCACCAAAAATGCTTGAGTGTTTACAGATTATGCACAGACAAAATAATCTCATGTTGGAGATCAAAGACAGTATAATGTTTGTAATTGTTCACATTACCAATTACTGACACCATTTGTTTCCTTTCCTTGTTTTCCTTTACTCAGATGATCAGTGAAATGACTCATCTTTGATATCTTTCTCCATTTTGAAACCAAAACATAAACAGGTTTCAGTTTAAAGCCTAATGATGAACAAAGCGAACATGGAACATAATGTACTTCTATACGTGGGTTTCAGACCCGATGAGAATGTTTTTATCTCAACCCATTGTATCTTCCCCGCTGTCGTCACAGCTAGAGCGACTTCCTGTTTGCTCTGAGTGTACTGTTCCGTCTCTTCCATCCGTCTTATTTACTGCACAGCCCTTTAGATCAACAGCTGATGAGAAGAAATATTGAGCGACCTTGTGCACACAGACACACACGTGCAGGTATACAGCCCTTACACCTCATAAACGTGTAGAACCATCTAAATCATCGCTGTAAAGGTGCTTCAGATGATCTACAAGGCACTGGCAACACTCATCTGTTTAATGTTGTATTGTTCCCGGCAGATACAGTATACAATGGAACAAAAACGTGATGAATATGGTTGCATGTCTGTGGTGAGATGCAGGATTGTTTTAAGAGCATTTGAAACATGGGTCAAAGCCACATAGTTTGGGCATTTACATTATTTGGGGGGCTACAGGTAATTGAACACACAGGGTATTGGCAACAGTAACCAAACAAAACATTTTTCGGTGTACTGTACCCATTCCTGTATTTATCATTATATGCATTTACAAAACAGAACATTTATATCGAAGAAATACTGAATCTGAATTCTTTACTTGTGTTTGGAGAACCTGCTCAGGTGTTTTGTATAGTGCTGTCCCAGGACCCACCAGCCATACTACTTTAAACTTTTTTGCCCCGCCAGTACTGCTTTGGTACTTTTTATTGACACCCTGGCTTAACTAAAAAAAAAAATTAAATGTTGAATGCAATGAAATAATATATAATAACATGTAACCCAACTCCTCTGACCCTTACTAAGATTAAAAACAGGTTGCCTAATAAAGTTTGTTTGTACATTTTTGTCATCAAGTATACTGCTGTATGAAAATACCATATAATATTATTATATGGTATTTTCATGAAAAATGCCAACATTTTAATGATAAAGTTCAATAGTTGCAATACTTGACTGACTTAATCATGTGCAATACCGTCGTATTCATGTGCAATTACTGTCATACTCACAAGCAATTAAGGCCATATTCATGTGCATATAACTGATGTAAATAAGATAAGATAAGATAATCCTTTAATGTCCACACAAGGGGAAATTTCGTTGTTACAACACAGTAGAACAGGAGGAAAGGACAGATTATAGGAAGTGTCAAAAACACACTTTTAATAGAACTCTTATGAACAAAAACAAAAAAACTCTTATTAACAAAAACTCCTCTCCTATCTTAATAGGGAATGGAGGGGGGAAATAAAATAAAATAGATAAATAAAAATAAAAAGATAAAGATAAAAATAAGATAATGAAATAATGATAATAGAATAAAATAAAACAAAGTAAAAATAAGAGTGTTTACTTACCATTAGTATTAGTATTATTTAGTCTTATGCTAGCTATTTTTACTTTACTTTATTTGATCATTATTTACTTTATTTGATCATTATTTTATTTTATTTTTATCTTTTTATTATTTTTATTTTTATTTTTTTTCCTCCATTCCCGATTAAGATATGAGAGGAGGATCTTATCTTATCTTAATACTATCTATCTTACTGCATCAATAACTCTGCATTTTAATACTCATTAATTTCCAATGCCCCATTTCCATTAGACTCTGCACCTATTGAGTGTGATGTCATGTGAAACCCAGCAATACTATCAATGAACATAAACCGCACCATCTGCTTTTTAAAACAATATTCAAATTTACTAAGGCGACCATGTGTAAATGTGTTTTTGTTTTTTTTAGGGGATTTGGACGAGGACATGGAACGCACCCATGGGAGACAAGGCTGCCAGGGAGTCTGCTGTCACCCATGTGGTCCCTTTTTTAACCGACCGCCTCCGTCTTTTCTTCGCAGAGAGGTGAGACGTGCTTTTGGGCCACTGGCTGTGCACTTTGCTGGAGAACGGCTCTGGCTTCAGTCCAGCACTCGCTGTGCACTGTCTACACGGCTTAACCTAGTTTTGAGGTGGAATTTCAAATAGCGGTTGCATAAGATTTAGTCTCACAAATATTGGCATGGACTCAATTAGGTTGTGTCATTTTTTTTTTTTTAGAATGACTGGACTGACTCTTGCTTTGTGAAATCACATGTTGTAGTTTTTTGGTAAGGGCACTGAAGAACAACAATGGTAACACTATTTATTGATAAAAAAAAAGCTATTTCTTGCAATCAGAATGTCCATATTCAAGTTAGTAGTAGTAGTTTTAGTAGTTTTGTAGTAGTTGTAGTGAGGCTGTAATCGTTTATTGGTTTAGTTGGTCAATTGGTCGGCATCGATATCTTATTTGACCAACTTTTTTATTAGTCGACTGTAAAAGAAGAAGCTTTGAAGTGAGTTAGCTGAAGATTTTGGTGTGAATCATGAGTTCAGTCTAACTTATATATCTCTAACACACTGTATAAATACACAGTTTACTTGTACTTTTCTTTACAAATAGTTGATTTTGCTTGAACGTTTGCGCAGTTGTAGTCTTTTGATTGCAGTTTGGGTCATATTCATGGAGATACTTTATAGTTTGGAGAGCTTTTGCATCGCCCCTTTTCGTCAACCAAGAATTTCTTTAGTCGACTACAACCCTAAACTGTAGTCATTGTAGCTGTAGTTGTTGTTGTAGTTGTAGTATAAGTTGAATGCACACGGTTGCACATCATAGAATTATCAAAGAAGTAAGTAAAGTACTATTTACTTTTTATATTGTCTTAATGGCCATGACTAACGAAGTGCTTACATATAATAATTCAATACACATTACAGTTTGTGATTTGTACTTCAGTTCTTTTGTCACTTCAGTAATGTATGGTTATAAGTCCAGCGCATTTTGTTCTTTTTGTATTCCCTTAATTTGCTGTTAAAATGTTAAAAGTGTATAATTATCCACGAATAAGTGTGTACAATGAGGCTGAACATGCACTGAGAAGACCCTGTTCTGTGCTGTGATGCGGGAGACACAGCACTGTGCAGTTTGTCAGTGTCTGGGGAAGCAGCTCTACCTATGGAGGTGTTTAGCTCCTTATTGATCCTGGGCCAGGCTGGCGGATTTCCCAGCAGGCCTTGGGGCACGTCAGATTCTCCCGAGATTAGCATTGTTTGCTGCCGTGGGAGAAGAAGTCAGTCGGCTGTTCTCACATTGTTAACACCAGAACAAAATAGAAAATACCGTACTAACTTTTGTTTCATGGCAACATCTTCGATTGCAGCAAGAAGCGCATTGGATAGTTGCCAACAAAAAGCATAACCAATTATATTCATGATTGATTACCGTAATATATCCGCATTGAATCCATCTGGCCCTGTAATGTCAGTCTGTTCTTTGCGTGTCAGTCCAGAGGAAAAATATGTCATTTGAAGTGTGACCTCGCCAATTTGAGCCCGTCTCCACACGCCACAGCGAGTGTGACTAGTCTATAAGTAGCTAGGAGACAATCGAAGTGTCTCAAAGAAGTGTTCTCTTTATTCAGAGGCTTTGAAACTTTCACAGACCATGAGTCGAGGAGTCATTTCAATATCTGTTGGTTCTAAACATATTTAGGAAAAACACTACTCAAGTAAGAGTAAATGGACATGTAATATATAATTTTTAATATAAAGTTAATGTGGAAGAAGAAAACATAAAAGTGCATGATGGGTTCTAATGTTCATTGTTTAATGTGATAGCTCTTGTGGTAAATATTTATCAGTCAAAATGCAGTTTGTGAAGAACAAATAAAAATAATAGTCTATAATGACAGGAAGTAGATGTGATAAAATGTGAATATATGATTATATCTCTGTGATTTATTTTATCTGCATAATAGTGATATTTTATCTGCATCATTAGTCTAAGAGAAGAACGGGTGTGTGACAGCATTTGTTTGTGAAGGTGTCGTAAAGCAACAGAATGTTTATCCTAGGGAGGGGTGCAAAAGCCCAGGGGAGTTAGATAAACATTACCCAAGGCCTTATCTCTACCAGCTGTTGTAAAAGACAAGTGCCTTGATGTGAAGCTGACCAATGAGAAATGTGACCCGCCTATTTCATGATTTCTAATAAAACCAACCTGCATGAGAAAAAACGGCGTGAGACGCCACGTCATCGGGTCACGAGGCTGCTTACAACAACCTGCGTGATCAGTCCCGGCGTTTTCTCCCAAGCTTGCCACACAAATGTCTGATATTTCTGTGTCGTTTCATATTCTAAGTTGAATTGTGTTCTCGATGTGTTAAGGAATAGCATTGGTGTATGTCTCATTCCATGACAGTAGAGCTGATTTCTAAAACCGAATCCTTCTCGACATTCCATTGAAAATGCAGAGAAAATGTACACACAACGGACAATTTTTTCTGACAGTTTATAATTATTTGTTATATCATAACTGTTGTGTAATTTATGTGGATGTTGTTGGCTCTTGTTTACAGTATGTTTGCTAGGAATTAACTGTGCCTATGTCAAGATTATTCTGTTAATCGATAATCAGTCACCATAGGCCCATGTAATTGCTTATCCAGAAGTGAACCTGACTTAAGTTCGGACTAGACTAGCACCAGCAAGGTCTGAACCAGGACTAATCCAGAATCAAATAAGGACTAAACCCAAGACCAAACCAGGTCTAATCTAGTGATAGTCCAGAATTAAACCAGTAAACAAGTTTGAAAGATGGGTCGTGGGCAGGGTTAAATTGCTTGGCAGGCCTGATGTGTCCCCTGGGCCTTAGGTTGAATTGCCCTGGTCTAACCTGACAAATGCTCAAAATCTGGTATTTTCAAAGGACAGACCATACATACCATTAATATGTATAACCATTAATAAATAAATCAAACATCTGAAGGATCGGTGCAAGAAAACCAAGGTGGAAATAATTGGATAAAGTCAATGAGTTATTGTAACTAAGTACTAACCTACCTCTGCTTGAACTTTGTAACCATAAGTGCGTAACTATGGGTGCAATAGCCCCCCCTGCTGGACGGTCAGGATCAGAGAACTGCAAGCAGGCCCCTTGGTTGCTGGTTCTGCCTTGAGCAAAACTAGATATTTTCTAACCGAGCTAAGGTAACTTAAAAACAATCTAAAACTACGGAATTTATATTCTAATAAACTGGAATTTATGACCAGTTTATTAGAAGAAGAGGTGTGCAAACCTGAGAGCGCTATAGAGTTGAGAGCACGTTTTATCTCTTATGCTGTGATGGACTTTTGGAAAAATAGCAGAGAAAATTTCAACTCCAGGCTAGATTAAGAGGAATCAACGTATACCATGGATGCCTAAAAGTTTGGATTTGGCGTGTATTTTACAGGCTAGATGTGCTAAACCTGACGCAACGCATGAGGATCAAAAGAAGTTTACAAATCCACGTGTCTGATAAGAGGTAGAGCATCTGAGCCATGAGTAGACTAATGAAGTTACAGTGCATCACGGAGAAACTGAAGTGAGTTAAAAAGCTTGTTGCACCTTGTTGCTGCCATAACGCCGTATGCTGTGCTAAACAAGGATCATATTTACTCTGCATGTGCTCTGTTGACCATTGGCATCATGTGTAGGGACAATATTTTCCACATGTAGAAGGTGAAGTTCATTATATCTTACTCTGACACCTACTTCTGTCTCTGTCTCTGTCTCTGTTTCTGTCTCTGTCTCTGTCTCTGTCTCTGTCTCTGTCTCTGTGTCTGTGTCTGTCTCTGTGTCTACCTCTGCGTCTGTCTCTGTCTCTGTGTCTGTCTCTGTGTCTGTCTCTGTCTCTGCCTCTGTGTCTGCCTCTGCGTCTGTCTCTGTCTCTGTCTCTGTCTCTGTGTCTGTGTCTGTGTACAGTGAGGCTGAGCACTCACGTTGTCCTGCAAGCAAAGTCAAAGAGCAGCGCCAATGCCCAATTGGATATTCAAATACCTGTACAGTGTTTGCCATGTTGAGCCGAGAAAGAAAACATGATGTTGATGCTGTTTCTTACAACAGCTGAAATGAGTGTCCAAGGTGACCATTCCCATTTGTGGTGTGGGACATACATCGGTGTCAGAGAAGAAGTGATGGCATTTTTGCAGCGCTGTAGAGGCTTCTATTTTTGTCATGTCATGCATTTAGTCGCCTGGTGTTATATAAGCCTGTTGAAGAAAATGTATGAAACTATTAGGCAAATATTTTAGAGCAGGGGTGTCCACACATGTTCAGTATATTCAACAAAGCCCGAAGATCTACCTATAGATCTAAATTATTGTATAATTTAGTATTATTTTTATTGTCAGTAGTTTATTTTTGTTTAACCATAATTAGGCTATAGAAACACAATGTAGGCTTTAAATAATAGTCTAATATTGTTTATCATATACAAATGTGCAATTTAAAGGGAGAGAGAAAATCTGCTATTTAACTAGACCACTATACAGTTTTATTTGTATTTAAAAAATAAAATATACTGGCAACTACGCTAAATGAAAGAAGGTTGAGCTAAACCAGAACTTCCTCTCTACCTCCTCCTGCTTCTTACCTTGACTCTCTCTCCTTCCTTTGAATTACACAGCTGGCGCTTTTCGGCGCTCTTCGGCTCTCTTCGGCTCTCTGCGGCTCTCTTCGCCGCTCTTCGCCGCTCTTCACCGCTCTCTTCGCCGCTCTTCGCCGCTCTTCGCCGCTCTTCGCCGCTCTTCGCCGCTCTTCGGCGCTCTTTGCCGCTCTTCGGCGCTCTTTGCCGCTCTTCGGCGCTCTTTGCCGCTCTTCGACGCTCTCTTCGGCGCTCTTTGCCGCTCTTCGGCGCTCTTTGCCGCTCTTCGGCGCTCTTTGCCGCTCTTCGACGCTCTCTTCGGCGCTCTTTGCCGCTCTTCGGCGCTCTTTGCCGCTCTTCGGCGCTCTTTGCCGCTCTTCGGCTCTCTCTTCGGCTCTCTTCGGTGCTTTGGCGGGATCGACCCTCGTGATCGACGTATTGGGCACCCCTGTTTTAGAGAGTATTAGTATCTTGCTTTGCCATTGCCAGTTAAGGTATACTTTAATAATGAATGAATAAATATAAAGATAGTCACATTGCTTCTCAGATTCTCTTTGACACCCAGAAATTCGTCATTCAGCGCTTTTGTGACTCATCCGTTCAGTTGTATTCTCAGACTCGTTAGCGTCACCTTTCCTCCCAGATTTAGCAACAACACGGCTTCCAAACATGTATTATTAGATCTGGTGTTAATCGAAGTTCTTCAAATTACCCTGCACCTCAGAAGCCCTCTGAGACCTGTTCTACTCAATACACGTGTGAGTTTTCATGCTATGAGCTAAATTCACAGTATCATGAAAATCCATGTTCTCCAATAATAGGGAACAATGTATTGATTTTGGTTGCTATTATCGCTGTGAGTGGTGTTTTCCTGGCCGTGACTGAAATGTTGTAACTTATAGGAAACAGAAATAGACATGAGAAATTACAAAAGTAATGAATTGCCTGTTTCAGCAGTTCAGTTGAAGGTGAAGCACATTGTGGGCTATAGTATAGGCCAGCTGATCTCACCTTCTTGTTTCCATGGAGATAGATTTGTTAAATACCATACAATGAAACCTTCTACAAAAAGCAATAACATTTCCATGGAGACAAGCAAGCGACAGAACCTTCACCTTGTACACCAACAACATCTCATAGGGAAAAAGCATATCTTTTCATTTTGACCTCTAAAACTCTCAAATATTAAAGCTCCTGAACATTTAAAAACATTTGTATCCTGAATAAATCCAGAATCAACTATTACTACTGCTGCTACGACTGCTGCTGCTCCATGGACGTCCGGGAGTGGCCCATGGTACGAAAAGTTTCAAAAGTCTAGAATTATGTTTTTTTTTTTATATAGATCTTTCCATCATGTTCTGGTCCAGTACCTTCAGATTGAAAATGACACACATCGATTGAAATCTTTGGTACCACACTTATTCTACCAATACTTACTCTCACTTCTACCATAACTTCTACTGCTACTCCAACTACTTCACAATTAATTCCCCAAATAGCAGGTTTCCAGTACCTCCTTTGCCAATGTCTATGTATTTGAAGAATGCAGTCCTGCCTAATCCTGCGCTTTCTCTCCTCGGTGAGCACTATAATGATGTAGGGGATCGCTGCCCACTCTTTGTTCCTCTGAGGATCAGGTGTAACAGGCCAAGTGCTATTTCTGACCACAACTGACAATACACTGATGCTGTGTCCCTGAACTGTGAGAGTGAAAGAGGGCAGCTCTACTCACACCAGTTTAAATAATATAGGGCCAATTCATAGTCAGATATACAGGTGGACAATGTTACAAAGTGGTTGTTTTGTATGTTATCTCATCAAAATGGCAAGTAAATTGTTTTGCAGTGTTTACACCTTCTGACTGACAACCTTAATGGCCAGTTGAGCCGGGCTCTCAGTTTGCAAACAAATTAATTAGATGGCTGCATGTCACAAACGATCACAAAACAGTTGAGATGCATTTTCAGGAAAAAAAAAGATTACATTATACAGGCATGATAATAATGAACCTCGCTAAAACCAATGGTATAATTTGAAAAATAGTAATACAAAAATAAAATAAAAATGTTGTAGTAATATGTGTGGTTGGTGCTATAATCTGATATGCATCATCATCAGCATTTATTTCATTATTACATAAAATTCCATAAAAAGTGTATAAGACAACCACAATACAAACTAAATTATGGTAAATCTTGCATTAAACTATTTTTAATATTTTTTTTCCCAATCACAATTATAGAAGCAAAACACACCAACCAATCAGAAAACCCTAACACTGTAGCCCACTCACCCCCACTTTTGGACAATTATCTAGTATCTCATTATTAGTATTATTTTTAGGTATTAAAGCTGCAGGGCAAAACATTACTTACCATGAAGACAAGCAGGTGACATCTGTCCTAGCTGCAAGTCAGATCTGTGGAGAGGCTCACAGCAAGAACCCCTGAACTTTTATTTATATATATATATAATAAAAGTCGAAGAGCGTCGAAGAGCAGCAAAGAGCGGCAAATATATATATAAATATATATATATATATATATATATATATATATATATATATATATGATCATATATATATATATATATATATGATTATATATATATATATATATATATATATATATATATATATGATTATATATATATATATATGATCATATATATATATATATATATATATATATATGATTATATATATATATATATATATATATGATCATATATATATATATATATATATATATATATATGATCATATATGATCATATATTTTGTTTTGTAAACTGGAATATTGATCTAAAATGGACGGTGTTGATTAGCGTTACTTTTACTTTCGTTACTGCCCTGGAACCAACGCGTTGTTACTGCTACTTTGTTATAAAAGTATAAAAACATGTAAGATTACTCTTATGATACCAATAATTAAAATGTTTGACATTTTAGAACCCTACATGTATCATCGTAGTCTTAAATTTTACAACTAAGTACAGGGATGTGGGGGGTGAATAGGGGGTAGGTGAAAACACCAATTTTCTTCGAGCTGGAGCCTCAGTTGCAAGGCAATACAGAATTACTCAAACATGCAGGAGTCAATCAATGTATAACTTATAGCACAATATAATAATGCGGAAACTATTATAATGAAGTTAAATAACAATAATAAGCATAATGTGACCCCTTTTGAGTATCATATTTTATTCACCATTTATCCAGGCCTAGAACTGATCCAAAGAAAACACTGAAAAAGTAAAGTACTATGCTTTTTTTTTCTGTACACACAATAGCAACTGGATGGTGCTTTACTTTTATCTGTCTTTTTGCTGTAAATACTTGCAGTAAATGAATGAAGCGGATTTGAAACGACCATCCTCCTGGTAGTCACTTGAACACATCTCCATTGCATTTTTACCCCGGCCTGTTCGAGTGCATTTGTGTCAGTGAGCAGGCTGGACATTGGAGCCGCGCTCACGTCCTCTGTATAAATTGGCTTCTCTACAAAACTAATAGTGTGTCAGCTGTTGTTTTTCACTGTGGCTCCTTCTCATTTTGAATGACCCTCCACATGTTACCAGTCACATGGGTCTTGACATGCCTGCATAAGAGGGGCTTTAAATAGAGTCCACGCGGGCGTGGATATGGCTGTGCATTTAAGGTTATAACAAGTTAAGTTATAAGTAATCTAAATGTCTACCGTATTGATATTGAAAGACATTTATTGTTTAAAAAAAAAAAAAAATCCTATAAATTATATATATGTTGCCATATTGCTCAGCACTATAGGATGCATTTTGAAAGGTATGATGTTATGGACAATTACTGTTACTCCTACTGCTACAATTTAGTACCACAGAAACTACTACGACAACCATTACAACAACTGTGACTGCTGCAACTACCGTACTACTGCTTTTACTGTCACTTTTTAATGTTATTACTAAATATTCTACTACTACGCATTGCTTTAGTACCGCTTTTACCATGACTACTATTGTCACTGCTGATTTGTCTTCTACTACTACAACTTACCACCACTGCTATGACACCATGACTCCACAATTACTACTACTACTGCTGTTCCTTTTAAGTTTAGGACTATTACTGCAGCTATTACTGCAGCTTTTTCTACTGCTACTACTAAGAATGCAAAAAGCATCTGTAACTGATGCCGTTTTCACCACAACGACTACTAAATGTTCTTCTTGTGCATCTGCACAGTCTTGCTTATGCTCTTTGTCTTGTGTGAGAGACCAGCAGATGCCGTCATGATGCAATACAAATCTTTTATTTAGCCGTTATTTACTCTGTGGGTGTTTGGGGCAAATACCAAAAAACAAGCTCAAATAGATATTTTGCAGGACACAGACTGGACAGTTGAGTTGGTGTGTGTCAGTCCGCTTACCTGCTCTGAAAACCTCACGCAGCTCTGACACCATGAGTCTATACTGTATATTTTATAAACCATTTTATGTATCTATTATTCAGGTTAGACATGTTGCCAATGTAAAATGCATGGGCTTTTAGTAGTGCAATGAGGTGGAGTAACAGATTTGGACTTGAACAATGTTCAAGGAAGATTTCAAGTAGTAAAATAATTACAGTATATGCACATTTTACTTGTATGTAAATAATGTATATCATTTACACAGATAACTGACACTATACAATGTAATACAACAAAATTATTGATTTAGGTAGTTGGATTAGTTAGAGTAATTTTTCAGAATCCTAACCAGATTTTAGAAGAATTTTGTGTAAGTCTACTTTATAAATTATATTTATTTTAACAATAAAATAAAATTTGAACAAATGCAAATAAACTGATTAACATTTTATTCCCTTTCCAATGATTTTTTTAATATCCTCGGTCAGTATTCTAAAACCACAAGCTTTTAGCCAACAACCTCAAATTGCAAACCGAAATGAATTGGCATTTCCTTCCTCCCCAAAGCGGCATATGACAGGAGCAGAGCCCGGCCACAACACTGCACCACAAAGGTTTCCAAATGGCATTTCAGAGTTTCATGTTCCCACCTGCCAACCCCCATGACCAATTAAGCACCTCCATAAAGACAAATGGTTAACGCCGAAAATCACGGCAAGAGAGCGCGCGACAGGAAAATAAGCAATTAACACCTGTGGTCTGCCCCCCTCGCTGATCGCAATCCCCACCACCACCACTGGGAAGAGCCGTAAAATCTAATAATAAATGCATGTGATGGGTAATTCCTGGACCAACAGGGCCTAATTTATTATAGTTTGGACTGTTTGGGCTAGTTTTTGTACATCATAATGCTATACTGTGTAACATTCTAGGCAAAGCAATCTTCATAGAGACAAGCAGGTAGCAGACCCTCCACCAAAAGGTTACATAATGCATGTTTAAGATATTTCATAATGGATTTGTGTACTTTTAATTGAATTTAAGTATGCTTCGTCATCTTGAACTTTAATTAGTTATAGTATTATTTGTATAGTTGCCTGAAGAGCACAAACTTAGTTTTGCTGAATAAAATAATCACAATATTATAGTATAGAATATTATAGTTTGCATGTCCCTTTGTGGATATCATACATGAATATTAAACAAATTACTCTATACTAGATTTTATTCATCAATTGAAGTCTTATTTTGTAGTCTAGTGGTTTGCATAATTGCTACATGGCCAATTGTTATATTTCAACTTGAAATATTAGTGGTGACATACTATTGTTCTTATCCTGCTTCCGAAGAGTGCACACGCTTTTTTGCTCGCTCCGCTTGCTATCGCTGCTTTCCTTATTTATTTTGCTTTTTAATCAGTTTTTGTCTTCCAAACATTTTTGCTTTAGACTTTTTCAAGTAAACCAAGGATTTTAAGAACATTTTTCCAGTTTTAACGACATATCTGACGCCAGCGACATGTCCGGGAGAAGAAGGGAGAAAGACTGTGAACGCTGTCGGAAATATCAACAAGAAATTAATGAGCTGAAAACACGGATATTTGTTTTGGAATCTGAAAAAGTTCTTCACGATACCATTCCTGTGTCAACCGACGGTAAGAAGAGCACACTTTTTACAAGAAAAACTGCTACTTTCAACCTAAACCGCAGTGACTCTGTGTCGTTTCCAAAACTGTCTAAAAACCAGAAAGACCAGGCTGTTTCTTGGAACAAACTTGGAGCAAAGCCTAAACGATACAAAGATAACGTGAAGTCACCTAAAATACAGCTCACCAACAGATTTTTACCACTTTCAGAGATGGAATCAAATGAAAAAAGGAAAGATGACGTGGCCAAAATACAGCGAGGAGGATCTGTGCCAGGAGCCAAGGTCACGTTAGTAGGGGACGGCGCGATAAGTCACGTGACGCATGAAAAGATAAACACACATTCTTTTCCAAGCGCCACTGTTTCTGAGATAACGTCACTCCTTCCAAATATTATGGCTAAGCATGGAGGAGCTAAACAGCTGATTGTGCACGTGGGTGCAGTGGACATGCGGCGGGAACAGACTGAGGTTTTGAAAAAAGACTTCTTGAAGTTATTCGACGTGCTTGATAAAATGGAAATCAAAACATTCATAAGTGGACCTCTTCCAAACATCGACAGGAGGATAAACAAGTTTAGCCGGCTTCTTCAGCTGAACACATGGCTGTCCAAAGAGTGTTCCCCGAGAGGACTACACTATATTGAGAACTTCTATCTATTCTGGAAACGAGAGGACCTGTTTAAGAGAAATGGCCCCCACCTATGCAGAGGTGGAGTGAGGGTGCTGACAGAGAACCTGCTCCACGCTCTGAGGCATTGGACTGGGCCTGGACAGGGTCCTGAGCAGATAGTTAGAGAAGAGAGGAATGAGAGAAGAATTCCTGCTCCATCAGCCAGAGACCGAGCCAATGTTTCAACATCAAAAGCACCACAACCTCAGCCTCCACCAAAGGATTCATCAGCAGCTGCTCCACCACCACCAGCAAAGGATTCAGCTCCAGCTGCTCCACATTCACCTCCACCGCCTCCAGCAAAGGAACAATCTTCAAAGGCCTTGGACCCATCTGTGACAAGCCCAACAACATCCCTGTCATCGCCCCTGCCTTCACACCAGCCCTGGGTTCCCCCTGCAACATCTACTCCCACTAAAGATTCATCATTCTCCTTCTCATCTCCACTCTCACCCATGGGCCTTCCCAGCCATTTTGAAAGTCTGATCAAATCAGGCATTAAGATGGCTCCACTCACGCCCAATATAGCAAGGGCTATATCAGTACCGACTACACCAACAAAAGCCCCACCACCCATCCCCCCTCGCCTCTCATCTGGTCCCAAACTCTCCTTGGCTACAAAAGCCCCACCACCCATCCAACCTCGCCTTTCACCTGGTATCTCCCATAGCTAGGATGCACTGGGTCTCAGCGTTGCCGGGACTTATTGTCACATTAAAAATCAAACAAACCCGGGGCCCTATGTAAAAAGAGCCCCCCCTAGTGCTATTTCTGTAGTCACATCATCACAGAGATGGAAAAACAAAATGCGAGTCAGGCCCAATCTGAGAAATGTGATTCATATTCCCTGTGAAAAGATAAAGCCCAGTCTCACTGAAACTAGTCTGAAACTTGCTGTGCTAAATGTCAGATCCTTATGTAACAAATCTCTCTTAATTAATAATTTTATTTCTTCTTATAATCTTGATTTTATGTTTTTAACTGAAACATGGCTTGACAAAAACACAGGAAATGTAGTTCTGATAGAATCTGCTCCACCCAACTTTAAGTTTGAATCTGAAACACGAGAAAACAAAAAAGGGGGTGGAGTCTGTGCTGTCTTTAGAGATGAAATAATTACCCGCAGGTTGTCTTTTGGGGTGTTTTCATCATTTGAGTATGTATCCTTTAAAATGGAGCTAAAACGGTCTCCATCCATTCTCTTCATTGTTTTATACAAGCCTCCCCAGCACTGCCAAAGTTTCATTGATGATTTTACTGAGATGCTTTCAGTCATATGCACAGACTTTGATGGTTTGGTCATTACAGGTGATTTCAATGTGCATGTTGATAATATTTGTGACAGAAACGCTAAAGAGCTTGATGCTGTCCTTGAAACCTTCAGTCTTACTCAGCATGTGAGAGGCCCCACCCACAGCAAAGGACACACTCTAGATCTCATAATTACAAAGGGGGTAAATATTTCAAATGTTAATGTGATCGATGTTGCTCTGTCTGATCATTTCTGTGTCTTCTTTGACCTGTCTGTTTCTCCCAAACCTCCGGTTGGTCCTGCAGTTGTTCAGAGGAGACACATAAGTGATGGCACAGGTGCACTGTTTATGGAAATGATAAACTTTGAAAATGTCTCATGTTCTAATGTAAATGATTTGTTGAACTCTGTTACATCTAGTGTTTTGAATGTTCTGGACACCATCGCCCCTATAAAGGCTAAAATGGTTAAAAATAAGCAGAAGGCGCCGTGGAGAAATGATGATTCGGTCAGGGCACAGAAAAGGGAGTGCCGCAGGGCCGAACGGAAATGGCGCAAGTCAAAGCTCTAGGTTCAAAAAGAGATTTACAAAGAAAAGCTGAACATGTACAACCTAATCTTATGTAGAACTAGGGAAAGATATTTTTCTGAAATAATTGGAAGCTGCAGTAACAACAGATTAACAAACCCTCCAGCTCAGCTGCCGTTAGAACTCATTTCCACATCCAAGTGTAATGAGTTTGCATTATTCTTTAATGACAAAGTTCAGGGCATTAAAAATGCTATAAATCCCACAATGCAAAAAATTACCCTAAAACCACCAAGACACTTAGAGCTAACTCACTTTGCACCAGTAACTGACAAAACTGTCCATGAGATCATCACCAGTCTGAGTTCATCTACATGCTGCCTTGATGTGTTACCCACCAAATTTCTAAAGTCTGTGCTGAACAGTTTGTTAGCACCATTCACTCACATAGTTAACATGTCGCTTCAATCTGGAACATTCCCAATGTCTTTGAAAACTGCGGTCATAAAGCCTCTCCTAAAGAAGAGCAGTCTTGATGCCGCAGTACTGAGTCATTACCGGCCCATCTCTAATCTACCATTTTGGGGCAAAGTCCTTTAAAAGGTTGTTTACCAACAGCTCACAGATTTCCTCTTAATAAACAACTCATTTGATGTTTTTCAGTCAGGTTTTAGACCTCATCACAGCACTGAGACTGCTCTTGTCAAGGTGACAAATGACATCCGCCTGAACACTGACACGGGCAAAGCCTCAGTCTTAATTCTGTTAGATCTGAGTGCTGCTTTTGACACTGTCGATCATGGGATCCTCTTACAGAGACTAGAGGACTGGGTGGGCATCACTGGCACTGCCCTAAACTGGTTAAGGTCCTATCTGGAAGACAGGAAGTACTTTGTTGAAATTGGTAGCTGTGTCTCAGACCACATGACCCTGACCTGTGGAGTGCCCCAAGGGTCAGTCATGGGTCCCCTTCTGTTCAACCTCTACATGCTGCCGTTGGGTCAGTTGATACGCAGTGAAAATGTGTCCTATCACAATTATGCAGACGACACTCAGATCTATGTTTCACTATCGGCAGGTGACTATGGACCAGTAGATTCACTCTGTCACTGCATCCAACAGATCAGTGTGTGGATGCAAAACAACTTTCTCCAGCTGAACTCAGACAAGACTGAAATAATCGTTTTTGGCCCACAGAAACAAAGAGAAAGTGTTAGCGGTCACCTCCAGAGTCTCGCTCTAAAACCTACAAACCAAATTAGAAATCTGGGGGTAATAATGGACTCAGACTTGAACTTTAATTGCCACGTCAAATCAATAACATCAGCAGCTTTTTACCATCTAAAAAACATTGCCAAAATCAAAAATATAGTGTCAAAACCAGATTTAGAGAGACTTATCCATGCGTTTGTCTCCAGTAGATTAGACTACTGTAACGGCCTGCTCACTGGCCTCTCCAAACGAGCTGTAAAACAGATGCAGTACATCCAGAACGCTGCTGCTCGGGTCCTGACCAGAACCAGGAAGTATGATCACATTAGTCCTGTTCTCAGGTCTCTGCACTGGCTCCCTGTGGCTCAGAGAATAGACTTTAAAGCAGCTCTGCTTGTGTACAAGTCTCTCCATGGCCTAGCACCAAAGTACATCTTGGATATGTTAGTGCCATATGAACCATCTCGGACTCTGAGGACCTCAGGGACCGGCCTCCTGCTGGTGCCCAGAGTCAGGACAAAACATGGGGAATCTGCGTTTCAGTTTTATGCAGCTAAAATCTGGAACAGTCTTCCTGAAGATGTGAGACAGGCTTCTACTCTGACAATGTTCAAATCTAAGCTAAAAACAGTTTTGTTTAGCTGCGCATATGACTGAAAGGATTTTTTCTTTGCACTCTTCTCTTTTGTTTGTGATTTTATTAGTTTAGAAAATCAGTTGGATTGATAATTTTTAATTTAGTTAATTTTATTGTAGTTAATTTTTATCTTTGCACTCTTCTCTTTTGTTTGTGATTTTATTAGTTTAGAAAATCAGTTGGATTGATAATTTTTAATTTAGTTAATTTTATTGTATTTCTGTTTCTGTAATTTCTTTGTGATTTGAATGCATTTTTCCTGCTGTGTGAAGCACTTTGAATTGCCTTGTGTATGAAATGTGCTCTACAAATAAACTTGACTTGCCTTGCCTTGCCTATGCTTTTGTCTGCTCTATAGTTATTACATAGGAACCCGTGGTCATTATAACTTCTATTTGAAAGTGGCACATCTGAATTCTGCCTGTTCCTTTCACTGTAAACGTCATCACAACAAAGTGCCACTCTGCGTGTGCTGACGGTGCCGGAGTGCACTGAATGGCGTCTTGAATGCAAAAGAATAAAGATTATTCAGCCATGCATGAATCACTTTAAATACAACTTAGAGAGAAGGAAATGAGAAGGGAAACAATTATAACCTGGTTCAAAGCCCTTAAAAAAGACATACTGTGCTTTTGTCTGCTATAGTTCTAATCTCTGACGCCCGTGGATCGTTTTGGACATTTTTAATTACAATATCAAATTAATAGTAATAAACACGCTGATTCACATTGACTCTTTGGTGAGCTTCACAATGGTGAGCAGCAGGTTATGTATTTTTCATTTGTGCCAAAACTACCATGCGATGCTACCCAAAGAAGAACAACAAATAAGAATTAAAGCCGCAAGCGGCATCCAACGGCCCTCGCGGGCCGCCGGCCTTCCGACTCTGCGCTTTCGACTTGATAAAGATGGCCCCCTTATTGTGTTGAATTAAAAAAGAACTTGACAGACGGCGACACATTGGACATGGCCAATCCAGTGCAAATGAACACAAGTGTCAGTCAAATTTGCTGCGCCGCCGCACGGAGACCGTAGCACTTAGAATATAAATATGGATAACTTTTGATGCCCGGCTTGTGTAGATGATATTTCCCAAAGTAAAGCTTGATCGAGCTATTGCCCACGGAGGAGTTTGTTAAAGTGTGAAGCGTAAATGTGAACATTTCAAAGATTTGGCATTTCCCCATTTGTGACAGTATATTTGCAGCTCCACGGCACAGAGACCGTACCACTTAAAATCAAAATATGGACAACTTTTGATGCCCCACTTGTGTAGATAATTTCCCCCAAATATGAACTTGATCGGGCAATCGCCCTAGGAGGAGTTCGTTAAAGTGTGAAGCGTAAAAATATGGTGATTTGAGCGATTCTGCGATTTTCCCATAAGGATAACATGGGATGTCATCGCTACGGTTACGCCGTACAAAATATGACTTTGTCTCTCGTACTTTAATGATCAGGATGGCAAATTAGAATTTTGTTCAAAATATCATGTCATTTGGAAAAACTCTATTGTTTATATGAGCCCCAGGTGCAGAGCAGCAGTTCAAGACGCTCCTCTGTCGCTGAACTCTCGCCCGTTCTGTTACATGTGAAGTGTTCAGATTCAAGACAGATAGAGACTGTGTGTCCCTCGTGTCCCTCGTACAAATAATGCCAAAAAGTCACATCTCAGAAAAAATATTTCAGGCGTCAGACCAAATAACTTAAGGAAAATAACAATCACAAATGACACAAATACACAAATGAATAAACACGTAAAATGTGGACTGCTAAACATTAGAGCAATTTCCTCCAAATCGCTCTTAGTTAATGAATTAATTAGTGACTATAACATAGATCTTCTAGCTCTAACTGAAACGTGGCTTCAACAAGACGACTACGTCAGACTAAATGAGTCCACCCCACCCACCCATGTTAACTTTCAGACTGCCAGGAGCACAGGCCGAGGTGGTGGTGTGGCAGTGATCTCACACTCAAGCCTACTCATGAGCCCTAAAACTAACAATGCATTTCACTCATTTGAAAGCCTTATGCTGTCGATCACATGTCCAAATATGAAAAACCAAAAAGGAGTTTTGTTCATAGTTATCTACCGACCCCCTGGTCCCTACTCAGAGTTTTTAACAGAGTTTTCTGACTTTATATCAAACTTAGTGTTAGCCTGGGATAAAATAGTTATAGTTGGAGACTTTAATATCCACGTGAACATGAGTGATGAAGCTCTCAGTAATGCCTTCAGCGCCTTGTTAGACAGCATTGGTTTCACTCAGAATGTAAATAAACCGACTCACACTCACAAGAACACTCTGGATCTTGTCCTAACGTATGGAACAGAGATTAGTGACCTCATTGTCCTCCCTCAAAACCCTATATTGTCAGATCATTTCCTAATTACCTTTCAGTTTATTCTTAAAGATCATCCAGTCCCACAAAATAAAGTTATAATGAAAAGGACAATATCTGAAAAATCTATCTCAAAATTCAAAGAAATAATAGAGCCAATATTCAGTGACATGTCATGTGATCCTGCTGAGAATAGTTTTAGTCCCAATTTAAGTGATCAATGTGTCGACTTGACCATGAACTCTCTGAAGTCTGCTCTTGACGTTGTCGCGCCGTTAAAACAGAAGGTCATTAGGCCAAAGCGCGCCTCCCCATGGTACAACCAAGAACTGCGTTCACATAAACAAAGAGTTAGAAAGTTAGAGGGATTATTTCGTCGCTCTCACACCGAAGAATCCCTAAAAGCATGGAAAAGTTGCCTGCTGTCCTATAAGCAGGCTCTGCGTAAGGCCCAAATCAGATATTATTCAAATCTAATAGAAGTCAACAAAAGTAACACTAAATTCCTTTTCAGCACTGTAGCTAGGCTAACAAACTGTCACAGTGCAGTAGAGCCCTCAATCCCAGCTACACTTAGCTCTGATGATTTCCTCCTATTTTTTAACAATAAAATAAAAACAATCAGAGATAAATTAGATGAAATTACCCCCGCTATTAGCCCTGAACTAGCCCAAGCTGTAAATCTAACGTCCCATATAAATCCACCTGTAAACTTAGAAAGGTTCACAGCTGTTGATCAAGCAGAGATAACTTCAGCCATTATGTCCTCTAAAAGCTCAACTTGTGTCCTAGACCCCATTCCAAGCAGACTCCTCAAAGACATTCTTCCCCTAATTATAGACCCTATTCTTAATATAATAAATACTTCACTCGAAAGTGGCTATGTTCCACAGTCCTTCAAACATGCAGTCATTAAACCTCTTCTGAAAAAGCCTAATCTAGATCCCGACCTATTGGTAAACTACAGACCTATTTCAAATCTTCCCTTCGTCTCTAAAATCCTTGAAAAAGTTGTAGTAAAACAGCTTTGTCGCCACCTGCAGGACAATAACTTATTTGAAGTTTTCCAGTCAGGGTTCAGAGCCCACCACAGCTGAAACTGCACTAGTTAAAGTCACAAATGATTTGTTATTAGCCGCTGATGATGGACTGGTCTCAATCCTGGTTCTGTTGGACCTCAGCGCAGCGTTTGACACCATTGACCACAACATTCTACTGCAGAGGTTAGAATGTGATGTAGGTGTTGGAGGAACAGCCCTCTGCTGGTTTAAATCCTATCTATCTGATAGGTTCCAATTTGTTAATGTAAACAAGAGCTCCTCACCATGCTCTAAAGTAATTTACGGTGTGCCACAGGGTTCGGTACTCGGTCCAATTCTGTTTACTCTTTATATGCTGCCATTAGGCAACATTATCAGAAAGCATGGCATTAACTTCCACTGCTATGCAGATGACACTCAGCTGTATTTATCAATGAAACCTGATCAGAGCGATCAAGTAGACAGACTTAGTACTTGTGTGAAGGAGATAAAAACCTGGATGACACTAAACTACCTGCTTCTTAACCCTGAAAAAACCGAGGTCATTGTGCTTGGCCCTAAGCATCTACGAGACTCTCTATCTGAGCAGATAGCCACACTGGACAATGTCAGTGTAGCCTCCAGTTCTACTGTAAGAAACCTTGGAGTCTTATTTGACCAGGAGCTCTCATTTAAAGCTCATATAAATCAAGCTTGTAAAACAGCCTATTTCCATTTGCGCAACATAGCCAAAATCAGAAGAATCCTGCCTAAAAGTGATGCCGAAAAACTTATCCATGCATTTGTAACGACTAGATTAGACTACTGTAACTCCCTGCTTGCAGCGTGTCCTAAAAGCTCCATAAAAAGCTTTCAACTGGTTCAAAATGCAGCAGCAAGATTACTAACAGGAACAAAAAGAAGAGAGCACATTACGCCAGTGCTGAAGTCTCTTCACTGGTTCCCCGTCGAGTCTAGAATCAAATTCAAAATTCTACTCTTGACCTACAAAGCCATAAATGACATGGCCCCATCCTACCTCAAAGATGCTATAGAACCATATCATCCAAACAGAGCTCTTCGCTCTCAGAATGCCGGCCTTCTGGTGGTGCCAAGAGTCTCTAAAAGTACTGGAGGAGGTAGAGCGTTTAGCTACCAAGCCCCTGTGTTATGGAATCAGCTCCCGACCCATGTTAAATATGCTGACACAGTCTCTTCATTTAAGTCCAGGCTTAAAACGTTCCTCTTCGAAATCGCTTATGGTCAGACTAGTTAGGAACAGAAACATAAACCCACAGCTTTAGCTACGCTGCCCTAGGAGTAACTATGCTGGGGGAAGTATGACAGCTTGAGCACTATCCTCTTCTTCTTCTGACTACTTATGCTATCAAACAATATTTATTTTTTGATTCCACTTGCAAACTGTTCACCGCCTTCTTTTCTTTCTCTCACTCCTGAGGACCTGTGGACCCAGATGCCCCTCCCCTGGTGAAGTGGTCCCTGCCCTGTGTGGACGGTCCCTCATCTGCCTGAAGAGTGGCTCCAGTTCGCCTCAGTCGGTCCCTTATCTGCCTGAAGAGTGGGTCCAGCTCGCCTCCGACGGTCCCTCATCTGCCTGAAGAGTGGGTCCAGCTCGCCTCAGTCGGTCCCTCATCTGCCTGAAGAGTGGGTCCAGCTCGCCTCAGACGGTCCCTCATCTGCCTGAAGAGTGGGTCCAGCTCGACTCAGACGGTCCCTCATCTGCCTGAAGAGTGGGTCCAGCTCCTCGTGTCCGTCTGTCCGTCTGTGAGAGTCGGATCTCTCCTTCACTGGAACTCCTCCAGGTTTCTACGCTTTTTTCCCAAAGAGGTTTTTTTTGTAGTTTTTCCTGGCCGAGAAGGAGAGTCTAAGGACAGAGGACCCTGGGACATTGTCCCTCGCCACCACAGACATTGTCTGACTCCATCGCCACCACAGACATTGTTGATTCATTTCTCCCTGTGGCCCTCAGAGGCAACTGTTGTTGTGATCTTGGGCCTTACAAAAATAAATTGATTTGATTTGATTTGATTTATAGGCCACTCTGAAGGCCAAATAGTCAGAATTCTGGGAAACGTTTGCGGCTCCGTCGCACAGAGACCGTAAAAGCTATCCTTAAAATTTGGATAACTTTAGATGCCCCACTTGTCTAGAAGACGTACACCGATTTTGAGGTTGGTGGGCAAAACGCACTAGGAGGAGTTCGTTAAAGTGTGAAACATAAAAATGTGGATATTTGAGAGATTTTGCGGTTTTCCCATAGGGATAACATGGGAGGTTTCTGTCATCGCTACGACTACGCCGTAAAAATTAAGGCATTTGTCTGATTGGCTTTTTTGATCGGGACGGCAAAATAGAATTTTGGGTAAAGTTTAGAACATTTTGGTAAAACTAATTTTTGACCTTCAATGTTAATTTAAAGGTCACTCTGTAGGGGGCGCTATCGCGCCCATTTCAATTTTGGCATCATAAACTGGTCCAAACTAGAAAGTTTAACAATTGATTCAAATATGGTCCTAATCGGACTCGTTTTGATCAAATGGGAGCAATTTTTAGATTAGCAATAAGTTGTCCAACTTTGCGGCTGCGCCGCACACAGAGCGTAAAAGGTATACCAAAAATTTGGATAACTTTAGATGCCCCACTTGTCCAAAAGACGTACGCCGATTTTGAAGTTGGTGGGCAAAACGCCCTAGGAGGAGTTCGTCAAAGTTTGACGTGAACAAAATGGCTAACTCAGCTTGTTTTCATTTTCAAAGGAAGATGGCGGGCATAGGGTAAGTCTGGGGGCGTGGCCACAATGATATATTTTTTTTGTCCTCACGAGAGGAATGCGTGTCCTGAATTTCGTAGCTCTACGACAAAGTTGACCTCGGGGCGTCTCCCATAGGCGCAATGTATTTTGACTTTTGTCGGTGGCGCTGTCGCGCCATTTTTTTAGAAAAAAAAAAATGGCCCAGAAAAAATCTAATTTTTCGCCGATTCAGAATTTTTGGCAAAGTCTGGTGAGTTTTTGAGCATGTTCAGGGGGTCAAATTAGAGCTCAAAGCGCAGAAGAAGAACAATAAAAATTAAAGCCGCAAGCGGCATCCAACGGCCCTCGCGGGCCGCCGGCCTTCCGACTCTGCTCTCTGCATTTTACAGAGATGGCGCTAACGCAATTGTCTAAGAACTAAGACAGCGACACATTGGACATGTACAATGCTGTGCTTAACCAGTGCAAATTAACACAAATGTCGGTCAAATGTGCAGCTCCAGCGCACAGAGACCGTGACACTTGGAATAAAAATATGGATAACTTTTGATGCTCCGCTTGTGTAGATTATTTTTCCCAAATATGAGCTTGATCGAGCTATTGCCCACAGAGGAGTTCATTAAAGTGTGAAGCATAAATGTGAACATTTCAAGGATTTGGCGTTTTTCCCATTTGTGACAGTATATTTGCAGCTCCACGGCACAGAGACCGTAGCACTTAAAATCAAAATATGGATAACTTTTGATGCCCCATTTGTGTAGATGATTTCCCCAAATATGAGCTTGATCGGGCAATCGGCCTAGGAGGAGTTGGTGAAAGTGTGAAGCGTGAAAATGTGGTCATTTTGGAGATTTCGCTGTTTTCCCATTTCTGACATATATTTGCGGGTCCGCCACACAGAGACCGTAGCACTTAGAATCAAAATATGGATAAGTTTTGATGGCCCGCTTGTGTAGATGATTTTCCCCAAATATGAGCTTGATCGGACAATCGCCCTAGGAGGAGTTTGTTAAAGTGTGAAGTGTAAAAATGTGGTGATTTGAGCGATTCTACGATTTTCCCATAAGGATAACATGGGATGTTTCTGTCAACGCTACGGTTACGCCGTACAAAATATGACTTTGGCTCTCATACTTGTATGATCAGGATGGCAAATTAGAATTTAGTGCAAAATGTCATGTCATTTGGAAAAACTCTATTGTTTATAGGCCACTCTGAAGGCCAAATAGTCAGAATTCTGGGAAACGTTTGCGGCTCCGTCGCACAGAGACCGTAAAAGTTATCCTTAAAATTTGGATAACTTTAGATGCACCACTTGTCTAGAGGACGTACACCGATTTTGAGGTTGGTGGGCAAAACGCACTAGGAGGAGTTCGTTGAAGTGTAAAACATAAAAATGTGGTAATTTGAGAGATTTTGCGGTTTTCCCATAGGGATAACATGGGAGGTTTCTGTCATCGCTACGACTACGCCGTAAAAATTTAGGCATTTTTGTGATTGGCTTTTGTGATCGGGACGGCAAAATAGAATTTTGGGTAAAGTTTAGACAATTTTGGTAAAACTAATTTTTGACCTTCAATGTTAATTTAAAGGTCACTCTGTAGGGGGCGCTATCGCGGCCATTTCAATTTTGTCAGCCTAAACTGGTCCAAACTAGAAAGTTTAACAACTGATTCAAATTTGGTCCTAATCGGACTGGTTTTGATCAAATGGGAGCAATTTTTAGATCTGCAATATTCCAAAATAAGTTGTCCAACTTTGCGGCTGCGCCGCACACAGACCGTTAAAGGTATCTCAAAAAATTGAATAACTTTAGATGCCCCACTTGTCCAGAGGACGTACGCCGATTTTGAAGTCGGTGGGCAAAACGCCCTAGGAGGAGTTCGTCAAAGTTTGACGTGAACAAAATGACTAACACAGCGTATTTTCATTTTCAAAGGAAGATGGCGGTCATAGGGTAAGTCTGGGGGCGTGGCCACAATGATTTTTTTTGTTCGTCCTCACGAGAGGAATGCGTGTCCCGAATTTCGTAGCTTTACGCCAAAGTTGACCTCGGGGCGTCTCCCATAGGCGCAATGTATTTTGACTTTTGTCGGTGGCGCTGTCGCGCCATTTTTTAACGAAAAAAAAAATGGCCCAGAAAAAATCAAATTTTTCGCCGATTCTGAATTTTGGGCAAAGTTTGGTGAGTTTTTGAGCATGTTCAGGGGGTCAAATTAGAGATCAAAAAGCAGAAGAACAAGAAAAATAAAAATAATAATATTTTTAGCAAAAACAATATAGCCGTTTCCACTATAACAACAAATTATACATCGTTTGAAAGCTCTAAGCCTTCCCGATGCCGCCATGGGGTGGAATCATCATTACGAGCGCTTACGCGCTTGTCACTCCCTATTCCGTCGGGATGCCCCGCCCACTCCCCATAGACTTCCATTAATTTGAGCAGATACAAGCATGGCCCATGCCTGCGGCATGGATTCTCGCGTACGGGACGATGCCAGGAGGGTTTTTGGAGGAATGCAGCGCTTCGCGCTGCTGTTGTCAACAATTAGTGAATGGGCTACGCCCATTCACTAATTGTTGACTATTTCTGTCATAGCAGGAGTAAGTATGCATGATCCATGCCTTCGGCATGGGCTAGTTCACTGTACTTGCCAGGGGCGACGGGGTACCAAACATGCGGGCTGCGCCCGCATGTTTGGTCAGACAGTTGCAACGCTGCCTTCGGCAGCGTTGCGGGAGCAATAGGCCCTCCGCCCTGCTGGGGCTCGGGCCTAAAAATAAAAATAATAATATTTTTAGCAAAAACAATATAGCCGTTTCCACTATAACAACAAATGATACATCGTTTGAAAGCTCTAAGCCTTCCCGATGCCGCCATGGGGTGGAATCATCATTACGAGCGCTTACGCGCTCGTCACTCCCTATTCCGTCGGGATGCCCCGCCCACTCCCCATAGACTTCCATTGATTTGAGCAGATACAAGCATGGCCCATGCCTGCGGCATGGATTCTTGCGTACGGGACGATGCCAGGAGGGTTTTTGGAGGAATGCAGCGCTTCGCGCTGCTGTTGTCAACAATTAGTGAATGGGCTACGCCCATTCACTCATTGTTGCCTATTTCTGTCATAGCAGGAGTAAGTATGCATGATCCATGCCTTCGGCATGGGCTAGTTCACTGTACTTGCCAGGGGCGACGGGGTACCGTCGCCCCTGGCAAGTACAGTGAACCGTCAGACAGTTGCCACAGTTGCCACCGTCAGACAGTTGCAACGCTGCCGAGCAATAGGCCCTCCGCCCTGCTGGGGCTCGGGCCTAATAAAATTGCAGAACAAAGTACGTAAAGATCAGTGAGTGGGCCGTGTATCAGTGGGGATTGTTGGTGTGATGGTGTCTTGCATAAATTACTCTGGATACAACTTCAGGTGGTTTAATTAAAGGGAAAACAATTATATGGTTAAAACTTCTTGACAAACTATTTTTTTTGTACTTTAAACAACTACTTCTACTGCTGCTTCTCCTGCAGACACTGTTATTACCACAATACTGCCACACTGACCATGTACCTTTACTTTTTACCATTTTGACAGTGGCAAACAGAAAAATATGACTACAACTACCAATATACTCTTTTATTATTATTATTGATATGATATATTGCTGCTTAATGTCTACTGCTTAATGTCTACTGCCTTATCTACACTATCCAGAAACACACAGAATTGATGTCTCTCGATTGTTTATGTTTTATTTACTATCCTCTCCAGTCTGACCTACTGCCTGTCGGCCATCTTAGGCAGAGCTCTTGTGCTATTCCTGCTCTGCCCATTACAGCCGAGCACTGAGTGAACGCTGGAGCCTGTTCACTCAGACAGATGTGCTTAGAAAACAACCTGTCGTGTAACTTCATTGGATGTCCCCTATCTGTCCTCCATTGAAAAGAATTGGCAGCCATTGTATTCAGGGGCCAGGAGTGCAATGCATTTCTATTGAGAGATAATGTCAGATATTTTTCTTTTCTTTGCCGCTAATGGATTTGGTATATTTCAAAAGGAGACACTGTGTTTTAATGGAGAGCGTTGGCAGATGACACCGCCACGCCAAGTTACAGGTCAGATCTGCTCACAGGAGGAATGCATGTACAGTATTCAATGTATCATTTATGAATAAAAAATATCTGAAGTTATATAGTTCAATACCATACTGTGAAATAGTTCTGACAAAGCAGACACATCTCCATAGAAACAGGCAGGGTTAGCTGTCAGCAGACAGCCTCACCTGAAAAGTTACATAGTTCAACTTTACAGAAGTAGAAACCTGGAGGAGTTCCACAGTGAAGGAGAGATCCGACTCTCTCAGTGACAGTGGAGCTGGAGCCACTCAGGAGGAGAACCAGTTCTTTGAGGCAGATGAAGAACCGTTCATATGGAGTAGAGACTGTTTCTCCAGGCAGTTGAGGGGCATCTGGATCCACAGGTCATCAATGTGCCTGTTCCATTCCTCGCGGGGAAGTGGGAGAAGAAGAAGGAAAAGCAATGAACAGATTGCAAATGAAATGAAATATTACATTTTTTTTTTAAATAGAAAAAGTAGTCAGAAGCAGAGGATAGTGCTCAAGCTGCCATACTTCCCCCAGCATAGTTGCTCCCAGGGCAGTGTAGCTGGGGGAAATAGGTTTTTATTTCTGTTCCTTACTGGCCTGACCATAAGCCATTTTAAAGAGGAACATTTTAAGCCTGGACTTAAATGAAGAGACTGTGTCGCCCTCTTTAACATGGACAGGAGCTGATTCCATAACACAGGAGCTTGGTAGCTAAACGCTCTACCTCCTACTGTGTTTTTAGAGACTCTTGGGACCACCAGACGGCCAGCATTTTGAGAGCGAAGAGCTTTGTTTGGATGATATGATACATTTATGGCTTTATAAGTCAGCAGGAGGAGTAGGCTACACTGACATTGTCCAGTGTGACTATCTGCTCAGATAAAGCGTCTTGTAAAACGAGTAGCTTAACGCATTCTACTCCAGGTTTGAGACCACCCCCCCTCACCCACTGCGGACACCTCTGCCCACCCAACCCCAGGTTAGGGATGATTAAGTTTGTGGAAGACACTACCCTCATCTCGGACAGGGATAAGGGAGGTTGACCGGCTGGTGTCCTGGTGCCAGTGTTAACAACCTGGAGCTCAATGTCCAGAAGACAGTGCAGATGATTGTGGACTTCAGGAAAGCCCCTGCCCCCCCAGCCCCCACTTACTATCACAGACTCCCCAATCACCACCGTAGACTCCCTCCGCTTTCTCGGCACCACCATCACCAGGATCTCTGTACGTCTCCAGGGCTCAGGGACATGCAGGTCGGATCACAGCTGACCCTTCTCACCCTGGACATGGACTATTTGAGCCACTCCGCTAAGTCAGGAGGCCACTCCCCTCAGGCAGGAGGCCACTCCCCTCAGGCAGGAGGCCACTCGCCTCAGGCAGGAGGCTACGGTCCATCCGGACCAGAACCTCCCGCCATAAGAACAGTTTCTTTCCCTCTGCCATTGGACTCATGCCACTTTAACAATACTCAACCAATACTATTCATGTACTGTTTACTTTCTGCACTATTTCCGACCATTTGTGAATGTTTGTGTAAATGTATGTGTACAAACTGAGACCAAGTTTATTTTCTAGGTCATTTCTGTTTTTTAACAATTTTAATTTTACATATTTAATTTACCGCAATATTTTTGAATGAATAACACATTTCTGTCTGTTGCTGGAGCTTGAGCCTTTAGGAGTCGTCATTATTTATTCAAAGTGCACCAAAATCACGCAGTTCGCCTAATGTTTCCTCTCCCCCTTTAAAAGTGAGACTACTCCAACTCCCCAAAAACTGTGCTCAAAATAAAGACGAGAGCCGAAACAAGCTTGTTTTGAATAACTCAGTTTGCTGCAGCGGTGCTTTGAGCCTCCGCTGTTTTGTACTGTTTCTCTTGTCATGCATGGCTGGGTTAAATTGGCTGGTGACGAGGGAAAGCAAGAAAGTGCAAGAAAGTGCGGGAGGCAAAACAAGGACTTCAGAACCTAGGTACCGGTAGGCAGACAAGCCAAGTGTTTTGAATGGTTAAATAGTGAGACGGTAAATTTTAGTTTTGTATTGACTTGGGACTGAACCAGACCTTGAAGATTGCACCAATAGCATTATTTTATTGTTGTTTACTGTTGTTTGAAGATGCACTTGAAGGTGTGAGTTTTCTGGTGGAGGGTTCGACACTTGCTTGTCCTGCTTTGCCTGGAATACTTTGCATTATAGAATTAAACTTATCAACCTGAGAAAAACAGGCTAAAAACAAGAGGAATTCCAAGACGAGACAATAATGCCACTAAAGGCACGTTGGAAACTTTTCCCGCATTCTAGAATATAACGTCTTTCTTTCAGATGGCGGACAGTGAGTGGCCTTTATGACTATGGGACATTCGCTGTTTTTGAAAGACGCATTCATTTTTTCATAAGGGTTAGGCTTGCCATTAATCGGCTGCGTGTTTGAATGATGCCAAATATATGTATTTTCTTGTAATTTTCCTCTCATTTTTTGCTGATAGAGAAGACATTGAATGTAGAGCCAATTTTGTATCTGTTTTTCATTTTCTTCTTTTTTGGGAAATCCCAGTAAACACTTCCAAATGTTCTATATTTTTAACTTGAGCTTACTTAACCAGTCTTTGATATTTGAATTTGATTGTATAGGGTAGGAAAATGTATTGAATTTGAATAGACACATTTTAACAATATTGTAACATTATTCCCTCTTCAAATACATGTTCTGGCTCACTCGTGTTTCATTAATCCTGTTGTCACCGCTGCGAAAATAACCGGATAACCAAAGTTCCATGAAGATGACCCGGGAATGTCGGGGGAAAACAGAGAGAGGTGTGTGGCGATGTTGCAGGCTGATGCGGAGTAGAGGAAAAAAGGAAAAGAAAAAGAAACAAAGAGATATCCCCAGATAATTACGTAACATGCATAATCCAGGAGTCTTAGTTGTTTCATGTCCGTACCCATCAAATATCATGCTGATGGCGCTATTAGCAGAGCGTTCACATTTCCTAATGGCTTCATTTATTTACGTTATTCATTGCTCATTCCAACCGATGACAACAGAGGGCGTTCTAACACCTAAATCCGGCTGAAAACCAAGGTGTACTTCCAAACGTAGGACATTATCTTAAGTTTGAAAACGTGGACTACCAATGCTAAGTTGCTCAAAAGCATGTTTAAAAGCTAAATAAACCCACAAGAAAGCACTCAGTGTCCACTAAATCACTAAACTTTGTGTTCGGGTAGATGAACTTCAAGGATTTAAAGACACTATATCTAAAGACTTGTGTGCAGAAGCTCGGCACAATTCTCAAATGGAGGCTATTATGTGATATTTTTGCCATTTCATCCACCACTGGTCTACCACATGCTTCCATTTTGTTGTTGTAAAATACTAGTCGTCTTTGATGTCCAGGGAGAGGAAAAATACCAGGAAACTTTGTGCAAGAGTTGTCAAATCAAATCAAACCCACTCAGAAAGTCTAGAGCCGTCAAAGTCCTATTTCTAATCCTGGACTTTGATTGGTCAAGTGCAATTGGTCAAGATGGATGTTTGAGGGTCAGGAAAGTGCACCTGACAGAGGAGTGACAGCTGGAGAGGGTTATTCTCAAAGGGTTGACCTTAGCACTGGATAGACCGAGCACTCTGGAGTTATATGGAGTTAAAATACAGTTTTTATGACCTTTTAGTGACCTTCACTGCAGCTCATGTAGGTGTGGAGACTGAGCCCTGCTTCACAAATGGACTCTGACAATGTGTTATGGGCAAATTTGACTTGAGGGAAGGAGTGGGATTGACGATTACCGTAGTTCTTTCAATTATGTTTAAAGCTTCACTGTGTAACTTTTCCAGTGGAGGATCAGCAAACAGAAATTAAGCTGGTCTATTTTTACCAGCCCAAGTTGCAGGTCCAATTTGTGGAGAGAGTGTTACTGTCCTCTCACAGACATGTTTAATGCCACACTGCAGAATATTTCAGGTAAATGAACCATGTAGCAAAGCAGGCAGCGGAGTCCCTTCCCAAAGTTACAATGTGCACCGTTTATTTATCTTTTTTTGTCCTGAATTATTTAATTCTATGTAATAAAATTGAATATTTAGATAAAGTGCCAGGTAATGGCTTAGATTTCTTTGTACATTGGACCATAAGGAGGTTTTTTGTAGTTTTTCCTGGCCGAGAAGGAGGGTCTAAGGACCGGGACATCGCACCTCGTCTCTATGGACACATCTGGTTTTCACTGTCGCCCGAGGCAACCGCTGTTGTGATTTTGGCCATTACAAAAATAAATTGAATTGAACGATGATTCATTCACTTCGGATCGTGGTAGTAGTTATAGTAGTTCTACATTTGTGTACGCATATTGATTTCACGTTTGGTTTTGCTCACTCAACATTTTTTTTTGTACTATATTTCATTATTTACTTTGAATGATTTTCCTTTTTGTCCATTTGGTTTTTGTATTATTTACTAGTGGTGGCCTGGGCGGCCGGTGTTAAATGGGGTTGGCGAAAAGTGCTAGACTCAGTCTGAAATAGAGCGGAAGTAAGACAGTTGTGTTGGTCTGAGAGGAAGATAATGGAGCTCGGACTGAAAACAGGAGGAGAGGGATCAGATAAAGCATCAGCGTTTTGTAACGACTGGACAGATGAAAGGTGCATTGTCACTACTCTGGAGGGCACACCACCTGTTTTTTTCCATGGAGATGTTGTTGCTTTGCCTGGACAGTTCCACAGTATGGTATTAAACTGATCCATCTTGCATTTATTCATAGCATTTCTGTTTTCTCCAGAGAAAACAGAAAACAGACAAACTCGGACAAACATGCATTCTGACCTATAATGTGACCTAGTGGAGCAGGCTTGCATCTCCACAAAATTGACCATTTAACATTTAATTTCCATGGAATTATGCAGGTGACATTCCCCCTCCATAAAGTTACATACAGTGTCTTTAACTAAAAATGTCCCCCAAAAAATACCGAAACACATTGGTCGGCATTAGTGAAAAGAAAAAGATACAACTGCATTCAACATCCATGTTTCTCAGGCAGAGAAAAATCAATGTAGTACAGAATGGTGGGAGTACTCACGCAGTAGCATTGGTAGCAGTAGTGCTGTAGAAATTGTGGTTAAGTTAGTATGCATGTTTTATTTAATAACTACTGATTTGTACGCAGTAACTTTAGGCCAACACTACAAGGTCATTTGAAGTAATGTGATAATTTCAGAGGATTATTACAGTGTGTAGTCATAATTGCATTTGATTTGGTAGTAATGGTAGTTGTTGTTGTTGTTGTAGTAGGAATGTTGCGGCAATATATATTAGCGACAGGAGTAGCATGGGTAGTAGTAGCTTTAGTAGTAATTGTAGTTGTAGTAAACCGAGCAGTGTGTATTTTTTAGACACTGCTTGGTTTACTAATAATCAATCCTAACAATGAATTTAAAATTGCTAGTAGCAAGAGTAACATGCCCCTCACTGTTGATTTGTATCTAGTGTCTCACTGGGAATAAACTAGCGCATCCTCTCACCAGAAGCAGAAATAAAACCATTTGTCATTGTGACTTGGGCAGTGGCTCGTTAGATCACACGCTGTTCTTGGTGCGGGGAATTGAACCCTCTGGGAATTAAGGCAAGACCTGGTTCCACAGTATGGTTTGGTTTAGTGTGGTGTCTCTCTTACACATATATCTAAAGTGTTGCTTATGTTTTGAGTTAAAATCACAAGGCTACAAGGCTAAAACACATGATTAGCAGTGCATGATCCTGGATTGGAAGTGGTGTTGGTGGCATGCATCTTGACTCTTGACCCCATGTAACAATATATATTTTGCTGTCTCCTTGTCGTTTGGTGCTGTCCTCACATATTAAACAGAGATGACACATTTGTCTCTCTTTTAAACCAGCTTGGCCTGCTACTCTAGTTTTTTTCTGAAGCTGTCAATTTTCTCTTGTTATAGCAAAAGCAACATATAACAACTTTAATTTGTGTAATTCTTGGGATTTGAAGCAGAAAGCCTTCTTCATCCTTGTTTAGCTGTTCCGTTTAGCATGTAAAGCACTTTGAATTGAAATAGCAGTTGTGAGACAAGCAAATGCTCCAAACTGGAATTGATAATGAAGCCAGAAGACAACAAGGAGGGGGTCTAATTATTGTAAACCAATGAATTTTCTGCTCGAGTGAGAAGGGAAACTCAGGGAATAAACCAGCCAAAATTAGGCCCACTCAGAAGGATTGCAGTGTTTTCTTAATTGCTTTTTAAATTCAATTTGAGCATCCGCCCTGGGACACTGCCATTGGTGAAGGGTTTCAGTGTCTGTGTCTGATTGGTCCACTCACGGGAACAAATATGTAATTAGAAGCGACTTTTTAACAGTAAGATATTTTGACATTTTGAAGGAATATAAGTCGTTTTCAAACTTTACATCAGTGCAATTGAAAAATATAATTGATTACTAATGTTTTGCAGTAACAATACTACGTTTTCATCCGTTTTCATCCATAATTTCACAAACATTTGCATAAATAGCCTGTGTGTGAATTCTTGTCAGCCTTTTATAGCTCCCTCCATGTTTGCGATTGGCTTCTTCTTGATACCACAATCATAGTCTATTCAAAGTTGATACAAAATATGTTAGAATTAGTGTGAGGCGGGTTACGTGAATGTTTGTCCAAAGTAAATACTAAATCTGACAGAGAAAACACAAAACCAAGGAAGACTATTAAAGCCTTGGTCCAATTGCAGAAAACATGCTTGAAAAATGTCCCACTGCCCACAGCTTGTTGGGTTTAATGGTGTAAATCGGTTGAATCTTCAGATGCCAAGAGGTTATAGGAGATTTTGGAACAAAGTGTGTATCAATACAAGTAAAGCCTGTGGACAATTCTGTGGAGATTTAGGAAAATACTTAGTCTAGTGGATTTTCTACATGCTCTGTTAAATTCAAGAATCAGCAAACCATGAAAGGTCACTATGTAATTTATTTATATCTTTTGATACTTACTACACTTAAATAGACTTAATTAAGCATGAACACATTTGACCTAATTTGTAATGATCGATTTGTTTATTAAGAATTATTTAGTCTTGTGCAACTAATACCTTAACTTGTAATTAAGTAATTATATATTACATATATTGCATATTTAATAACTATTTGTTCATTGTGCATTAAGTTATTCAAGCATTATTAAGGCTATTAACCTGTTACCACCCACCTGTCCGCCGGCGAGCATTTTCTAAATCTCAAATATTCTCTTACATCATCACTTTTATTTCCGTGGTCAATACCAGCAAGCCATACATCATTTTAAAGCTTATTTTCTCAACAAAACGAATATGTCATTGATTTACATTGAATAATTTGCCCCAAGAAGCAATTGCCAATAGTTTGTGAGAAAGTCTCAACTTTTACAAACGCATGTCCTGTTTGTGTTTATGACGGACGAAACGGCTTTAATTCTGTACATCCTTGTGCTCAGTCTGTCCGTAAGGAATCACCGGGTTTGTTTGCTACAGCCTCCGCAAAAAAAAATGTGCCGCTTGCGACGCACATGGATTAGTCTGTTTACATCTAAATAGCGCAGCATGTGAGTGACGTAGCTGAGTTTGATTGACATATTATTCTAGCCAATAAGATTAGCTTTAGAAAGAGGGGCGGGACAAAGGGCTGATTGACACAGAATGTTCTGTATTCTCGTGCGTAAGGCTCCGGGAAGGCTGTAAAGAGCCAGATTTCTCGGCAGGATTTTGCGCATAACGTTTTCTGATTTTATTTGCTTTTGGACGTGCATTTTGTTAGATATATGTATTATTATACCAATACAAAATTAAAATAAAAATGTTATATACATATTTTTTTAACCTCTATATGGGAAATTCATGGGTAAACTCATATTTACACATTTTCACATATATTGTTTTTAGCAGTTATAATTGCTATTAGTGGCCTACAAAACATCAAAATGTATGTTTTATGATCATAGAGGAGCTAAAATTGTAATAAAACAGTTTGGCACAGTTGGCACATATTTGGATCACTTGTTCCGAATATACTTTTTGATACAAAAAGGTCAACAGCACCAAAATGCCTGTTCCTAGAGATCTGAAACTTTACACAGATGTTGTTGATAAGATAAACATCATGTACAGTGAACAGCATATGCACACAATGAAGTATGTCATGCTCAGGACCATTACAAATTGACAATATTCAGGCGAGACTAAAAAAGGATGTTTTGTTTATGTTTGGGCCTCTGTAGTGTAAGTTCTGAAGCCCTGACAGTGTGACATGTGCACATCTGCAGAAACTAGAAGGCCTGAGCTTTCTAATGATGCATCACACTCACATGTGGAACATAAGATCCTCTTTTAATAAGCAATGCCATTTGGGTCCAACCATTGTGCACAGGGCCAAATAGGTGGGTGGTAACAGGTTAAGGTGTAGCTATTATAACATTGTACTGATACGTTTCAACTCTCATCCAAGAGTTATTCTCAATCTGTGGATCTAGTCTGAGAACTCTATTTATTTTACTCTGAATTGCGTAAGCCCTGCCCACCAGTTTTTGTCTGAGAGTGTTGCTTGGGAAACTCCAGATAGAAATATATAGGAAACCAACACACACGGATCAATACTCTTTGACTCCAGCCACCCACTACAGCACAAGCTGGGGCTGATCAGGACATTACAACACAGAGTCCAAGAAGTGCCCACCAGCTCAGAGGGCAAGAGGAAGGAGGAAAAACACATCCAGAATGTTTCCTCATCTTGTGGGTACTCAACAATGTTAAGAGAGCCACAAAATGAACAAAATGGAAACAGAACCAAGAAAGAATAGTATCTATCCATTATGTGTCTGGACTGGATTAAAACTACGAGGATTTTTAGACGGCACACACATTCAGTTTATTTTAAACTGGGAAACACTTAAAGAAAAATACTGGAACGGACAGAAGACACTCAAATTCAGGATAACAGAGCGTTGTGCATCTTCATCTTTAAAGCTACAAGCCACTCTTCCTCTGTGTCACTTCTAAACAATTCCGCAAACTCCGGCGGTAGACAAAGTACCAATTCTTTTAGAGCCTAGAGCGCCCTCTTGCGGTTTCCAGTGTGAAAATAATCAACATGTGAAATGAGGTTGCCAGTGTGAAAATAACGAATAATATCACATATAAGTCGCTCCGGAGTATAAGTCGCACCCGAGCCAAACTTTGAAAAAAGGTGCGACTAACGGTTTATCATGTATGTTCATTAACATAATGTTAATATATATTATTTGGTTATTTGTCCCTAAATAAATAAATAATAATAATAATGTGAACAAAATTCCTCGGATAGCTTTGCTGTGATGGTGTGTGCCCACTCAAACTCCCCCCTCAGCTTGACATGAAGTCCTGTGAACGTAGATAAATATAATACATATTTCCGATGCTAATGACAATGTAATTAGTGAGAGAAGTTCCATCATGCTGGCTCCATCAATCAAAGATGAGACGCTCTTTATTCTTCACTAAAATACAGAAGAGCATGAGACGTCAACGAGATTCTATCACTTGATGCGTTGATCTTGGAGGATAATGACTTCAGTTGTGATTAGCAGTCACAGCTAGTATCATTTAAACACCAGGAGGTCATTAAATGGCTCTATTATGCATAATTCAGTTGGAACCACTGAACTACTATTACTACACTACTATTACCACCACTGCTGTTGGTTTTACCTGTATTGGAAATAATATTTGTGTATGGAAAACAACTAAAGACCACATGGGTCTGATTTACGCACAAAAAGCCAGACTGAGAAATGGTTCAGTGTTGACTTGGTGCACATGGACGTTCAACATTTTAACAGTGGTGGAAAGTTCAGTAAGATCTTTAGCTATCTGTACCAAAATAGCTGCCAAAGTTACAGGATATTGTCGGGAACTGGAACACGCTGTTGTATACGCTGATCCAGAGCATCACAAACATGATCCAGAGCATCACAAACATGCTCAATGGGTGACATGTCTGGTGAGTGCTGGCCATGCAAGAACTGAGATGTTTTCAGCTTCCAGGAATTGTGTACAAATCCTTGAGCATTATCGTGCTGCATCATGAGGTGATGGTTGTGTATGAATGGCACAATAATGGACTTGTCACCCAGTGAGCAGCACCCAGATACTGACAGGTTTTCTGACCTTCCCAGTCCCTCCTAATACATTTCAAAGTGAGTGTTCATTGTGGCCAGTCTGAGGTAACTTAGCTCTGCCAGATGGATGTGTGTATCTCTCTGAATTGAGTTGCACACAATCTCAATCTGGGCAGGCTCTCGGTGAAAGCAGTCGCGAATAGGGGAATGCTTGAATATGGTTGGTTTAAGCGGTTTAAGTCATGATATCAGTCAAAAATTATCCAGTCAGAAAAGCACAGACTTCGTCCCCGTCCTCAAATGCACAAAGTGCCGCTATGTGCTTGTTTAAAAACACATCAAAATGGTTTGTAAATCTGCTTAAACAGACCAAAGTACGTCTGTCGGCGTCGCCATGTTTGTTTAGTTTCATCCTTTTTACATCTGCCCAAACTATAATGCTGCGCTGTGATTGGTCGGGCCCACAGCGGCTGACATTTTATGTGATAGATTGTTGCCCCCAATGTTTTTGCGTCTAGCTTCAAATGGAATGTCCAAAAGATACACTTGACATGTAACAGTGAGAAGACATAAGGTCCAATAAAGCTCACACTAAACTCACCAACTGGATATGCAAATACAAGCAGTTTAAATTTAAATATTTAAAAATGTTCAGCAAATGTATGAGTTTTTTTCATGAACATCATCTTTATGAGCTAACCCATGTTTATGCACATTTTTATTTGATAATATTGTTTTTGAAGATACAGTTTTCAGGTTAGTTACACTCGAACAGTGCAGAATTAATCAGTTCAGTGAATTTAAAAATGATGTTACTTGCTGATGTTACAATCCTACCTTAATCCAAAGTATGGGCCTATTCTCTGTCCAAATCTTGAACAAAACAAGATTACATGAGTTCACCTTGTTGCTGTTCTAGATTACGTGACCACTAGTCTAATTGAAACTACATGATTTGATTTTAATGCATTTTTCCTGTTGTGTGAAGCACTTGGAATTGCCTTGTGTATGAAATGTGCTCTACAAATAAACTTGCCTTGCCTTGCCTTACGTACCTGTATACAAAAGGGTAATTGGGGCAAAAACAGATTATCCTTCAAACAGGAAGAAAATTAATTTGTGTGTTTTCTTCATGTTTGGCTTTTTTTTTTTTTTTTTTGAACTTAGCACCTCTGTAACAATACAAGAGTGTGGAACAGCTTCATTTGAAGAAACAGATTATATCCCACTCCTTTTTTATGCCAAAACATTTTTTTTAATGAAGATTAACTTTGTCTATTACAACAGAAATTATAGACATTTTCTTTTTGTTAAAATGTTCTATGGAAACTAAGCAATATTATATAAGCACTTTTTAGCATTTTGGCGATTGGCCTTAACATTGGCTTTTATGCTGTTTTTCATTTACCTTTATTCGAACAATTCAGTGCAAAGAGGACACGGCATAAAATGCGACTGCACAGCTCTTTCATGGGTTTGCAGTGAAATATGGTTGTGGATTGTTTTATTGCAAAATTTCAAATCATATAATTTTGGTAAAATGATAAAAATGTCTAAAATGCCATAACATATTGGGAGAATTTATGGGTTGTCGGTATCTCTGGATTTCAAACATAACTCTGCATCAACCTTAAAAAACAACATACTAGTCCATTTCTATTTCTGTCACAGATATTACCAATTCAAGTTAGGTTAGAGGTAATAAAAGCAGGGGAAATAAGTTATCTGTATGGTGGCACGTTTCTCGTGACCGTGTCAGACCGGACCAGTGTTTGGCCCTTCTCTCCTCAGTGCCGAGCCTTCAGCGCTGTTCAAACAAAGGAAGATGCTATTCATCTTCTGTGTCCACTCTCATCTGTACAAGCGCTGTGAGAATCAAGGCTTTGGGGCTCAAGTATGTGCAACCGGTTGTTGTTCAATTTGTCAAACTCCAGTGTAGAGATGAGAGGCTGATGCACATAATAGGGCAGGAAGATTGGTCACACAACGTACAGTATATACTTCAGGCTCCTCAGTCTTGCACTTTTGATTCCCGACTCAGTTGAATGTCTCGCTCTCTCGTCACCCTCGTGTCATGCTACTTACATTCCTGTTTTATATATATAAGTGGTCTTGGAAAAGAGTTGAAAGAGGTAGAGAGAAGTCTATTCAGGCTAAAAGATTATAGTCTCCAACTCTTACATACAAAAGTATCAGCTCATGTTATTGCATGTGTGGATATCATTGACCGTTAGCTTTAGATGAGCTACAGATATGCCTGTAAAACAATAGCTATTATCTACTTATTAGTGCACAAAGTTAAGCTTCTAAAGTATTTAAAATTATTAAAGGCATGTGCTGAATCAAATTTAAATGATTTAGCATAATGTTTAAAACTCCTAAACCCTTAAGGGAGCTACTTGGAAGTTGGTGGAGAGCTAATCGTTGCTCACCTTTAAGTAAACTAATTCAATATTGTCAATGAGAGTTATGCAACTTGTCACAGCAGATTTGTTTGTTTCAGTGACGCATCTATCATTCAGAACAAAATCAAACTAATCTCACCTCAGATTTGTGCTTCGCTCCTTGATTCTGTAGAAATCTGCAATATTTTTCAATCCCTGGGATATTTATTTCCTCGAAAGCAGGCATGTTTGTTCTGATACGAACGGACCACGTGTGTGACTGATTGGCTAATCCACCTGCCAATCACACCCATTTGAACTCGTGGAGATGAACCCGGTGACCAGACTGATATCGATCTGAATTCAAAATACAGAGAGAAATCCTTTTGGACTTTCTAACATCCCAAGAGTCTTCCTCCCTGTTTAGCCCGCCCTCAAATGAATCCATCAAACATGTGATAATTGTTGCTGTTGAGTGAAGGAGGTGACATCTGACTGACCAGGACTATATCGAATTGGAAATCCTTAGAATACATTAGGATGCTGTTTATTCTCCCTGGTCCTGGGCCGCAGAGTGGACAGTCGTGTGTGCACGCTGATATCGACACTTTCAGAATCAGAATCAGAAAAGGTTTATTGCTTTTGCTAATGAACAGAGTTCACAAACATAGGAACTTGCTTTGAGGTCATGGACAGAGCAATGTTTACTGTATCTTTCCACATGGGAATGTTTTTACTGTGAAAATGTATCTCCATTTTTATCCTATATAATGTTTTTGCATTTTATGTTATCCAAGTTGTGTTGCAAAAATTCTTACAGCCTCAGTATTTTTAGCATCCTTGTTTGAAAAGTAGAAATTTGCCCATTTTTCATTTCTGCAAACATGATAAAAGAACATGATGTTATAATAGTCTATTACTGATGTTATGAACATCATTCCCACCAGAGCCAGTCGCCTCCATTATTTTTGGTGAAATCTCAGCGTGGTCATTTCCCCCAGTTTGGTGCTGATATTTTCCCGAGGTGTCTTAGCAGTGAGAAGGCAACACAAAAGTAAAAGGAAACATGATTGCGGCTAAAATGGCTTCACGGTTGTGTCCCTTCATGTTGGATAACTATGGCAGAGTGTGGTGTTGCTATGGGCGCTGTGGTCCAGAAAACTCCATCCGAGAGCCTGTTAGATTACACTGTTATGAAGACAAGATGAACAATGGAGAAGACACACGCACACAAACCTGTTGTAATAAAGATACAAAGATTGCTGTCTGACGTGCAGTGCGATTCAGGCTTTTACATGTGTACTTTCAACTTACAACCTTATAAAGTCGGTAGAGAAGCAGCACAAAGGGTCTGGAAGCTCTTTGGACACAGAAAATGAAAATGTGCACTCAGGAAGGATATATATGAAAAATGACAGTTTATTGAAAATCCTTGAAAAGTTCTTCAAATCAAAACGGCATATTTGGTTGTTTGTTAGATCCAAAATACGTAAAATAAAGTTGTATCTTGTGTGCCAAAACAGCGCCCCCTGCAGGTCTTGTCTAAATTAAACACTCATTATAAGTCGTTAAATCTCTCAGATTTGTTTATGTCCCCACAGGAAGTGACATCACAGATGTCAATACATTTGACATGATTAAATAATACATGTAAAAAGTAATATATATTTAAAAAAAAAAATCTTTAATGGGCATAACGTTTCTATACTAATCCCCCACATACAGAGGCAGAATCAGAATTACTTTTATTCTTAAGGGGAATAAAACATACAAATTAGACTTTCTTAAAATAAGAAACAAATTAAATATCAATAAATCAGTTTATAATCAACTAAACCAACCGGTATCAACAAAAAATACATTTTAACTTAAACAGAGATAAAATGTTCCCTCAACATATTTACATGATCTTGTAAATTTGTCTCAGCATTAATACACGTTTAACATCGAAACATTTAAAAACAAAATGTATTTGTTTTGTAACAGTGCAAAATATAAAAATCATCAATAATTAAAATAGATCGTGTTGTGCTTTTTTAAGCTGACACAAAGCTCTATTTTTAATCAGAAGAGCCATAATTAAAAAACAAATAAACAAATACAAATTTGCCTTTTCCCCTTTTTGTATTGACTTTTTAACCTTTTTTATTGTGACTTGACACTATTTGCCAGAGATTCAAAATGTGCATTGGTATGGCCTTTGTACACCTTTTATCGGCATAAAATCAAACAAAGGCTTTAAAAAACCCTCAAAATTAGCAAAGAAAATTACTCAACACATTGAATGGAATGAGGGAACGAGTCATTAGAGTCGCCTATAACTGTGCTCATGTGGCAATGAATCAATTTATCCTCTAAGAACAAATGAACTGATCCGACAAAGATGTCCTGGACATTGCACACCACCCAGACGGGAGCCAGATGAATTCTGGGAACATTAAGTGTGATCAGGTCCAGGAGGGTTTTGGTGCGTCTGCTCACAAATGGAGGACAGAGTTCTTACAGGGAGTCCAATGATTTTAGAAGCAGCTTTTATTCTGCCTGAACTTGTAGCAGCAGATGTAGAAAAAAGTGTGAGTGCTTTCAATGATTGAGTTGTAAAAGGTGAACATGATGTGTTGCTGCATTGGATGTGTGCGTGTGCGACTGGAGCAGTATTTGAAGGACTGGACATGGTCGATCTCCACACAGACTTGTCCTGAGATATCAAGCTGCTCATTCAGGTGTAAATTGGACTCATGCTACAACATATTGAAAGATGCTATTGATGTTATCATTTTAATCGTAAAATAGCATTAGCACAGCAACTTATTTGTAGCTAGTGTCTCTCAAATACAGAAGACATCTTTTCTCGAATATCCTCAAATCATTCAGAGGGAAATATTTAACTTCCCTTCCCTCAGATTTACAACGTTCAGTGCTTTGCTTCTTCTGCAGAAGCCCACACCTCTGCATCTTCTTTTAGTCTTTTTTCTTCCTCGGAAGCTGCTGAAGTCTGTTTTGACATGCCTGTCAATCAAGCTCATCTGAAAATGTGGAGACTGGATACGTTCCAGACAACTCATCCATCTAGAGTATTGTAAAAGTGTAAGAGTCTTGTGTGGCCGGGCGTGTGGGCGCCGTGTGTACAAGAGCCAGTTCACCAGGTTTCACTAAAGATGTGTTGAGTTGACCGAACGAAACAGAACCTCCAATTTAACTGTCAATAGGACAGGCAGATTGACCAACCGTCACAAGAAACAAATAGATAACTGCCCAAAGTGAAACAAAAATAAACCTTGTGGGAGAAAGAAAAACCTGGAGGAGAATCACCTCCCATGGACGGACAGACAATGATGTGTTTCCGATCGAGCTCCAGGACACGATGATGTTTTTTTTTTAACTGAAAAGCTTTAAAAACATGTGCCTTTCAATCCAACTACTCGTGTTATTCCATACTTTCACTACATACAGTTGGTTCATTTGTGGCATGTCTAAATAACAGACTGGCCATCATTAGATCGTTTTGTTTCATTTATTTGGACATTTACTAAGAGCTATTGAAACTCCTCCAGTATGTATTTTCTCTCATATCCGTTCACGCATAAAGCAATTTACAGGGACAAGCTAGCAACAGGACTTAGAAAAATCTATAAAACAGTATTACCCCTTCGCTAAAAATAACCTTTTATAAATAGCCGCGGTGCCTTCCGTATTCTCCGGGAGGACTTTTAAAATACAGCCGATTCTGCGTTTAATCTGCCTCTATTCTGGGCCGCATAGTGTGGCGCAAAGTGCTTCCCTGGAGTTGCATTTAAACTAGCATAACCTCGCACCTTCCAGATCCGTTTCGCAGCAGGAAAAAGAGATGACCTTTGACCCCCCGCCATTCGTTTAATCTCATCCTGTTTTACCCCGGTCTGCCAATGCATTATAGATTTAATTATTCCACATTCAACTAGGCAATATCACTTCAGAATATCAAGGAGGTGAAATAGGACACGCATTTGTTGTTTTTTAATTCAACATTTCAATAATGGATGCACTTTATTGTTAGCGATGCACATTTTTGTAGATGGTTGTTTGTCAAGGCACAGTACGGGCAATTTCATCTTCCTGCAAAGAACAGATCTCATTCAATTTTCATTATAACAGAAAGGATTTGTTCTTGCTTGTTTCGGATCAGCTGTAGCCATCTTTTTCACTGCCACGCATGAAGGGAACGATTGGAATTGATAAAAAACAAAGAAATGTCAAGGCCGGGAAAGGAAAATTGGAATGCCATGGGATTCTAACTGAGAAGGACAACGTGTCAGGGGAGATCAATAACAGGTTTCCATGTTTAAGATCCTTAAAAAGTCTTAATCTCTGTTATGGGTCTTATTTTGTATTTGTCGGAGTAAAGTGTTTTTTTTATTCAATACAGTACATGTTTTTTATTAGATGTATTATATTTCACAACCCTGGGGATACAAAAGTCCTTTGTTTCCTTTATACAGCAATTAGGTGAATTATTCTGTCAATAGTTTTTCTTTCCTGACCTACAAGTTTAGTGTTATTTTGCTTCTAACCATTAAGTATAACGATTTATCGAGTTCAATGTTCAATTTTGTTAACTTACTTTATAAAGTCTTGAATGTTTTTTGCAAAGGTGTTAAAAAAAGGCTGTGTGCTGAGGGAGAACATGCACTCAGGAACTTGCTTTGAGAATGAAAGAATGCTAAACCATTTTTGAAGTTGGAGTCTGCTTAGATCTGGGCAATATGTCAAAAAAACAACAAAAACACTTTCTTTCTAACATGAATTATCATTTCAATGTTCAATTTTATTTTTCCGCTTTTTAAAACAACAAAAAGCCTTTTTTTTTTAATAAATGTCCTGAACATAAACAATACTGACTTTTTTTTAATAATCATTTCCATTTAAAAGAAAACAGTTAAACTTCTTCCTCAAAAGTCTAAAAATTTTCCCAAACCGCATACTTTTCCTGAAATAAAAAGAGCCGAGCTGATCTCTGACAATTATAGATGACTTAATTTCAATAGCGATTAAAATATGATTAATTGCTCAGCCACTGCTTACAACATCCTTATGATTAAACGATATATCGTCCACATTAATCTTGCTTTCGTGACACCATTTTAAGCCCGAGGCTAAACCTACATGCAAATTACAAATCACACTATGGTGATTGACGCGAGGTGCAGCTAAAGGGCAGCAGTGATGTTGAACTCAACTGTCCCTTATTAGCCGTTCCTTTGCAGCTTTAGCACTGAAATGCCTTTAAGTAACGTCCTAAACCCGGACTGCTTTACTGGACGTGAATAGTGAACATTTTTGTCTGTCAGAAATGAAAGAAAAATACATAATAAAATATATTTTTCCATCCTGTTCTTGAATGCTTCTCGCAAATGGAAAGCTTTTCACATTATGTTGGCAATGAGTGGCTATTTAAGTAATGGGGAAGTTTAAGAAGAAGAATGATGCACAACCTGTTATGTGTGGTATTGTGTTGCATTAGGGAAAAAGGTTTGGGAAAATGCTACATAACATTTCAAAAAATTAAGTTGTACCCCATCTCCACCCCATAGTAGTAGCTACAAATTTTCGATAAGAGGAAATACATTTAGTTATTCATTACTTGATACCAATATCTTAAAAAAAAATCGTAAAATAATCTATGTATGTAGGGTGCTCGAGGGTTCATGGGAGTTTGCCCAACCAGTCCACATGTGCTTTGTGGATCTGGAGAAGGCTTTCGACCGTGTCCCTCGGGGTGTCCTTTGGGAGGTGCTCCGGGAGTACGGGGTCCGGGGCCCTTTGCTCAGGGCTGTCCGGTCCCTGTATGACCGGAGCAGGAGCTGTGTTTGCATTGCCGGCAGTAAGTCAGACCTGTTCCCAGTGCATGTTGGACTCCGCCAGGGCTGCCCTTTGTCACCGGTTCTGTTCATAGTTTTTATGGACAGAATTTCTAGGCACAGTCAGGGGTCGGAGGGTGTACGGTTTGGGGACCACAGGATCTCATCTCTGCTGTTTGCAGACGATGTTGTCCTGATGGCTCCATCAAACCCGGACCTGCAACATGCACTGTGACGGTTTGCAGCCGAGTGTGAAGCGGCTGGGATGAGAATCAGCACCTCCAAATCCGAGGCCATGGTTCTCGACCGGAAAAAGGTGGCTTGCCCTCTTCAGGTGGGTGGGGAGTCCTTGCCCCAAGTGGAGGAGTTCAAGTATCTCGGGGTCTTGTTCACGAGTGAGGGAAGGATGGAGCGTGAGATCGACAGGCGGATCGGTGCAGCGGCTGCAGTGATGCAGTCGCTCCAAAGGCAAATAAAAAAAAGTAAAATAAAAATACCTACAATCACAGTACAGTACTTTTACTTGTGTACTTTGATACTTCCCACCCTTGCCATTGATAATTCAATTAACTATATTTTGTTTCAAAGTTTAATGTAATTGCGTGCAATCTTTAAAAATCAGACCAGAAATAATTTACCATTACTTCCTTTAAGTAGTAATTTAATTGTTTATAGTTTAGGGTTCCTATTAGATCAGTCAGCTTGTTTTGGGGTCTCTATATTTTTTTTTTTAAAAAACCCTGGATGAATCTATTAAGAAAGATACAGAAGTCTTATGTTTGTGATAAAGTATGATTTTATTATTTTCCAGGTTGTTTTTTGGACAAAGGGGGATAATTCTGGACTAATATTGCTGTGCAGTTCTGTGCCACAGTCAATTGCCCTTCTCTCTTTTCTGCACCTACATCATTTTTTAAAATCATTTTTTACACTTTGCACTTTCTGTTTTGTGATGAGTCATTTTGTGATTACCATCCAACTTGAACCACTCTTGGCAGGGGAAGACTCAAGTGCACTTGGCCTATGAAATCTTTTTATTTTTTACATAGTTTGGGGGGTAAAACTGGCAGTTAGAGAAACAAAATGGGTACCTGTTCATAATAGTTTGCTGAGAATTATTCAGGATTAGTAACTACTTAATTAGGGGTTATGGTATTAATTACGTATTTTAAGTCATTCTTAATAAACTATTTTCCCATTTAAGACTGTTAAAAAGTCTAGTTATTATAAAGTGTTAACGAATAGAAAAACTGTTTAAAAATACAGCACTGTTTAGACATTTATTTCATAAAATGAAGGCGCCGCGTCGCTATGTATTTTTATTGGCCGTGGCTGGAGAGCCGCTGCGCGGTCAAATGGCCGCGCAGTTTCAGGGGCCGCGGCATTTCCCTTATAGCCCGTTGTAGCCTCATGGCTAACCCTAACCCTAACCCTAACCCTAACCTTAACCTTAACCTTAACCTTAACCCTAACCTTAACCTTAACCTTAACCTTAACCCTAACCCTAACCCTAACCCTAACCCTAACCCTAACCCTAACCCTAATCTTAACCCGGCGCGGTCTAAAACGGCGCTAAAACGTGGTCAAATAGCGGCGCAGTTTCAGGAGCCGCGGCGCGGCCGGCACAAAAATAACATGGCAGTTTCGGCCGCGCGTCGCGGCTCTGCAGACACTCCCATATTTATTTGTCAAATAATTACGAGTGTGTAAATTAGACAAGCTTTAGCCCTTGTTTACAGTGTACAGTTACAGATATGAATTTATCTCTATGCATATCACATCTGCTGTAAAATAAGTAAGAATAAACCTAACCAAAATAGTAAAACTGGATAAAACAAGTTCATAATTTGTATGTAAATCTTTCGTGAAATGAGTAATATGTCATTAGCACTTTAAATTAGTGTATTATTTCTCATTATTTCTCAAAATAAATTCACATAAACCACCTTCCGAGCAGTAATCATAGTTTTCTCTGGTTGGCTGCAGGGGGAGCTCAGTGAGGCAACACAGATTGCTTTTGTAAACAGCTACAGAAACTGGAACTGGCATATTTTCCTGATACAATATTTCATGACGGAGTTTGCCTTGGCAGGGGTCCAGGATGGGTCACCTCTGTAGACCGTCCCGGGACTGTAGCGTTTGGGAGAGCAGGGCCCATGTGGTGCGCTAATGTTGTGGAGTCCAAGGTCAATTCTTTGTTCTGTTGGATTGCCACAGCTGTTAAGAGGACAACAACATATTCTCTAATTTCTCATGACAGTAACGATTTAGTTTAAAAGATAAATGATATGTGTACTGGGTTGCCCTTCAGACAGAGGCGGTCAGGAACTACGTCAATTTACAAAAGAGCTGTACTTTACTTTAGTTGTATTTTAGATGACATTACTTTGACTCCATTCCATTTGAAAGTCATATTTTACACTTTCTATTCCACAAAATGTCTAAAAAAGGCTTGAAGAACATGCAATTTAGTGGAGGCAATTTAAATGTCTTTTGTCGCGTTTATCACTTTATATGAAGGTCGTCAATACGGTTCTAACAAGCTTTGAGATGCAAAATATCGGCTAATTAAATTCTTTTATCCAATGTTCCCTTTATAGCCAAATATGCCTTTATAATTTAATCTTTGACACAATGTATTCAAGTTTTACAAGACAAAATAATTATTTGCATCTATTTTTTTTTTAAATCACAATTGAAAAGGTTGGAAATGACTTGTTCAGAAGTAATTTTGATACTTAAGTAGATTCTTCAGCAGATACTTCGGTACTTTAACTTACTGTGTGTAATCGTTTCACTGAGCAACTTTTAGAAGTGCTATTTTTTACTCATCGGCTGTGAACAAAGGCCACGAGCGGCGTGAGTTTGAATCAGGCAATGTCCTTCCCCAGTCCTGTTCCCATTTCATGCTGCACTGTCCTGTCAAATAAAGCCTACGGGCCAAAAAATCCTTTAGAATAAAAAAATAAACAAGGCCATGAAATGCATTTGTTAAAGTATTAAAATTTACATATAATGTTATTTTTGTGGTTCGAATATTGCAGAGAACTCTAACTTTCTCTGTCAAGGCATTTCCCCCTTGAATTATACATTAATATTCACCCCAATAACACTGGACTGGTCTATAGCTTGTTCAGGATTAAACTGTGTGTGTGTCAATACACCATGGACACAACCTCTGATTATGATTCTGTTTATGTCACATCTGATATCATAAAAGACACATTTATTACATAAATGTTTTTATTGAAAACCGGATGTTGGCTACTATAGGTTATGTCGAAGTTTAGTCTATACAGACTGCGAGAGGCGAAGATCGTTCTCAAAGTCTTTATTTGATGAAAACAGGGAAAAACAGGCAAAACAGTAGCGTGTTGTTCGTCTTGCAGCTGAGATTCGACTCTTCACAAGATTTAGCTGTGTTTTATATCGCTGTTGCTTGGGTCTGATAAAAAGGGCCTGACCTTCGCTATGACGTCTGCTTTAAGATTGTTTAGACTAGTCCACAGATGATCAGAAAATACACAGAATAGTTAAAATACACAGAATAGTTCATTGTGACCCATATGCAGCAAGATCGTATTGACTCATGATAAATAGGACACAGACATGACAATAATTTGATCAATATCCACAGTTACCATGGTGATGATCCCTCTGGCCTTCATTAATACCTCATTGGATAATTTCATGACTGTTTCCTATCAACCATATTGTAAACAAAGGCCAACTAACCTACAAATTAGGGTATAGTTATAATTTGGCAAATAATAATACCTGAAAACACATTCTTAAGCATTTTAAATGACTTGGTTTTCAAAATATGCTCTACAAATAAACAACTTCTTGTCATTTTCAGTTTTTCTTTTTAAACTGCACATACTACCACTTAGCTGATGTAAAAGATATACATTTGCCATGTCATATTTATAACTATAATTTATATTTATCCAACCACCAAAAGGCATCTTGTTGGTGCATAATCTTCTGTGGCAGCACAAGCAGCATCACTCTCAGTATGGGTGAGACGTACTGTGTCACCCGTCGGCTCCCCGCGTGTAAACACCGCTATGATCCATTCAGGGCGATACATGTAGATTTATCTGTGCGGTGCAGCTGAGGGAGAAGAATGTCAGATTTTAAAACACTGTGAACAGGATTCAGCCATCGAGATTCCACCGGTGAATATTGGCTGCGAAAGGTTGATTTAATCCTGTTTTAAATCAAGTTTGATTTATGGCATATTTATCATGAAGCACATTTTCCACACTAAAATGATAGGTAATTGTTTGTCTGTGCCTCTTAGTGTCACAGTTCTGCCTTTTGCCTTTTTGTTTATCCTCAGTCAAGTTCCAGTTTTCCAGCCTGATCCGGTCCATCCTTTGCCACCTCCCTGGTTTTCCGTCTCTCCACAGCTGCCGCTCATGCCCTAATCCTCCCAGGGAAACTTAGGCGCTCCCTCTGTTCATTCAGTTTTGTCTGGTTCTGCATTACTTCTTGATTATTTGGCCTGTTTCTGAGTTATTTACCTGCCTTCTATGTCATTTTTAAGGCTTTCCTGTTGAGAACTTAACAAGGACTTACCGGTACCATAATTTCCGGGCTATAGAGCACTCCTGAATAAAAGCAGAACGAAATTCACAAAGTAAAAATAAATTGTACATATTTGGGCCACACCTGTCAATAAGCCGCTGGTGCCCACGTAGATTGTGATGCGCCGGTTAATTGTCTTCTGAACCGAAGTAGGCGGCTCCGCGGGTCTACGTAGACTGATTTCTCACACATCACAGCTGTCCCCTCAGTCACCTCTGTCCCTACTGTCCCCTCTGTCCTTGATGACTCTGTGTGAGCTGATTTACCTCTTCATGTGTGTCTTCACATCTGGTTCATCTGCTCCTGAGCTTGTGCTTAGCCAGTGAGTGAACATATATATTTACACAGAAATATGGTCCATGATAGTTATGCAGGATTGTCTTTTGACCCGGGGGTCAGGTCAGACCAAGAAAGCCTCATTTCGATACAGCAGGTTCTAAACTGCAAACCGCCATATATCGTATGTCCGTGTTCCACGTGTGTCTAGATTCACTTCCTCACTAGACTAATTTCTCCGTGAATATGAGTCTGATTGTAATAACTGACGTCATCTTCTACAGTGTGTCAAACACTTGCGCTTCCTGCCAGAGTGCCTCCTGGTGGTCCTTAGCCAGTAAAAATATATAAATTAGGCCACAGGGTTCAAAGCAAGGGGAAAAGTAGAGGCTTAAAGTCAAAAAGGTACGGTATGTTTGGCTCGTTCGCCGTGTTGCATTTTAGTACAGTTTACCTGTGTCTTTGTCTAACCCTGTTTTAATCTTATTTTAGATTTAGCACGGATAGTCCTGCATTAACTGTAGAAGGAGTCTTGTTTTACCTGTAGTTTATTCATGGATGTGTTACAATATCATCAAAAAGTACTATTATTTTTAAAATCACTTTCTATTTTGAAAGCACAGCAACATTAAACACATAACATGACAGGAAACTAAATAAGTATAATGGCACAAGACATATAAATAAATAAACCTATGGCATAAATTGTCACATTGTCGTCCAAAGTTTGTTAAATAAGTCCATATTTAAGTCCATCAAAAAACATTTAAACTAAAGTGTATACATGTTAGGGTTGAACATTTTGCCAAAGCAAAATCTAATTTTAGTATTGCAATTACATTTATATTTAGGATATATATATATATATATATATATATATATATATATATATATATATATATATATTTATCTATCAATGTTGCACATTTAAGAGTATTACGGCACACTTACACAACCATAGGGAACTAAACTCAAATCAAACCAGGACTAGACCAGGACTAGACTGGGACCAAGCCTACAATCGACACTAGGACTCATACTGGGCCCAAAGCAGGACCAAACACGCGTCCAGGAGCATTAACATGACGACAGAAGACCGAACTCTAAACTGCTAAACTAATACAAGAATCATGCGCATTTCAGAACATTTTAGTAGAGGTCTAGAGTACAGGTTTAGCAGTTTTTACGCATTTTAAGACACCATTTACTTCTCATAATTCCAGTCAGTTATTGCAATATTTAACATTTCTTGCACAGTGATTATTTGTTATAATACTACCTCTTTCTATCCTCAACATACATCCACAACTTCTATTGTGTACACAAGCTGACATGATTTTGCTGCGTATACGAAAGACAAAAAAATGGTGGCAAGCGCTGAATAAAAGACCTTGAATACACGTCTGATTGGGTTATAAATACTCTCTATGGGGTTTCTGTTCTGTAAAGATTATCAGTGGTTGGGGGAACTGTCTATTTGTTGCAAGAGTGAGAGAGGAACTAAAAAATAGATTAAAAAAAATAGTAGGCGCACACACACACACACACACACACACAAATGTATCCGGAGTGAGTACAGCTTGCAGGGAGAGGCTGAATATTTCATGGCACTGCGAGCTCAAATGACTTCACTCACATATGGAATTAAAACACAAAACGCGTGCAGAAGCTCCACTCTGTATGATTGCGCATTTGACACATCCTATATGTTCAATATGGCCCCAGCCCAATTAGGCAATCAAAAGCGTTAAAAAAAAAAGGAAGAGCACTTCACTCAATAGGAGGAGGCTGGTAAAAATAGAACCGAACTGTACAAAGATATTTATTGGGTAGTTGATGTGATTTATGGCTGACATATTAGGGTGAGGAGAGAGAGCGGGAAGGCTTTTGATTGGACACAGTCAGACAAGTCAAACGTTGGACTTTGTAGGGTTCTGGTTGCCTGACCTGCCAGCCCCGCCCACATTCATTTCGAATGGGTCTCGGTCTGGATTCGGACCATTGGGGGGCGTCAAAAAAACTTTCCAGCATTGACCGCCGCTAATTTGTGTCACGTGTCTCTCAACTGCGGAAGACTTTGTGTCACGTGTCTCTCAACTGCGGAAGACTTTGTGTCACGTGTCTCTCAACTGCGGAAGACTTTGTGTCACGTGTCTCTCAACTGCGGAAGACTTTGTGTCACGTGTCTCTCAAATGCAGAAGACATCACTGAAATATTTTCGGAACATTCAGAACAAAATATATAACTTAATTTACCTCAGATTGACAGAGTTTACTGCGTCGCTTGTTGACTCAGCCGAAGTTGGCAACGTTTCTCAGTCCGTGTTATTTTTATCCTTTCTTCGTAATCCTCCATGTTTGTTTAGACACAAACAGACAATGCGTTTGTCTGATTGGTTAATCCGCCTGTCAATCACTCCCTTTGGAAATTGGAGTGACTGGGTTGGATCCCAGACCCTCACGGTTTTGTAAAGTCTGTCAAAACGTGTTGGGACTGGCTGGTCAAGCAAGGGTTCTGGTTTAATAATATAAATGATACTGTAGTTAAGGAGACGTGTGTTATGCTGTTTGCAGGTTCTTAGTGTTGAGTTACATTGCAAACAAACAGCAATTGATAGCATTCAGGGACTTTTGGGTGAAAACATTCCAATTCATTCAATGGCAACAGATACAAATTGATGGATCTTCTCTACTTGTAGCATTAAAGTGTTGAGAACCAGCATCAGAACTACAGAAAAACGGACGCTCTTTCTCACAGATGTATGAAATCACCACCAACGGATGATAAAGAGGAAATAGGAAAACAGGAAATGGCATTAGCAGCTGATTATTTCTAGCTTTCCTCTGTTTTGAGCGAACAAACAGCTTCACACAGTGATCTTAATTTAGAAATACAAACTCATTCATCCATTTACTTGCTTTAGTACAATAAATTATGAAAATATTCAACCAGGCTCCACTTGTTTTTTTAAGGGATCCAAAATGTATTCTGTGGTTCATGTATGTTTAAATGATAAATGAACCCACAGACATGTAGTTTTAGTTTTACACTATGTTCCAGAACCAATAAACCGTACAAAGTAGACCGCAAACCTTTCATTTAACTGTATGAAATCCAGTACAATAAATTCTGTACTTAAATAAAAATAAAAATACAAAGCAAATGTTACAGGTAGAAATACAAAACAAAAAAAAAACATTAATCATACTGTGGATTCATATTTTATTTAGATTACACCAACTGGTGTTTTATATGAAACCACTGGTCAGTTTAAACCTTTACTATCACCTGGTGCCAAAACACTGGTCCTTTTGCCTTCCTTTTGTCTCAGAAATCAATAAATATAGTTTTGGGACGTTTATTTGAAGCTTACCACCGATGGCATCCCATACATTTCAATGGGCGCTGCATTGACAGAAGTGACGTATGGGCCGAAAACATCTATATTTATCCAAAGCGTCTTAATAATAGAAAGAGGCCCATTGATTTCCTGTTCAAAACTGCAGAACTGATGAGCCCTGCCATAGTGACATTTCACTGATTGTCATTTACATGTTTTTATAATTGAAAAGTGGCTACATGACATTTTAGAACTCTTAAATCTTTTATTAATAATCAAATAATCAATTCAAATGATCACAACAAAGTACAGAGCAGTGAGCGGAAACGGGAATTTTCTCAGCACTCCAGCCTCATTTGGCAAGAAAAATACAGGCTTAATCAAAACATGCAAAGTAACAAAGTAAGCTTTGAGTAAACTAACGATGATTAATCAACATTGTAAGTTAAAAGCTCATTAAAGATTTTATGAAATACGTCTTCTTTAAAAGTGGTTGTTAATGAAGTTATTGTTGCTCACATTTGATAAAAACCTGTAACTAAGTCCAGTGGTTTGGTGTATTTGTTTCATGAGCAACATTCCAGGCATGAGAATCGCATTGCCATGGAGACAATCCATTGGCGGATACTCCATACAATATTCCCCAGACCTGTTCTGCCCTCTATTTTCTACCATTTCTATATCAATTTATTTTTGTGCAATCAAATTGTAAGAAGATATGCATTTTTTTTCATTTTCCTATCCAAACAATGGTTTCACAACCTTTTTAAATTCCAGTTTTCCATTTTTTGCCCCATAAATATTTATCTCATTGTTTGTGTGCAAGTTTGTAAAATGCAGCCTTAACCTCCTGCCTATCAAACTCCTCTGTACCACAAAAAATATTACATTTCCAGTTGCTTCTTCTGCTCAAGGCTTTTTCCATCAGACCGTAATCACATTCCAAAGTGCAAGCCAATCTCCTCCACATTTCCCGATAATAAGGTGAAATCGTCTGGTGCGCCCGATCTGAAAAAACAATCTTAATACCCATTCCTAAAGGCCACTCCACCTGTACATGTACTATTTGCCAAATGCCACCTCTGCTAATTCTCATCCCCACTCTCTTTCAGGTTTTTGGCCCCGTTCTGGCCCCGTACATGGACTTATGACATCTGGACTGAACATGTGGGGTCCATGGAGAGCGAGGAGGGACCGAGGCAGCAGGTGTGAAGCTTCAGTGTTGATTTAGGCACGTTTCAAGCGAAGCCGAGCTGCAGCGGTGACAAGGTAAAGTGACAACCACCAAACAAATGCACACACGTCGTTTGGGCAATTACTCTATTTTTTCACATTTTATAACTCTCAAGTTGCACTATATGTAACTTTTGTAGTTGAAGGTCTGCCCTGATTGTCTTGTCATGGAGAAGTCATTGTTTTGCCTGGAATATTCCATAGTATGGCATTACTACATGCAAAATTTACTTTTTTTTTAATCATGTGTTAATGTTGTTTTCTCATCACAAACATACCTCGAGTTACATTTGTTTGAATCTTGATTAGTAAGTCTCAGAAACAGCGTGTGACGTCAGAGTTGGAGCTTTGGATCTTCTGTGTTGTTTTAATGTCCATAAATCATCACCAGACTCGTTCTTAGCATTTCTGCTTCGAATCTCGTTCATTACAACTGCCTTTCATTATCATGTCAGTAAGTTCTGAAACTAGAGAAGCCAAAGCAGAGGTTCTCAAGAGCATGATTAAAGAAAAGTTACATTGTTTACCTTTTTAAATATTGTATTTGTCATTACAACTGCCTTTCATTATCATGTCAGTAAGTTCTGAAACTAGAGAAGCCAAAGCAGAGGTTCTCAAGAGCATGATTAAAGAAAAGTTACATTGTTTACCTTTTTAAATATTGTATTTGTCTGTTGTATTTGTTCTCACACAAGGATAAGTAATTAGTTCAAATGAGGCAAAAAAAAAGGTGGAACATTTTGAACTTGCAACTTTGCAAAATATGCTCAATGAAGGCGATTTATGTATGGACTTTAAAAACACTGAGGAGTTTCATGGAGTACAATATAAGTTTAACGTGCATGAAAGAAATAAAAAACACTCCAGTTAGGTTTCTGAAGAGGAAAAGTATAACACATCTATTGAAGCTAGAGCTTTTCAAGGCCTGTGAAGTATAAATATGTCAACTATTACCAAGCCTCAAGAAAGACAAGCATTTCTTCTGAATCCTCATTTGGAACTCTTTAACTTTTTTATATAAACGTTATAGAAATATTATATGAAAAAAAAAATTAGAGACAATGCTTCTTATAAACAAAGAGTTAGAAAGTTAGAGGGATTATTTCGTCGCTCTCACACCGAAGAATCCCTAAAAGCATGGAAAAGTTGCCTGCTGTCCTATAAGCAGGCTCTGCGTAAGGCCCAAATCAGATATTATTCAAATCTAATAGAAGTCAACAAAAGTAACACTAAATTCCTTTTCAGCACTGTAGCTAGGCTAACAAACTGTCACAGTGCAGTAGAGCCCTCAATCCCAGCTACACTTAGCTCTGATGATTTCCTCCTATTTTTTAACAATAAAATAAAAACAATCAGAGATAAATTAGATGAAATTACCCCCGCTATTAGCCCTGAACTAGCCCAAGCTGTAAATCTAACGTCCCATATAAATCCACCTGTAAACCTAGAAAGGTTCACAGCTGTTGATCAAGCAGAGATAACTTCAGCCATTATGTCCTCTAAAAGCTCAACTTGTGTCCTAGACCCCATTCCAAGCAGACTCCTCAAAGACATTCTCCCCCTAATTATAGACCCTATTCTTAATATAATAAATACTTCACTCGAAAGTGGCTATGTTCCACAGTCCTTCAAACATGCAGTCATTAAACCTCTTCTGAAAAAGCCTAATCTAGATCCCGACCTATTGGTAAACTACAGACCTATTTCAAATCTTCCCTTCGTCTCTAAAATCCTTGAAAAAGTTGTAGTAAAACAGCTTTGTCGCCACCTGCAGGACAATAACTTATTTGAAGTTTTCCAGTCAGGGTTCAGAGCCCACCACAGCTGAAACTGCACTAGTTAAAGTCACAAATGATTTGTTATTAGCCGCTGATGATGGACTGGTCTCAATCCTGGTTCTGTTGGACCTCAGCGCAGCGTTTGACACCATCGACCACAACATTCTACTGCAGAGGTTAGAATGTGATGTAGGTGTTGGAGGAACAGCCCTCAGCTGGTTTAAATCCTATCTATCTGATAGGTTCCAATTTGTTAATGTAAACAAGAACTCCTCACCATGCTCTAAAGTAATTTACGGTGTGCCACAGGGTTCGGTACTCGGTCCAATTCTGTTTACTCTTTATATGCTGCCATTAGGCAACATTATCAGAAAGCATGGCATTAACTTCCACTGCTATGCAGATGACACTCAGCTGTATTTATCAATGAAACCTGATCAGAGCGATCAAGTAGACAGACTTAGTACTTGTGTGAAGGAGATAAAAACCTGGATGACACTAAACTACCTGCTTCTTAACCCTGAAAAAACCGAGGTCATTGTGCTTGGCCCTAAGCATCTACGAGACTCTCTATCTGAGCAGATAGCCACACTGGACAATGTCAGTGTAGCCTCCAGTTCTACTGTAAGAAACCTTGGAGTCTTATTTGACCAGGAGCTCTCATTTAAAGCTCATATAAATCAAGCTTGTAAAACAGCCTATTTCCATTTGCGCAACATCGCCAAAATCAGAAGAATCCTGCCTAAAAGTGATGCCGAAAAACTTATCCATGCATTTGTAACGACTAGATTAGACTACTGTAACTCCCTGCTTGCAGCGTGTCCTAAAAGCTCCATAAAAAGCTTTCAACTGATTCAAAATGCAGCAACAAGATTACTAACAGGAACAAAAAGAAGAGAGCACATTACGCCAGTGCTGAAGTCTCTTCACTGGCTCCCCGTTGAGTCCAGAATCAAATTCAAAATTCTACTCTTGACCTACAAAGCCATAAATGACATGGCCCCATCCTACCTCAAAGATGCTATAGAACCATATCATCCAAACAGAGCTCTTCGCTCTCAGAATGCCGGCCTTCTGGTGGTGCCAAGAGTCTCTAAAAGTACTGTAGGAGGTAGAGCGTTTAGCTACCAAGCTCCTGTGTTATGGAATCAGCTCCCGACCCATGTTAAATATGCTGACACAGTCTCTTCATTTAAGTCCAGGCTTAAAACGTTCCTCTTCGAAATCGCTTATGGTCAGACTAGTTAGGAACAGAAACATAAACCCACAGCTTTAGCTACGCTGCCCTAGGAGTAACTATGCTGGGGGAAGTATGGCAGCTTGAGCACTATCCTCTTCTTCTTCTGACTACTTATGCTATCAAACAATATTTATTTTTTGATTCCACTTGCAAACTGTTCACCGCCTTCTTTTCTTTCTCTCACTCCTGAGGACCTGTGGACCCAGATGCCCCTCCCCTGGTGAAGTGGTCATTTTCAAAATGGCAACAAATCAAAAACAGCCAACAATGTTTGACATTACACTATATGTTCAGGGTTACAGTGTTCGTACTGTTCATTGTAGATTCTGACGCAGACGGAAGGAAAGACCTGCCTGTCCATCCCAGTAATTTATAGATGCAACACGGCGTAGTAGTGTAATTAAGTGCTGTCTTTATTTGTCAGGGACCATGAACAAAACCTTTTTGTTGAACTAACTAAGTGTGACAGGTTAGCTTGGCTGATCCCAGTGTACAGTGCATTACAGAAGTCAAGACGTGAAGAGATAAAAGCACGGATCACCCGCTCCAGGTCGCAAAAAAGATAAAACCGATTTGAGTGTAGATAAAAGCCAAAGGTGATAAAAACTACAGTAGATTTAACCACAGCATTTATCTACTTGTAAAGCTTAAAATCTCCATCAATGATGGCGCCCAGGTTGGTTGCTGTAGACTTAATGTAGGGTTGGAGAGACCCCAATTCTAAGTTAAAATCAACTGCTTTGTTAGGCTTAAAAACAACAATTTATGTTTTTGGCTCATTTAGGTTAAGGAAATTCATAGGCAACCAAGCGTTGACATCATCCAAACATTTCAGGAGGGGTGCCAGGGAACTATTTTTTACTTGCAGGGGCCTGTGAAGAAAAGGAGTCCCCTACTTTTACATTGAATGACCTGTCAGCCAGGTAGGACCTGAACCCCTCTGGTGCTGTTTCCCTGACACCCACACAGTGCTCCAAGCGGGATCAGAGAATTGTGTGGTCAACTGTGTCAAAAGCAGCTGATGGGTCTAAAAGCAAAATAACAGCTGCACTCCCAGAATCAGCCATTACAAAACAGATCATTAAAACCTTTAAAAGTGAAATGACTTATAACCTGATTGATAAAAGTCCATTACATTGTGTAAAAAAGACTACAAGAATTGTAGCTGAATAAAAACTGAAAAAAAAGTCTTAGTCAGGGCCTGTTTGTCTAGGCTGGGCTTTCTTGAAAGGGGCTCCACAACAGCTTGTTTACAGAGCAGAGGTACTACACCAGAAGTCAGGCTTCCATTTGCAGTTTCCAAAACGCTATGCCCGATAGTTTCCCAGACCTCTGTGAGCATAATGTGCTGGAATGGGCTCTGTGGGACAAAATCATGGCTTTAACTGCCCAACAATTTTGGAGAGTTCTGAATTTGAGACTTATTTAAAAGTAGTAAAAAGAGCAGCATGATTAAGCTCTATGTCCAGAATAAAAGACGTGGTCACAATATTAGACCAGACAGAGTCAACTTAACCTTTTAAAATATGCCCCATTTTCTCTCTGCACTCGGGTCTGGCTGCTTTGGTTACGTTATTATGCCAAGTTTCAGCTTTACGTTCAGGACGCATGGCTTTAAGAGGTGCAACAGAGTCTAATGCATGCAGATAAAAAAGATGTTGTCAATACTTCCGTGCCCATATTGGCAGAATTGTTTGTATTTGTATCAGCATTCACGGAGGGGAACATTGAGACACAGGAAGGGTTTAACATGCGGCAATAGCGCACAGGAGCGCGTGGCTTGTTAAATGAAATCATCAAATCGAATACAACAGGGCAATGATCAGAAAACACTGCATCACCAATTTCAAGATGATCAACAATAAAACCATGAGATCAAATCAAATCAAGTATGTGCCCAGGCTCTTGAGTGGGTGCAGTGACATGTGTCAGAATAAAAGAATCAATGAGATCTAAAAAGTCTTTTGCCATGGACTTGCACGGAAAGAGCTTATCGTATTTTTAGAAATGTTTGTGGCATTATTAATCACTTTTTTGTATCCCGAGGCCTCAGGCTCCCCTTTTCGCCCATATGTGTGTAAAGTCTTGCTTGTGCACTGAATCCTGTGTCCGTCATTTGAATCTGGCTCTGGAAGCCCTCTTCAGGGATTGGTGGTCTGCTTCATGTCAGGCTCCTCCTTCCTCTGTCTCGATTGGTGCAGCACCTTAGAGTCTGGCCAATCCTAGCCCTGCACCTGCAGCTGCCACGCCTTTAGTTTTACTGTTTTTCATTCAAGTATTTGTTGCTTCTCCTATCCTTGGGCAGAGCTGGGTAGTAACAGGGACATTTCTATTTAGTTCAGTTGAGGGAGCCCTTTTGAATCATCTGAACATTCCCTCTAAAATCGTTATTACTTAGTGATACAGCGTTTGACAAGACTTTAGCTAAACACACAAGCTTTGTAAATGTCATCCTTCTCCATGTTGTATTTCATGGCATTATACGTTTCCAAATTATAATTACTGTGAAAAGGATACAAATGTCTTCTTTGCTCGAATCTCAACACAAAACCACAACCACAATTTTGAATAGAGTATTACTTTCAGTTTACCTTTCAGCCTCCATTTATTTCGAAGTTCTCTTATCTGTGGATTAGTACTACTCAAAATGTATTCATCCATTATTGGAAAGACAAACGTGTTCTCCCTGGGGACAGCCAAGCCACAAGTGTGTGGTGATTTACATTGGTTTTGAAGTCAGATGCCCTTCCTAAGACAGGCAGAATATGATATTGTTGTTTTAAACAAAATTGCATTTACAGCTGCACTTATGTATTTCGAAGTATGTTATTTCTGATCTCATTTCTCCTGTATAATTTTCCTATCTAATTCCCCATCTGTGTTGACAGATGGTCCACCTGAAGAACCGCGTGTCCCTGTTGGATCCACAATGGCCGACACACTGCTAATAACCGGGATGGACACTACAATTTCCCTGGAGGTGAGCTTTCGTGTACAGAAATAAACTAGATCACAACACAGCCTGGTTTGGTCCTGGGCTAGACTTGGTTTAGTTATGATTCAGTGCTGTCTGGGTTTAGTCAGTTTAGTTTTAGTTTAACAGTGGTTGAGTCCAGTTTGATACCAGGTTTAATCCTGTTTAAGCCTTACTTTACATTAGTTTAGTCCTGGTTATGCTGCTTATGTGCTCTGTTTGAGGGTGCGTTACACCGATGACACCGACACTTTGCTATTTGGCCCTTGATGTGGACTTAGTTTGTTCCTGTTCTAGTCCAGGTTCAGTCCCAGTTTTGACGTGTTGAATGTGCAGTTTGAACGCAGCCTTTGTTGGGTCTTTGGTGTTGTCCTCGTATCCATGATGTTCAAGCCAAAAGTGAACTATTTAAAAAAAAAAAAAATTGATAAGTTGTTTTGCATGGAATGTTACTCAAAATGGCCTAAAACTTTGCAATCTCCATGAAGAGAAGCAGGTGACTCCAACAAAGGAAGAAAATACTGCACTCAGTGTTGGGTTGTACTGCGGTCAGTGTTGGATTGTACTGCGGTCAGTGTTGGGTTGTACTGCGGTCAGTGTTGGATTGTACTGCGGTCAGTGTTGGGTTGTACTGCGGTCAGTGTTGGATTGTACTGCGGTCAGTGTAGGGTGGTACTGCGGTCAGTGTTGGGTTGTACTGCGGTCAGTGTTGGGTTGTACTGCGGTCAGTGTTGGGTTGTACTGCGGTCAGTGTTGGGTTGTACTGCGGTCAGTGTTGGGTTGTACTGCAGTCAGTGTTGGGTTGTACTGCGGTCAGTGTTGGGTTGTACTGCGGTCAGTGTTGGGTTGTACTGCGGTCAGTGTTGGGTTGTACTGCGGTCAGTGTTGGATTGTACTGCGGTCAGTGTTGGGTTGTACTGCGGTCAGTGTTGGGTTGTACTGCGGTCAGTGTTGGGTTGTAGTGAAGTCAGTTTTGAGTAACTGTATTCCAGTAAAGTTACTCTCTTTTTTGTTTCATTCAGAACTTTAGGTATCAAACTTTGTAGAATTTGTGATAAAAGTAGAAAACTCAGTTCAATGAGAATATGTGTTCAATTCTTCTTATTATTCTTATTCTTATTATTCTTATTCTATTATTCTTCTTATTTTCAATTTTGTGATACATATTCTTGAATCTTGCAAATAACAACGGTAACAAACGGTGAATCAAAAACAAATTGTAGTTTTATTTGTATGTTCTGTTTACACACTACTCAAGGTGAAAGTATTCTAGTATTCAGAATAAAGACCAAATAACAGAAAACGTTACAAAATACATTGAATTGCAGGTATTCGGTATTCTGTAACCAAATATATTTGCAGTTTTCTTCCCATCGTTATTTGTGGATAATTTCAGGCAAAGTAAGTTTGTAGAAGATTTTTCAAAGGTAGTCATCATGAGTGTTTTAAAAAGCCAGACGTTTTGAAAGCTTGTTTTCTAACTGGTTTGATTTGTTTGAAAGAGGAGTGACGGGGGAAAAGTTTGTGAAAAAAGAGATTTTCTATTTGAACAGAAATGGTTTAAGGTTCATTTCCCCTGCTGTTTACACCAGTGTGCCGTCATCTTTGTTGATGTGAGAAATGAAGACAATCAAATGCCAATCAGGTGCTTAACAGTGGAGAGAGAGCTGCTGTCATATTACAATAGAGGTCGTATTTCTCCCTGGTCTTAGTGTTAACGGGCGCTGCGGAGCTCATTTTGTCACATCTTACGTTCTTAGTGCAATCGATGACAGCGCAGGGCGCGGAATTCTAAACAAGAGGTGTGATTATGCCAAAATATGAGGTAGAGTGACGCAACTTGGTGATATATCGTAGAATATCATGAGCATTATACCGATTATCACATGTTTCAAAAATTGTGATTATTTCATGGGAGCCATTTATCGCATCGAATCCTGAGGGACCCTGGGATTCTTAGACCTATTATACAGTATATAAAAATGAATAGGGTCAATTAGGGCCGTCCGTTTGCGGAGGGACTGTTTCAAGAATGGTGATGGAAGCAGATGTAAGAAGCGTAAGTTGTGCACCGTAACTTTTCACAACTTAAGCTGCTGTTTGGCCTTTCTAATGTTTGGCAGATGATAGAATACATACATGCAACATCCCCTGGGTTCAATTGGTGGCATGTCTCAATCAGCCATACATTTGGCAATACACACAGTGACATCAATCTTAGTCTGACATGCCAGTGAATTCATACATTTACTCGTGTCTCCCAAGGAGAGTGTGAAAAATTATTTCTGGCAAAACTAGTGTGAACTAGTGGGATCCAAAAACATTTGGGTAGCTAAAAATGCACTTCAGATCTTTGGATATTTCTGGTGTTACATTGCAATATAGTCCTCAAAGTTGCAGCCTTCTTCGTGGCATGTTATGTATCACACAACATTGCCATTCGTCATGGATGTGCCCTTAACTTGCCTGAGGATACAATAGAGGACTACAAAAGAAAACAGCAATTGACCCACATCCACATGCGCGAGGGCGAGGCGGGATCAGCTGGTGGAGAAGCTGGTCCGCCATTACAGTGGTAAGAAAAGTTTTTGGAAACATTGGCCAGGATGTTTTAAATCTTGACATTTCTGATCCTTGTGTTTCATTCCACAGGAATCTGTGCTGTTTCAGGACTGTGGACAGCTCCTAGGCCTCAGTGCTACAGGTAGGACTGATCCACATAAATATTTGCTTAATAATGTTTGTATGCTAAACAAAGCTCCTTTCAAAAAAATATACATTATACACATACAATACATTTTAATAAAAACATTTTTAAACCAGTTGAGAACCTAATACCAATTTCTGAATTGAAACAATATGAATGTTTCCTTTAAATGAATCTGTGAAAATGCATTTAAGAGGAGGTTCGAAGTGATTCAGGCCGTTCAGGAAAAGTGCTACTATTGTTCGCTTACTGTGCTTGTCAGGTCTGAACACAGTTCCTGCTCATCATAAGAGCTGTCAACGACCGGATTTTCTAAGGCACCAAAAATGGTTGAAGGGTATATGGGTATATATACATTATGTCATGTATTATGACAACTGTTGTTTGCTACAATCTTTACAGACATACGTGTTCATTAATTTGTTATCCCTTTACAAATAAAAACAAATACAACCCAACCCATTGAGACCCATAGTTTTTCAAGGGACATCTGGGCCAAATGGAGAGACTCGACCGCACACAATAAAAAATATTTTAAAGCAAATAAAACATTTATACGTACAAGAGTCACACACACACATACGCCTCGAAACATGTGCAACATGAGTGGGTTGGGACATTTATTTGTGACGAATTGTGAGAAATTTAAACATGATTCTTGAACATTGATTTGTCACAGCTTGCACCCTCCCCTGGTTCGCAGTCGTGTAAGATTACCACGTTAACAACCACAGGTCTGGGAGGGGCCTGGAGCCACAGGAATGGGTGGCGGTGCAGGACTGGGCTAATAGGCGGGCCACTCCAGCGAGATGGCAATGCGTATGCAAGGCCCAAGCCGCTGTCCCACATTGTCAGTCAGTTGCTGACAACTCATGTGGAGGCCAGCCCGCTGCCGCTCTAGCCTCGTAAAACCCCTCCACTGCTGTTCCAGTTAATTGTCATCATCCTGGGTGGCTCTGAGGCGCCGTGGTGGCAAATCTCGCGGCCACCTTTCATGTGATTTTTCCACCACCTCAGTAGAGCACAGAGTGAGCCCATTACTCCCCGCCTCTGTGGGTGCAAAGTATTATTTTGTCACTATACGTTTAATAAAATTGCATCATATTTGACCAATGTTTCTATGTCATTCACAGCTTTTCGGGTCTTCGGGACTTTCCAGCCTTCTTTCATCTTAAATGGGCTGTAGGCAATTTATTTATATGAGTTTTAATCATGCCATTGAAAGAGGCTACATTTATTGTAATACAGCAATGGTACGCGTAGCCTATATGGGTAAGTACCTAGCAGTCCAATTTGGAAGTCACCAAAGCCCTCAATGCTCTCTCTTGGCAGCATTGAAGAGGTGAGGCTGCTATGGATGGCCCGCCCTCCCGTGAACGTGGCCTGAAGCCGGTTAGTGGCAGCCTTCTGTTTTCCTGTTCAAGAATCAATCCCCTAATTTGGGCCTAAGTGACAAAATCAGGCTAGACATGGCGTTCAAATGTGGTGGTGTGTGGTGAACAACAGCCTACTTACATCGTGGGGCTTCGGGATGTTTTACTGTCCCCATATATGCGTTTTCCATGACTACAAACGTCAGCCTTACAGGTGGTGCTTTTGAATGACACAGATATCAGTCATTGGTTCAAACACTGTCACCATAACTTACTTTTGGATTTAAAACGGTATCCAGATGACAACCTTTTAAAACATTTTCTACAGTAGCTCACTCCTGGACAAATAGTGCACCTTTAATTTAGTCTTTGGTTTATTTGTGAAATGTATTATGTTTATTTGTGAAATGTATTATGTTTATTTGTGAAATGTATTATGCTTATTTGTGAAATGTATTATGCTTATTTGTGAAATGTATTATGTTTATTTGTGAAATGTACTATGTTTATTTGTGAAATGTACTATGTTTATTTGTGAAATGTATTATGCTTATTTGTGAAATGTATTATGTTTATTTGTGAAATGTGTTATGTTCAAAACCATCACCATCACATTACAGAGAATACACCCAAATATTTAATTCCTCACAGGTGTTCTTGAACAATTTGTTGTCACTAATAATAAATTAACCAGTTGACAGTTGCACATGCTAAAATTGTAGACCGCTAGTTTCCAGTTGCTCTGACATGTTCATCACAGAAGCGTCCTGCCCGTATGTCGGCCTAAAGTAACAAAGGAGCTCAGAGGAAATCTGCTCTTTTATGGAGACACTGTTCGCTTTGCCACGGGGAAATCTCCACATCAAAACAGAAATATATGAGCGGTTATTAGGGCTACTGGCAGGATTCGCACTTAGGGGAAAAGACATTGGGGTATCTTTAAAATTGTGCCAGATAGAATCCATACCACCTCTTACATTGTTTAACTGAAATGCTTAAGACAAAAGTTGTATTTTTGTATTTTTAGACTGGTACCACCACAGTGGTCCTTCTCTAGTTCTAAAAATAAGTTTAACTTTGGTCAGCTGGATGATTCTTAGGTTCATTTGGCATGTTTTGGTCAATTGGACGAATTCTTAATACATGGAGGAAATCCACCCCATGTACTTTTCACATTTGATGAGCATTTTTACCCAAAACATTTCAGCTTTGTCATTTTGTTGTACATGATTTTGAATCCACTAAAGGAAAAGGTTGATGGTTCAAACTGTACCTGTGCAAACTCTCACAAACCATTTTTTACGTCAATAAAATGGTTTATAATTGTCAGTAAATGCTACTTGTTAAATGTAATCTATGGGGTAAAAACGACTTAAATAATTTACAAGAAAACAAGTAGAGTTCCCCAGGTTTTAACAATGCCTTCCAGCGTTGACCAGCCACGTAGACCAAAACCTTTACACCTGTTCACCTTTTCAGAGCAGCCACATTCATTTCCAGACTGTGATATTTTCTGCATCTACCTCAGAAGTCGATGCAGGCCAGGAATGCAACACAGATTTCCCCGGAGCTCGTCTGTGATTAAATGTTATGCCATTTCACATTCATTGGGAATATATTAACTTTAAACATGGCCTGATTGCACTATCCAATCTACAATGTAATGAAACGAGCAGCTCATTAGATATGGACCCATAAATGTATTAAATGTTAGAATAGCAACGACTTAATGACTTTACATTGATTATTCCATTAGACATGTGTTTGTTTACATTGTGCAAAGACGGTAACTGCATTTGAACTTGAGGGGTTTTTCCAACTACAGCAGCACAATTTTGGAACAAAATTCGAACTCTAATATTTCTGATATATGTTAAAAAGGATTTGTCTAGAGTCCCTATTGTTGACACTCCAGGATTGTTGACATTAGATAAAAGAGTTAGCGAGTTATTTGGCGCTCAGACCCCGGCGGAAGACGTTGCAATCATGGGCACTCCATGATCTATTTGTATTAGATGTCTCCCCCCGGAGCCTGGAGACTGGTGGTGGTAGATGTTAAGAGAAGGTAGAGGATGAGGGGAATGTAGAGGAGGAGCTGCGGAGGTGGTGGGTCGCAGTACGGTTTGAGCGGTCGAGCCATCTGCCTGAGGGCTTAAATGCGACCGCCTGAGCGCTGATTGGGAGGAGGGAGAAGTGACTTGAGAGCGTTGATTGGGGATGAGGAGCAGGTGCGAGGGCCATGGTACAGACGCCCCCTGACCTTTCACCCTCCTTCTTGGCCGGGAAAAACTGCATAACCTCTTTGGGATAAGCGCAGAAACCTGGGAGAGTCCATGGTGAAGTGAGGGATCTGACTCTCACAGACGGACAGGCGGACGCCCGCTTGAGTGCGATGATGGCGCTGGGGAGAGGGGTCCTTCCATGGTGGCCTTGACGTAGATGGATGGAGTTAGGTCTTCCAGGCTGAATTTACGCAGGCTTCATAAGACAAATTCCTTGATACATAATGATGTCATTCAATAATGTCCAACAATGTTGATCTGTTGTGTTCATTTTGACAATTTTGATTTAGTTAAATTTTGGATTTGTTTCATATTTCTTTCTAGTTTTTTTCTAGCTTCAATTGACAAAATATAATTTTCATTTTGTAACCCTAAGCCTAGCTTCAGGTCAAATACAAATTCCATTTTTATTTTTGCAAAAAAAGGTATTAGTATTGTTTGAAATCAAGGAGGCTAAATATGATCCAAAAGGAAAATATAAGTTTAAAAAACAATTGGTTAGAACACATTTTTAAAAAGAATAGTTATTCTGTTCAAGGGGTCAACTTGTATAATATATATATATATATATATATATATATATATATATATATATATATATATATATATATATATATATATATATATATATATAAAGCTGGGAAGAGACAAGGACAAAATCAAGTCTTCATCAGGACTAGACGGGGCCAAACCAGGAACACAGTCAACCAAAACATTGTTAATTTCTACAATGATACAATGACAATTTGTCGTAGCAATGAGTAATTACTTTACTGTATACTTTCCATTTAGTTTTTGTTATCAAAAATATTTATTATTTATTAGTTTGACCTTTGAATGACTAGACATCTTGATACGAGCATCTCAAAAATTGTGGGTAAAGTCGATGCATTTTGCTGTCACAACATCTTAACACGACCCATCTGCATTTCACAATATTACCGGTAAGCCTAAAAGATATCTCCTATTCACGAGATCTATTTTACAAGGTGCGATTTGTCGTATTGAAATTGCATTGAAGTGCCTCGCATAAAGCAGCCATTCACATGGCAAACAACGCCGATTTACCCGCCGGATATTGACTGAGAACAGATGCTTGGAGAGAATAAAAGCGTATTCAGTTTGATGTGTACTCATTGCGAATATGGATTCAATTAGGCTTTGTAGGGGAAGAAGAAAATGGCAGTCGAGCACTGGACAGGATTATTTTCTAAACTTTATATTTTTGTCCTTTTCTTCTTATATTTTTTGTCCTTCTAAAAGTCGACAATTTGGTTTGAGATGTTGTTAAAAGACAACAAGAAGCACATAATATGTGCTTCTTGTTATGATCGCTGGGTTTCAGATCTACACATCTAAACAATATTAAATGAAGATTGGGGCGCAAACAACTTACGTAGTAGTTAACATGCAATCTATGGCTAGTTACTGACATGGTAAAACCACAACATTTGGTGAAACAGAGGTGCAATGGCATTTGAACCTCTAACCACCACTTCATGTATCCCCTTAATTATACTTAAAAAAAGGTTAGTAATTACCTACTTCAGACCATTGCACCAACCAACTTCCATTCAGTTATAATGTTAAGCTATACAATACATTTGGCTTTTTATAATCAGTATTATTTATATTTTCACATAATCTAGTTAAACGGTTAGTTTTGATTTAAAAATGATCTACTTTTCGGTTGTTGTTCTTGTTCATGCAACACTTGGACATAGGGGCATTAAAGGTTTGCACAAAAATTGGTGATTAGTTTTCATACTATACTTTGGGTAAAGTTTCCCTGAATATATATATTTTTTATATATATATATATATATATATATATATATATATATATATATATATATATATAATTATTTTTTTCAGAGTCAAAACAAATACAAGTAGTATCAAATGTATAATATTGGTAACTGATAACATAATGTTCCTTCCATTAGTGGGACAGCCACGATTTCAAAATATGAATTTCTTTATTGTAATATAGCAGTTAGAGGCCACAATTACAAGTCAAAATTGCAAAATCAGTATCAGCACGAAAATATCAGATACCTATATGATGAAAATGTTGATGGCTCTATAGACCTGTACAGTGATATCAAAAACCCAAGAATAAGTGCATAAAAAGTGCAGATAACTTGCTGTAGGTCTAACAAAGTAGTGTTTGTCTATTGTGCACACCAGTATCTAATATAAAAGTGTCATTTTGGCGATAAATGCAAATGTGGCCAGCTGTAGATAGTCTACAGATAAAGCCATTAGAGCCAGTGTATCGTAAATTGTCTTTTGTGTGTGCGGACTCTAAGAGGTGGTCCATTTTATAGTCCAGCGATATCACTGAAGTGCCACCGGGAGATAATTACTTGGCCCAAATTCTCCTCATAGCTGGCAAGAAACGAATTGGAAAGAATTGTAAAAGAAACTGGCTGGAGAAGAGCGCAGCTGAGCACAGACCTGCACGATGGGAAATTCTTGTTTGGACCAAAGAGCAAAATATAGCTATAATTTCTTTGAATTCGGGCTGTGATTATTTCTGCATCTGATATTTTATATATTTGATTATGTTTTAAGGTACACTATGTAACTTTCTCCATGGGGACATTATTGCTTTGCCTGGAATGTCCCACAATATGGCATTAAACTGTATTTATCTAGAGTAAGAATGCATGTTTTTCGAGGTATTTTTGAGCAATAAAAAACACACGATGAAACACATACGTCATAAGGCGCTGGTACAGCTGGCAGCCCGGTGTAAACGCTCTCTCTTCTTTCTCACACTTATTGTGCTTTATCTCCTATATTTTGTAAATATAGTTAGTATATTTTTTCTATTTTACTGTACGATAGGGACACGCGCTGGAATAGTTTTTTAATTCAACTGTTTTTGACTTTTTTCGGCTGGATTTGAGCGTTTTTCGTTGCGTTCGTTGTGTTGTTGTGACGTGAGCTAGCTCCGAGCGAGCCCACCAGCCCCCCCCCCCGCGCCCTCCGGCCGCGCTAAAGTACGGCGTGTCGTCGGTACACGTTTATGTACACGTTTATATGAAAGAGGAACTTCACGAACGATCGGGACACGCACTGGAATCGCTTTAAATTAACTTGTTTTGACTTTATTCGGCTGGATTGAGTGTTTTCGTCGTGTCGTTGCGATGTGTCTTGGCTCTGAGCCCCCCGGCTCCGGCCCCGCCCCCCGCCCGGCGCCGTACCGCGTTTCCACAAAGGAGGAACTCATGAAACTGCGGAGAACAGTCGTCTTACCCGGAGATCGTCACGTTATCCCGTCGCAATACTGACCTAACCTAATAAATCAAATCAAATCAATTTATTTTTGTAAGGCCCAAAATCACAACAACAGTTGCCTCTGAGGGCCACAGGGAGAAATGAATCAACAATGTCTGTGGTGGCGATGAAGTCAGACAATGTCCGTGGTGGCGAGGGACGATGTCCCAGGGTCCTCTGTCCTTAGACTCTCCTTCTCGGCCAGGAAAAACTACAAAAAAACCTCTTTGGGAAAAAAGCGTAGAAACCTGGAGGAGTTCCAGTGAAGGAGAGATCCGACTCTCACAGACGGACAGACGGACACAAGGAGACTGGAGCTGGACCCACTCTTCAGGCAGAAGAGGGACCGTCGGAGTCGAGCTGGACCCACTCTTCAGGCAGATGAGGGACCGTCGGAGGCGAGCTGGACCCACTCTTCAGGCAGATGAGGGACCGTCGGAGGCGAGCTGGACCCACTCTTCAGGCAGATGAGGGACCGACTGAGGCGAACTGGACCCACTCTTCAGGCAGATGAGGGACCGTCCACACAGGGCAGGGACCACTTCACCAGGGGAGGGGCATCTGGGTCCACAGGTCCTCAGGAGTGAGAGAAAGAAAAGAAGGCGGTGAACAGTTTGCAAGTGGAATCAAAAAATAAATATTGTTTGATAGCATAAGTAGTCAGAAGAAGAAGAGGATAGTGCTCAAGCTGTCATACTTCCCCCAGCACAGTTACTCCTAGGGCAGCGTAGCTGAAGCTGTGGGATACTGATGTGCAATTCTGTCGTATGTGCAATTACTGTGAAATTCATGTGCAATCTATGTGCTGTCGTGACACATATTCATGTGCAATTACTGTCGTGATCACATGCAATGGTATTTATGTATTTATTTGTCTATGGGAGTTTTTATTTATAGGAGATCTTCTACTGAAAGTGTTTTTCAGACTTCCTATAAGTGATCTGTTCTTCTGGATCTACCTCTGTATCTACCTGCGTTGCACCAATGAAATTTCCCCATGTGGGACAATAAAGGAATATCTTATCTTATCTTATCTTATCTTACATGTAATGAAATGAATGCTAATGCTATACAATGGAACATCTCCAAGGAGAAAGAGGCAAAGTTACATATTGTGACTCAATTCAACAGTTTTAATTTAGGCTAAAAACAATAGCTGCTGGTTTAAAAACTAGTGAAAAACAAGTGAAATTGTCTGGGAAAGTGGGGTGTCCTTCCCGTGTTACCGTGGGTTCTCTCCGGGTGCTCCTGCTTCCTCCCACCATCCAAAGACGCACGTGTAAGGCAAAAAAACCCTCTAAATTGCCCCTAGTGAATGAATGTGAGAGTGAATGTTTGTCTGTGTGTCTATGTCTCTGTGTTAACCCTGTGACGAGCTGGCCCCTGTCCAGGCTTTTACCCCCTAATGATGTCACAAGATGGAACAGAGCATTTTCTGATTTGAAGAGTGTGACACTTAACAGCATGTATGAAACATTATTTGTTTTTGATAAATAGTATAACGTGTTTATTCGCTTAAAAAAGGTAAAATTTTGTGTAATGCAGGACCTTGATTGTACTTATGATTAAAAAAGAACATTTCATTTCCATTCAATTCATTTTGATCTACAGTGCATGAAAGTGTGGGGTCTAAAGCTGTCAGCTGGTTTGATATAGTCACAGTGGAGGCCTCTGTCACCCTAGCACCCTACCGTCTAATCCAAACCACTTTTCAACCATTTGCCTGTCAAGTTGAGAAGATTTCTAACACTAGGCGCCATCAGAAACAGAAGTCTATCCCGTTAAAAAGCTCACTTGTCATAAATTGGCTCGTAATGGACCTTGTCTTTATAAAAAATCGAGCAAAGCACGCGGCTGCAGGACGCACGCGGCTCCGACTGCTGCAAAAATCCTTCAGAAAAAAAAGTAAGACTAAAAATCGGATAATGACATCAGCGTTTTCACAAGGACAGATCCGATCGCACATTATGAACTCCGTAGCCTGTGGAGAGGTGACAACACATTTTTAGAGCGAGTTTTTCAATTTGTTTTGTGTGTGTGTCTGTGTGTGTGTGTCTGTGTGTGTGTCTGTGTGTGTGTGTCTGTGTGTGTGTGTGTGTCTGTGTGTGTGTGTGTGTGTGTCTGTGTGTGTGTGTCTGTGTGTGTGTCTGTGTGTGTGTGTGTGTCTGTGTGTGTGTGTGTGTGTGTGTGTGTGTGTGTGCGTGTGTGTGTGCGTGCGTGCGTGCGTGTGTGTTTCATGGCTATGTTTATCAAGGTTGCGTGGAAAAAAAAACAATTCACTGATGAAATGAATGAGTTGCTAGCTTGTCGTTTTGTTCAATTGTGTTATCTTGATTTTATGATTGTGAATAAGTATGATTTAAATGACAAATTTAGTTTTGAATTTCCATTAAAATTTTAATCTGAGCTAAATCTCTTCCAACAGCTTTCAGCTTTCATCACAAAGCAAACTGCTCAACTGCTAGCTTTGACTTGCACTGCACACATTTTCTCCCTGGAGATGTCCTTGCTTTGCTCTGAATAATCCACAATATGGCATTAAATGTATGGCGCTGGCATGCATTTTATATTGGTGTATATTCTGACACGTCATGTCACCTGCTTGTCTCCGTGACGATAGTTAAGTTTAATGCCATACCGTGGAACATTACTGGCAAAGCAATACAACTATTAGACTTCTAGATGAATTAAATCAGTAGAAAACGTTAGTGATTGCTGTCATTTCTTCACATTTTGAAGCTCCAATATCGAAGTTGAAGCTAAAATAAGTGTCTGTGTGTCTGTGTCCGGCTCAGTAAACTCAGGGATGATTCTCTGCTCTTAACCTGCGAAAGGCAAAGATAGACTACACAGGCCAGTATACAGAAACATTCATCAACTATTTGTGTCATTTTAATAACTCCAAAGGAACGTTTTGTAATGTGCATATTGTGAGCAAAATGGTGCACACGATTCAGGACGATGTGGCTGGAATATGGAAATGTATACAGTTCCAGAAGATCTATTTCCATAAAGCTACCTCAGCAAATCCTAGACATGGTTAGACATAAAAGGCTGTCAGAAGGTGGAAGAAACTGCAATATTATCTGTGTGGGAATGTGAGAAGAGTTATCTTATAACTGGATGAATTATAGCCATTTTATTATGACCACTGGTGTCCAAAAGGGTATCATATGTGGCCCTGCATTATGTTATTGGGGGACAGTGGTCTGGTGGCGGTGGCATGAGGGTCTGAGCTGGGACCCATTTCAGAACCTATTCTCTGACTCCCGGTTTTGCACCAGTGAACAGCAGGGCCAGAAACGAGAACTGGTTCCTGTGGAATATTAAACATAAGTTACACAATATATTCACCACTTATTAAAAGTAAATAATGAAGACAAAATGAAGAATGCAAAACAGAATGCAGAACAAATTAAGTTTTAGCTGAAATACAACAAAGGCCCTGCCCCAATACTGCACTTCAAATGCTCGTTCTCGACAAGCCGCTGAAGTGAGCCGGAGGTCCCAATTCTTACAATATTTGAGCCGCACTTCACCACAGGCTTCTGTCTGCACTTCCAGCAAGTGTGGAGCGATGTGGACTTCAAGTATGTACTTGTACATCCCCCACAAATCATTTTATTCTAATGTTTTCGGCGCAGCACTTCTGCCTTTGCCAACAGGAGACAATGGGAACAGTTAGACTGATTATATTAAATATTACAGTTAACAACCCTGTACAAACGTTAATCCTGTTCTCATTTGTTTGTGGCCAATTATAAAAAATATCCAAACATGAGCCAAACAGCTTTAAGGCCCGAAGTCACTGGGATAAGCTCCAGTCACCCGCGACCCCGAAAGGGAACAAGCGGTAGAAAATGGATGGATGGAGCCAAACACTAGGGATCAGTAAAAAATTAAATATAAAAACAAAGGTAACTGTTAGCTAGTAAACAATGCATTGCTATGGCAACACTGGTCCTTGTTTGGCGGAAAACCGAACTGGCACAGCACAGAACTGGCTCTTTAGTCTGTTTAGTGGAAGAGGGATTAAGTGAATTGTTTGTTGTTGTTGTTGTTGTTGTTGTTGTTGTTGTTGTTGTTGGAGAGGCAGTTGACACAGATTTGGCAGCCACATTTTCTGTAAGCCAGTCCCAGGGCAGCTGTGGCAGGAGTAGCTAACTACTGTCTCCGTAATACTATTGTTTAGTCTGGAATTCTCTATAGTATAATATTAAACATATATATCTCCATGGAGACAAGCGGGACCAAGTTACAGGTTAGAACTGTGGAGGAGCAAGGTTCCTCTGTAAAAATACACCAAATAAAGTCAAATTAGAAAAGCATAGTGCATTTCTTATAACTCTTTCTTCTAAATGACAACATTCTGCATCATGCTAATCCATCTACTTCAACGATGAATCCAGGTGCATTTTATTTCCGTAAATTGCCAAGCTTGATGTTTGCCTAATTGCTACGTGCCAGTTTTGATTGACATATGGGTGTTGTAGCTGCCATGGAGGAGATTGATGGCAGCACGTATAGACCCCTTTGCCAGTTATTTTGATTAATAAAATATGTCCCGTGCCTATATGTAACATGTAGGTAACAAGACCATCTAAGACTCAATGTCAAACACAATTGTACAGTATCCCCAGAGGCAATATGCGCTTCAACTTTGTCCTCTTGATGATGTAAGAGATGGGTTGTTAGCTTGTGTGCTAATTTATGTGCTTTTAACTGGTGACAAATGGAAACTCAAGATGCTATTAGATCACATTTGCATTGTGGTTTGGCATCCCTAACATATAGTTATTAGCTAATTCTGAAATCGATTTTACTCCTGATGCCCTCCCTGAGTGGCCAGTCAGTATACAGTTATATACTCTGACAGGGAATCACTATAATACAGTCCGGAAAAGCATGAACTTTTCCCCCAGTTTTCCAAAATGGATTAAATTGCCTCAAACTTTTACAAACAATGCCCCGTAATGAAAACGTGAAAAAAGGCTGTTAATTTTTTTTACACATTTATTTAAAAAAAAAAAAAGCAAATGTACAATCATATCCTGCTTCCGAAGAGTGCACACGCTTTTTTGCTCGCTCCGCTTGCTATCGCTGCTTTCCTTATTTATTTTGCTTTTTAATCAGTTTTTGTCTTCCAAACATTTTTGCTTTAGACTTTTTCAAGTAAACCAAGGATTTTAAGAACATTTTTCCAGTTTTAACGACATATCTGACGCCAGCGACATGTCCGGGAGAAGAAGGGAGAACTGTGAACGCTGTCGGAAATATCAACAAGAAATTAATGAGCTGAAAACACGGATATTTGTTTTGGAATCTGAAAAAGTTCTTCACGATACCATTCCTGTGTCAACTGACGGTAAGAAAAGCACACCTTTTTACAAGAAAAACTGCTACTTTCAACCTAAACCGCAGTGACTCTGTGTCGTTTCCAAAACTGTCTAAAAACCAGAAAGACCAGGCTGTTTCTTGGAACAAACTTGGAGCAAAGCCTAAACGATACAAAGATAACGTGAAGTCACCTAAAATACAGCTCACCAACAGATTTTTACCACTTTCAGAGATGGAATCAAATGAAAAAAGGAAAGATGACGTGGCCAAAATACAGCGAGGAGGATCTGTGCCAGGAGCCAAGGTCACGCAGATTGTTTTGGTTGGGGACGGCGCGATAAGTCACGTGACGCATGAAAAGATAAACACACATTCTTTTCCAAGCGCCACTGTTTCTGAGATAACGTCACTCCTTCCAAATATTATGGCTAAGCATGGAGGAGCTAAACAGCTGATTGTGCACGTGGGTGCAGTGGACATGCGGCGGGAACAGACTGACTTTGAAAAAAGTCTTCTTGAAGTTATTTGACGTGCTTGATAAAATGAAAATCAAAACATTCATAAGTGGACCTCTTCCAAACATCGACAGGAGGATAAACAAGTTTAGTCGGCTTCTTCAGCTGAACACATGGCTGTCCAAAGAGTGTTCCCCGAGAGGACTACACTACATTGAGAACTTCTATCTATTCTGGAAACGAGAGGACCTGTTTAAGAGAAATGGCCCCCACCTATGCAGAGGTGGAGTGAGGGTGCTGACAGAGAACCTGCTCCACGCTCTGAGGCATTGGACTGGGCCTGGACAGGGTTCTGAGCAGATAGTTAGAGAAGAGAGGAATGAGAGAAGAATTCCTGCTCCATCAGCCAGAGACCGAGCCAATGTTTCAACATCAAAAGCACCACAACCTCAGGCTCCACCAAAGGTTTCATCAGCAGCTGCTCCACCACCACCAGCAAAGGATTCAGCTCCAGCTGCTCCACATTCACCTCCACCGCCTCCAGCAAAGGAACAATCTTCAAAGCCCTTGGACCCATCTGTGACAAGCCCAACAACATCCCTGTCATCGCCCCTGCCTTCACACCAGCCCTGGGTTCCCCCTGCAACATCTACTCCCACTAAAGATTCATCATTCTCCTTCTCATCTCCACTCTCACCCATGGGCCTTCCCAGCCATTTTGAAAGTCTGATCAAATCAGGCATTAAGATGGCTCCACTCACGCCCAATATAGCAAGGGCTATGCCAATACTTATCAACTCTTCACTGCACAAGCCGACTACACCAACAAAAGCCCCACCACCCATCCCCCCTCGCCTCTCACCTCGTCCCAAACTCTCCTTGGCTACAAAAGCCCCACCACCCATCCAACCTCGCCTTTCACCTGGTATCTCCCATAGCTAGGATGCACTGGGTCTCAGCGTTGCCGGGACTTATTGTCACATTAAAAATCAAACCAACCCGGGGCCCTATGTAAAAAGAGCCCCCCCTAGTGCTATTTCTGTAGTCACATCATCACACAGATGGAAAAACAAAATGCGAGTCAGGCCCAATCTGAGAAATGTGATTCATATTCCCTCTGAAAAGATAAAGCCCAGTCTCACTGAAACTAGTCTGAAACTTGCTGTGCTAAATGTCAGATCCTTATGTAACAAATCTCTCTTAATTAATAATTTGATTTCTTCTTATAATCTTGATTTTATGTTTTTAACTGAAACATGGCTTGACAAAAACACAGGAAATGTAGTTCTGATTGAATATGCTCCACCCAACTTTAAGTTTGAATCTGAAACACGGGAAAACAAAAAAGGGGGTGGAGTCTGTGCTGTCTTTAGAGATGAAATAATTACCCGCAGGTTGTCTTTTGGGGTGTTTTCATCATTTGAGTATGTATCCTTTAAAATGGAGCTAAAACGGTCTCCATCCATTCTCTTCATTGTTTTTATACAAGCCTCCCCAGCACTGCCAAAGTTTTATTGATGATTTTACTGAGATGTTTTCAGTCATATGCCCCTATAAAGGCTAAAATGGTTAAAAATAAGCAGAAGGCGCCGTGGAGAAATGATGATTCGGTCAGGGCACAGAAAAGGGAGTGCCCTGCCGCAGGGCCGAACGGAAATGGCGCAAGTCAAAACTCCAGGTTCAAAAAGAGATTTACAAAGAAAAGCTGAACATGTACAACCTAATCTTATGTAGAACTAGGGAAAGATATTTTTCTGAAATAATTGGAACCTGCAGTAACAACTCGCGTGTCCTGTTTGCCACAGTAAACAGATTAACAAACCCTCCAGCTCAGCTGCCGTTAGAACTCATTTCCACATCCAAGTGTAATGAGTTTGCATTATTCTTTAATGAGAAAGTTCAGGGCATTAAAAATGCTATAAATCCGACAATGCAAAAAATTACCCTAAAACCACCAAGACACTTAGAGTTAACTCACTTTGCACCAGTAACTGACAAAACTGTCCATGAGATCATCACCAGTCTGAGTTCATCTACATGCTGCCTTGATGTGTTACCCACCAGATTTCTAAAGTCTGTGCTGAACAGTTTGTTAGCACCACTCACTCACATAGTTAACATGTCGCTTCAATCTGGAACATTCCCAATGTCTTTGAAAACTGCGGTCATAAAGCCTCTCCTAAAGAAGAGCAGTCTTGATGCCGCAGTACTGAGTCATTACCGGCCCATCTCTAATCTGCCATTTTGGGGCAAAGTCCTTGAAAAGGTTGTTTACCACAACAGCTCACAGATTTCCTCTTAATAAACAACTCATTTGATGTTTTTCAGTCAGGTTTTAGACCTCATCACAGCACTGAGACTGCTCTTGTCAAGGTGACAAATGACATCCGCCTGAACACTGACACGGGCAAAGCCTCAGTCTTAATTCTGTTAGATCTGAGTGCTGATTTTGACACTGTCGATCATGGGATCCTCTTACAGAGACTAGAGGACTGGGTGGGCATCACTGGCACTGCCCTAAACTGGTTAAGGTCCTATCTGGAAGACAGGAAGTACTTTGTTGAAATTGGTAGCTGTGTCTCAGACCACATGACCCTGACCTGTGGAGTGCCCCAAGGGTCAGTCCTGGGTCCCCTTCTGTTCAACCTCTACATGCTGCCGTTAGGTCAGTTGATACGCAGTGAAAATGTGTCCTATCACAATTATGCAGACGACACTCAGATCTATGTTTCACTATCGGCAGGTGAATATGGACCAGTAGATTCACTCTGTCACTGCATCCAACAGATCAGTGTGTGGATGCAAAACAACTTTCTCCAGCTGAACTCAGACAAGACTGAAATAATCGTTTTTGGCCCACAGAAACAAAGAGAAAGTGTTAGCGGTCACCTCCAGAGTCTCGCTCTAAAACCTACAAACCAAATTAGAAATCTGGGGGTAATAATGGACTCAGACTTGAACTTTAATAGCCACGTCAAATCAATAACATCAGCAGCTTTTTACCATCTAAAAAACATTGCCAAAATCAAAAATATAGTGTCAAAACCAGATTTAGAGAGACTTATCCATGCGTTTGTCTCCAGTAGATTAGACTACTGTAACGGCCTGCTCACTGGTCTCTCCAAACGAGCTGTAAAACAGCTGCAGTACATCCAGAATGCTGCTGCTCGGGTCCTGACTAGAACCAGGAAGTATGATCACATTAGTCCTGTTCTCAGGTCTCTGCACTGGCTCCCTGTGGCTCAGAGAATAGACTTTAAAGCAGCTCTGCTTGTGTACAAGTCTCTCCATGGCCTAGCACCAAAGTACATCTTGGATATGTTAGTGCCATATGAACCATCTCGGACTCTGAGGACCTCAGGGACCGGCCTCCTGCTGGTGCCCAGAGTCAGGACAAAACATGGGGAATCTGCGTTTCAGTTTTATGCAGCTAAAATCTGGAACAGTCTTCCTGAAGATGTGAGACAGGCTTCTACTCTGACAATGTTCAAATCTAAGCTAAAAACAGTTTTGTTTAGCTGCGCATATGACTGAAAGGATTTTTTCTTTGCACTCTTCTCTTTTGTTTGTGATTTTATTAGTTTAGAAAATCAGTTGGATTGATAATTTTTAATTTAGTTAATTTTATTGTATTTCTGTTTCTGTAATTTCTTTGTGATTTGAATGCATTTTTCCTGCTGTGTGAAGCACTTTGAATTGCCTTGTGTATGAAATGTGCTCTACAAATAAACTTGCCTTGCCTTGCCTTACATGTACAGTGAGGATAGTAAGTTTTTGAACACCCTGCGATTTTGCAAGTTCTTCAACTTATGGAGTGGTCTAAAAGTTTCATCACGCAGTTCTACTCTGAGAGACATAATCTAATCTTACAGATAATTTATTTGTATGTTAGTGTATGGACTATCCGTGGCGAGCACAAAAGTCCAATAGCTGATCACCGCTCGGGTTCAGAGAGCCTTCCTGATCACCCCTCTCCAGGTGTCACTGTCGTTGCCCATGTGGGTGTTGAAGTCCCACAGTAGAACAATCCCGTGTCCTTAGATAAAGGATGGGGCCATGTCATTGATGGCTTTGTAAGTCAGGAGTAGGATTTTAAATTTGATTCTAAACTCAACAGGAGCCAGTGAAGAGACTCGAGCACCGGCGTAATGTGCTCTCTTCTTTTAGTTCCTGTTAGTAATCTTGCTGCTGCATTTTGAACCAGTTGGAAGCTTTTTAAAGAGCTTTTATGACACACTGCGAGCAGGGAGTTACAGTAGTCTAATCTAGACGTTACAAATGCATGGATACGTTTTTCAGCATCATTTTCAGACAGGGTTCTTCTGATTTTGGCTATATTGCGCAAATGGAAATGGGCTGTTTTACAGGCTTGATTTATATGCGCTTTAAATAAGAGCTCCTGGTCAAATAAGGTTTCTTACAGTAGAACTGGAGGCAACACTGACAGTTTCCAGTGTGACTATCTGCTCCGATAAAGCGTCTCATAGATGTTTAGGGCTATGTTTTCAGGGTTAAGAAGCAGATCTGAAAAGTCTGAAAGTCCTACAGGTGCCTTTTGTCTAACTCCAGGCGGGCTGTCCTGTGCATTTAACTGAGGAGTGGCTTCTGTCTGGCCACTCTATCTAGACACTGGTCTGATTGGTGGAATGCTGCCAAGATGGTTTTTATTCTGGGAGGTTTTCCTCTCTCCACACATTAGGCCACTAAGGCCAGATCTGTGCCTTGATACAATCCTGTCTCGAGGTCTACAGATGATTAATTCCTTAGACTTCATGGCTTGGTTTGTGCGTTGTCATGCACTATTAACTGTGGGACGTTATTTAGACAGCTGTGTGAGTTTCCAAATCATGTCCAATCAACTGAATTTACAATAGGTGGACTCCAATCATCTCAAGGATGATCAGTGTTTTGAGTGACATGGCAAACACCATCCTTTAGTTCATGCACTTTTTTGCTTTTTATTTTGAATACATTTGCAAAGAAATCAAACAACCTTCTTTCACATTGTCATTATGGGATACTGTTTGTTAGCTTGTGAGGCAAATAATGAATTTGATCAATTTTGGAATAAAACTGTAACATGTACTCTGTGGTTATAACATTAGTTGTGTAAGAACAAAACAATTTTAACAGTATTTTAAACCACATCATGCCCCAATTTTAATCATCAAAACTGTGTATTGAGACATTTCCTTCTTAAAATGGTAGCACTGTCATAAAATAATTTAATAAACTATTCCAAATATATAGCAATACTGATGATCAATATTTCAATCACTGGAAATCAATACTCACAGACACATGGGAGGAGCTCAGAGAGAAGCCAGCTGAGGTGGCTCGGGCATCTGTTCCGGGAGGCCTCTTGAGCGCCTCCCTGGGGAGGTAGAGTTGCAGGAAGTGGCTGGGGAGGGGGAAGTCTGGGAGTCCCGGCTTAGATTGCTGCCCCTACGACCCAGCCCCGGATAAGCAGAAGAAGATGGATGGAAATCAATCCTGTATCTCCAAATTAAATACAACAACATATAGATATTTAGACATTTTAGCCCACACCTACTAGTACATACAGTATACAATATGATGCTTTTGGGGTCAGTTTTAGCTTAGGGTTAGCTAACCCTAACCCCGAGGAGGTCTGTTTAGCTGTGCACGTTTTGTGAGCTCCGACATGATTTCCTGCGCTCCCCACCACAGCACAGCCTCATAGAGCGGTCATGCATGAGCCCCCATGGTGTTGGGGAAATGTCCTCCTCGAAATGCAGGGCCCGGGGGAGGGTTTCTCAAGAGGGGGGCCGGCACCATTTTCACTCTGCGCAAAGCTGACAGTTTACAGGCCCGAGCAAGTTCTCTGACAGCTCAATTTCCCAACGCATAAGTGATTTTCTCTCTCCTTTCGTTCTCACGCTCTCTAATTTTACTCACCATTCTCTCTGTCTCTCATTCCCTCTTCTTCCCCTTCTTTCTTTTGCTCTCTCTTTCCCACCTTTCCTTTCTAGTTCTTTTCTCTCACTCTCTCCTCACTTGCTCTTCTCTTCCTTCTTTCTCCCACCCCCGTTTCTCCCTGTCGTTCACACCTCTCGCTACTCTTTATTATCTATTTTTCTCTCTGCTCCTTCTTTTCTCTTTCTCAGTCTCTTTCTCACAGCTTCTTGAGTTCTACTTGCGCCCTCATTCTTCTCTTTCCCTTCTTTATATTTTCTCTGTTTTTCCTTCTCACTCACTATTTGCCCCACTCGCTCCTCTCTCTCGCTCTCCCTCTTCTCTCCCCTCTTTATTTTCTTTCTCTCTCTTTACCCCTCTCTCCCTTTCACTCGCTCACTTCTGTTTCCTCTTTTTTCCCTCCTTCCCTTTCTTCTCCCCTCTTTCTTTTCTCTTTCTCGCGGTCTTTCTCTCCCTCTTGAGCTCTACTCTACTTTTCCTGTCTTTCTTTTCTCTCTCCCTCTCTCACCCTTATCATTTTCGTTGCTTGCTCCTGCCGTTTTGTTGCTGCTCTATTTTTTGATACATTTACAGGTGCAGCGATGCCATTTTAGATTTGGATTGGCCATGACTAACACACGCACAGCCCTGGGGCCAAATTTATCTTATATTATAGTCCTATCATTTGCGTTGTATTATGGGGTAATCTTGCTTTCTCACTGTAAATCACCAGTAAATCACCATAAAGGTGCATTGATTTTATTAGCAATTTACCAATTGGTCCTGCAACGCTGCCAAAGGTACCCTGATGCCAGTGGCGATTGCCATGGCGATCACTTAGTCATCCATTAAATAACCACTAAAAAGCATGCATACTTAATCATGCTATGAGAATATAGTCAACAACGACAATTGTCCATTCACTCATTTTTAACAGAAGCAGTGCAAAGTTGCATGTCCTCCAAAAACACTATAAACATTCCTGGCATCGAGCTGTACTCGAGCGCCCATGTCATACTTATAACTGCTAAAATGAATGGAAGGCAATGAGGAGTGGGTGGGCAAGCCCGATGGGATGGTGAATGGCAATTCCACACCTCGGTGATGTGGGAAAGGCTCAGAGCTTTCAAATGATGTATAATATGTGGTTGCCGTGGCAACGGTATATTGTTTTGCTAAAAATATTTTTTACTTATTAGACCAGAGCATCAGAGGCCTATTAGTCCCGTAAGGCTGTGCAAAGCACGGCTACAAAAGTGCACACGAAGTGCACGCTTCCAAACACCCACTAAACAAGGGCTTTACATGGGAATGATGACGCGCTCGCCACCTTCCCAACACTCACGTGAACGGGCAAAGCCTGTGCGAAAGTGCACACAAGGTGCAAACTAAAGTGCTTGTTTGCGCTAAGTAACTCACTCATGCGTTCCCCAACTCATGCATGTTCCGTGCATATAAACATATAATACATTTTTTAGGCCCGAGCGCCACAAGCTGGCGAGAGGCCTATTAATCTCGTAAGGCCGTGCGAAGCACGGCTGCGAAAGTGCGCACGTAGTGCGCACGAAATCGAGCGCGAAGCGCTCGCCCACTTCCAAACACTCACTAACGCACTCCTTCACTCACGCACGCCCCGTGCATAATAATTAGTAGTAGGAAAATGCAACATTACCGTTGTAAACGGGTGAAGCCCGTGCAAAAGTGCGCACTAAACGAGCACTTTACATTGGGATGACAACATCCCCATATGAAGCACTCATTTGCACTAAGTAGCTCACAAATACGTTCCCCATATCTCGCATGTTCCGTGCATATAAGCATGTAATGCAAAAATTGAACATTATTACTGCATAGAGGGCCAAAAACACAAAGTGGGCGGAGCCCACTCAAAATTAACGAAAGTACCCGTCAGTGACCAGGGACCCACACCATGAGGTAGGAAAGCGCGAGCGCTTTCCGAAAATGTATAGTTTATTATATTTGAAAAATGGGAAACATTGTTTTCGCAACGGAATATTCTTCTTCTTCTTCTTCTTCTTCTTCTTCTTCTTCTTCTTCTTCTTCTTCTTCTTCTTCTTCTTCTTCTTCTTCTTCTTCTTCTTCTTCTTCTTCTTCTTCTTCTTCTTCTCGGGACCAACCCCCCTATTTTTCACCCAGTGAACATTGACGAAAAGTCACAAAAATTTGCACACCTCTAAAAATCGTGCCTTTCTACATTCTGGCTATTTCCCTTTTCTAAAATAAAAAAAAAATTGGCGCGTCAGCGCCCCCAAATTTACCAAAAATGCATTGAGAGATAGGAAATGACCCAAAAAAAATCTGATCGTAGAATCATGAAATTTGGCGCAGAGGTAAATGGTGACAAGAGAAGTAAAATATATTATCACGGCAACGCCGTCCGCCCAACCAAATGTCGGCCATATTGCTTCAAAAATGGCTAAGCATGACTAGGAAGTTTTTCCAAATGTCGTACTTTTACGAACTCCTCCCAGGGCGTTGGCTCTAAAAAGCTGAAATTTGGTGAAAATGGTACTGAGGAGTGGGACATCAAAAGTTATTCAAATTACATTGATACCTGTCACGGTCTCTGTGCGGCGAAGCCGCAAACTTTAGCTAGAATTTCAGAAATCTCCCAAATTTAACATTTCTGCTGTTTGCGCAGATAAAGTCCGAATTGCGTCAAATTAGAATCACTTGTTAAACTCTTTGCCCTAAACCTACTTGAAGTGAAATAAATTAATTTGGCGCCACAGCGCCCCCTACAGATTTTATATGGAGGTTAAATGTTTAGTTTTGCGAAATTATATGAAATTTGACACACAACTCAATTTTAGCATCCCCATCAAAAAAGTAAATGAGACCCATGTCATAATTGTTACGTCGTTGCCGTAGCGATGACAGAAACCTCCCACGTTATTCCAATGGGGAAATCGCCAGAACATGCTTACACTTTATACTTTCACAAACTCCTCCCAGGGCGTTAGCCCTATTAACCTGAAATTTGGTGAGACTCATCTTCAGAGGTGGACCATCAAAAGGTATCCACATTTTTATTCAAAAAGTCACGGTCTCTGTGCGGCAAAGCCGCACATTTTGCCAAGAATTCTAAATAAAATTGCTTTTTGATGGTAAAACAAAGGGGAGAAGATGTGACAGCGTCACAGATTCAGCAGTAGGCGTAATAAAAGGACAATTGGGGCGCGTTAGCGCCCCCTCCTCGTGCGGCGTGGCGGCGGCGGCGTGGCGAGGGCCGATCATTGCCGCTTGCGGCTATATTTTTAATTATTATTGTATAGAGGGCCAATGATGCGCCTGGTGTGTCTGTCAGTTTTTACATCATGATGTTGAAAAGCGCAAGCTAACGAAAATGTATATTTGAAATATTTTTAAAATGTTAAACATTGTTTTTGCGTCAGAATATTTAGGCCCAAGCCCTAGCAGGGCGTATGGCCTATTTATTCCCCAACAACGCAGAAGGTCATCAAGAGCAGCATGAAGCGCTTCATGTCCTCCAAAAGCACTAAAAAACCTCCTGGCATTGAGCTGTACTCAATGCCAGCGGCAGTCCATACTATAACTGCTATGGAAGTCTATAGCGAGTGGGTGGACAAGCCTGATGGGATGGTGAATGTAATGAAAATTCCTCCCCCCGGTGACGTGGGGAAGCTCAAAAACATTCGAATCCTGTATAATATGTGGAAACGGCTATATTGTTTTTACTAAACATATTATTATTATTATTATTATTATTATTATAGTGTATTAGGCCATAGTGCCACAAACTGGTCGATAGGCCTATTAGATTATTATTAATTATTATTATAAGACCATAAGTGTGAAGAATCTGTACGAATCTGTACGAAACTTATTTTTCATCCAGAATTTCAAACTATCAACACGACCCATTTTTCCAATTGCTTAATAATATCCAGTTGGCTTCAGTAGTTTTAGTTATACCACCAAGTGTAAACTTTATTCTTTGTTATTTGCATTTATTCATTTACTCTATGTATACTGGACCTTGTTACAGCAAAATTGTGTACACATAAGCACACACGACACATTCAGCAAAAAATAGGTTCAAGGATACAATGAAGGAACACCTTTTTAACCGTAGGCTATTGAATCAATATGTTAAATGGTAGGTAATTAATACTGAAAGCTATTTGTATTTGTTTATAATAAGACTAAATTAAATTCCATGATTCATCAATATGAATTGTTTGAAGTTAATTTTTTTCAGTCATATTGTCAAACCCCAGCTCCAAACATGTTTTCTTATACATTTATTCCATTTATGCTTGGAATGTATTCAATCTTCTTTTACATACATTCACACATACTACTGAATTTGAAGTAAATAACCTATTCCTGATCTTTGACCTCTGCTTGAATGTCCAATGGCAGCCAATGAAAGCAAACACTGGACATTCAAATGTCATAAGCTAACGTAAGGCACGCTGTTGTGGTTGATATTGTGGTGACTTATGAATGTGACTTTTAATCTCGTCTTGTCAGTAATGCTGCTGTGGTGTCATTTACCTGTGGGGTTTATGACTCCCCTTTCCTGTAAGAAGGAGAGGAATTTAGTTTTACGAAAATGTTCTGAATTCCCTACAAAATTTTATTTTGGTGTCCCAATCAAAAAAGCCACAGTGAAATAAAATGTCATATCCGGTGTGAACATGTTTTGCAAAAATATTGCTTGAAATTTAATTTTGTCGTCAAAAAAGCCAATAGCCAATAACCTATGCCATATTTTCCAGGGCGGAGCTGTAGCAATGACAGAAACCTCCAATGTTATCCCAATAGGAAAATAGCAAAACCTTTGAAATTTCCACTTTTATGAACTTCTCCTGGGGCTTAAGCCTCACAAGCATGACATTTGGTAACAATCATTTTCAAGACTTGGGCATTAAAAGTTCCATCCATCCATCCTTCCATCCATCCATCTTCTTCTGCTTATCCAGGGCTGTTGGTTTCCGCTTGAGGCTTTTTAGATAAAATTTACTTACTTACTTAAATTTGCTTACTTAATTTTTGATTATTTTTGTAAACTTTTAAACCAGATGCTGGACACTAGTATTTCATTAGAAATTGGGACAATTGGCACAAAGAGACACATTTCATCTTAAAATGAATATATATTTAAATTATCCCAAAGGTGTCAAGTGTTTATCCATTTTACCGCTTGTTCCCGGGCCGTTAGGGGTCGCAGGTGACTTAGGCGGGGTACACCCTTAGGCGGGCCAGCTTGTTACAGGGTTAACACAGAGACATAGATGCACAGACGAACATTAACTCGGGGAAATTTTGCTTAACACTTGCATGTCTTTGGACGGTGGGTGGAACCCGGAGAACCCGGAGAGAACCCATGGTAACACAGGGAGGACATGCAGACTCAGAGAGATCATGTGATGTTGGTTTGGCCCGGGAATTGAACCCACCAGCTCCTTCCTTGGGAGGCGAGAGCGCTAACTGCTACCCATGCACCCCAAATTCAAAATCAATTGTTTATTGCTTGGTAATTATTTGTGTACTGATAAAACAGATGAAATTATTGCTTTACGTACAACTATACTGTTAATAAATTTTTATTTTAGTATCGATATTGTTCATAAAAAAATCTAAAACCAATCATTAACTTTTGTAACAGTGCCAAGCCTAAATGAATGCAAGGGCATCAGATTGAAAACTGTATGTGAAATACTTGAAAATAAATAAAGACAAGAGCGTTTGACCAAAACAATTTATTTATATAAGCAATGTACCACATACTAGTAAAAAGATACTATTTTGACTCTAGAGCCCAATCCTCATAAAATATTTGACCCCGGAGTGCTAATCCAGGACCAGATCAGCCATAGTATTATGACCATTGACAGCTAAAAACTGAAGAACACCATATATCTTCACTTGAAGCCTTGTGATAGTCATAATGGTAAGGAAAATATGATAATGACTAACTTACAATGACATAAGCTGTATCAAATGATAACTGATCAGACTTAGGCTTTTTTGGGACTCATTCTGTACAAATATTCATTAAAGCATGATTCACATATTCATGGGATTCAGACATTACTTTTTCCCTGCTGTGGATGCCATTGTGAGGATTTCAAAATACAGAATAGTTCTTTCTGAATGTTTCTATGGCGATGGCCCTTACTTTTCATGAATAATTGTCTCTGATGTCTGACTGGTGCATTCTGATCCAGGTTTAGCACTCTTTAGTTCCCTAAAGTGATAAATCAAACCACGGGTCCCTGTTGGGGCTCAAACACAGGTGGAGTTCAGTAGGACGTAGAAAATAGTGATTCTTGCCTGTATTGAAGTACCTCAAAGGACTAAGACACTTATAAAGTGTAGTAGAAAAATCAGGTGGAACGGAACGTCTACTGCAGTGTGGGGGCCAAAACTCTGTCCAATCCAGTCAGCTCACGAAGAGGGGATTGTAGATCTTGGCTGAACGTCAAATTTTTCACAGATTAAATCATGGCTCCCTAATGCTAGCAGCCCATCGCTAGCTCCACCAGAGGCCATAGGCATGCTAATTAGAAAGATCGAGATAGGAGATGTCTTCAGGTGCTTCGTGGACTGACTGAACTAGCACAGGAGCGGGTCGGGCCTAGCTATAAGCCATACATACATTCCATATTATGAAAATAGAAACATTAATTAGATACATCTGACAAAAAACCTTTCTTCTTGACATAGAAATACAAGGAAAAGTGTGTGGATCAGGATATAGTGGCTGTCATACAAATGACCGCAAAAACACAACAAAACAGTAAACAAAATACTATCCAGTGTCCCGTTTTTAGAGAGTCCGTGTACCTCCGTGTTATGGCATTAATTTTACATGTTTTATGGAGGGCCAGTGGGGCTCCGGCACAGTCCAAAACAGGTATCATCCATATTTGAAGAGTTTACATGAGTGGTTTGCAATAAAAAATGACCTATTTTACAGCAACTGCGATGGCTTGTCCCGCGCGCTAGCAGGACATCGCAAATCCATTTTTCATCACGACCATTTTGGATGCGAATGCAACATAAATATGTATGATTTGTGTGCTTCACGGTTTGAGTGGCAACAAATATCAGCTTTGAAACAGATGCATTTGTGCAAATAGCTATTATTTTCCTAAAAAATTTTTGCATTGTAGGATTTAGTTTGGGTAGACAAACACATTAGCACAGAAGCTAACCGTTGTAATTTGATGTCTATGGGATGGCTAACCCAAATAGCTGGAATAGGAACTTTGTCTAATCCTTCTGCAGAATTAAAACACGTCAGTGGATACAAATAACATTATGTGTATAATACGTGATGATTGTTTTGTGCCGTCAAACATTTCAAATCAACATTGTTTTCATAGTCCTGGAGCAGGTTAAAATGAGCCAACTTGCCATTATAGTGTCTGAGTTATGAATTCCTCTGGATCCGTAATTATCACTTAATAGTCCCATAGCAATCGTACTACAGACATTAAGTGAAATGTCTTGCTCTATGACGCATCAGTATCTAGCTTAATTATCGCCTCAAAATGACTATGGCATCTTTTATCACAGTATTTATACAAACTGCTATGGCGTTTGTATACAAGTTTTATATAGGGCTTTGTACCTTTTAATATCATAACCCCCTTTGCCTCTCCAAAACAACAGCATATTACCACATTAACACAAGCAGCTTGACATGACCATATCTAACAAAAGAAATTATGTAAAGTAATGCAACCTTCCTTTGCCCAGGGGAGACAGTAGCGTGTTAGCATTAGATTTGTATACATATGCAGCAGTATAGCAATGAATGTTTATGAATGATACCCAGCAGTTATTATAAAAAGACCCACATTTTCTTGGCATCTATTGTAAACATTTTGTGTAATCTGTACCTAAAGGTGCGTTATGTAACTTTTCTGGTGGAGGGTCCGGCACCTAATGTCTCCGAGATGTCATAGTTTTTGCCTAGAATGTTTCACAGTATGGCATTAAATGTTAAACTGTTTACAGCAGTCCAACATGTATTGCTCACTTACCTAATGCATTCTGAGCATCCTCAATATTCACCACGATTTGCTGTTGCGGTAAAGCTAACAAACATTAGCATGCTAACAGCACTTAATACTTAGATGCAGAGAAAGTGCTGTGGTTTACTTTTCACCTGTATATATGCTTTTACAATATGCCTGTACTGGGGCCAAACATATATATATTACATGCCAAAAATTGGATGAAGGCCCTTTATCACCATACAATGGAACATTCCTGGCAAAGTGTTTGCATCTCCATGGAGACAAGCAGGTCCCTCCACCAGTAACACTTCAGTAATGCCCCTTTAAAGCACTATGAATTCAAAATGCAATAAAAAAGATAGGCTATTACAACTAAACACTGGACGATGTTTGCTAAGAGCTAAAATGCTACAACATAAATGGCAAGAGTGTTCCCAAATAAACAGCTCTCAGCATGCAACGCTGTCTGTGATGGATGAGGTAATAAATAAAATGGTGGAAAAGCTAAAGCTGTGTCTCTCGGCCTGCCGCACCCTTTAAGGCACTGGGGGTGCATGTTCGACAATTTCCCGGGCAAAGAGTCGGCAAAACCTCTCCCCAAAAAATGTGTCCATCCAGAAATGTCTTCTTTGCTGAAACATATTGTGCACCAAGGTTTTTCTCTTGCAATCCTTATAAGGCAGCAGGTCCTTTCCTCAGGTGCGATCCATCCGAACATCCAATCACAAGCCGCGGTGCAAAATGAGTAGGCGGGGTTTAATAATTTAAACCCGCCAACTAGAGGTAGAGGTAGCTGACCCAGTAGACAATGTTAAAAAGCAGAAAAGAGGTGGGAAAGAAAACCCGGGAGTAGGAATCCAGCTCGCGGATGTTGACGTGGATTCGGCCCCTCCGCCAGCCGCCCTCCTTGCACTCCTCGAAGCAGCAGAAGAAGCTCTTGCAGTCCTTTCCGTCCAAGCACTCGTAAAAACAGTTGTCGTCGTAGTCGTGCCAAAACAGGGAGTTCCCCATCGGCATCATGGTCCGGGGAGCGCGGCTCATGTTGAAGGAGGAGTAGGCCTGGACAAGACAAGAGCAAGCAGTATAAACAAAACTAAATCATGCTGATATTTGTTTTACAATCAAATATTTTGTTGCCCCCATTTACACAACAATCTATATTTGTGTATTTGCGTTAAGGCTCAGTATCCAAAAAGAAACATAAAAGAAAGGAATACTACAGCTATGCATGTAGAGATTAACTATAGAGCTACAGCGAGTGTCATCAGCGTGCACCACCGAACTCCCCACTGGCAGTGATGGTGGCAGGAAATGGAGGCTAACGGCGTCGGCTGAAATGAGCAAACGTTTCAGATTGTGGATTATTTTTGTGCACTGAGATGTAGAAATTATCATGTGCAAGAAGAAAAGCAGAGCGTTTTATCCGATCGACAAAGCTTTAGATTGATGAGTGAAGTAGATTTTTCTGCAACTGACATATTAACTAGGCTATAACTGTATTTCAGCATTTGTTTGGGTTTTCATTTGGAGAACGATTCCACTGTTGTTTAATAATGATTTCAAATGTATTAACATTGTGTGATTGGTGATACTGGCCCAGTGTAGATAGAAGGCATGGATGGAGGTACAATCTAACGTTGTGAGCACTATTCATCTATTAAGTGGAAAAGAGTAGTTTTAAAGAGAAATGATTGACGAAAGACAAATTATTTTCTGTTTGAATAATTGATAATTGTTGAGTAAAATCACAAACTAAAGTTAAACCAATGATTTTCGGGTGTTGGGGTAACATCAGGTACAACAGCTTCACATTAGTCAGAGTAAACTTAATTTTCAATATCAAAAGCATTGTAAAGGGTTTTATAATAATCATCTCCAGTTACAATTTTTGATGTTATTAGGCGGTGTGAATTGAATCAGATGTCCAGATTTAGTCAATTTAGGATGCAATCTACGCAATCTAATCTCTTAAAAAGCACACTTGCGCCTGGTAACGGTCACTAACGTTTGATCTGATTAGATTTTAAAATAAATTAATTGTGGCTTCATTTTATGACAAAGATAAACTCCAAAAAAAATACATTTCAGACTTGTTGCCATTCATTACTGTTAACGTGTCCCTTGGGTGCAGGAGTTTTAGCATAAATGACCCTCTAGCCAGCGCCAAAGTTATATCTCCTGTTTATCAATTCTTTCAATTTGTTGCTGAGGAAATTCTTTCATTTACATTTACAAGCGTGCAACTGTAAATTAAGCAAAAAGGTGATCCAACTTCACAACATACTGTCATCAAGAACAAGAAAGCTTCACACTTTGCTCCTGGAAATGTCTAATTATGATAAGTGAAATGTCTAAAGAAGGCCTTTATAAATGATGATCCACACATTCAACCAAAGTTAGCTGTCAATTTCCTCAAATTACATCAAACGTTTAGATAATGAACCCAAAATAAAACCTTAACATCTCTGTTTCATCACTGCTTTAAAATACTAAAATCCAGTCATTTGGCGACCATTTGAGTCTGATTGGTTGACCCTCAATAGCTCTATTATCGGCGGTCCTTGAGTGAATGACATAGCATTTTGTGCTAATTGAAGCTTGGTGCCGCATGTGTGGGTGCAGATTAACAGGCGTGATTGGGACCTCATTATCCTGCTGAGTTAAACTTTCAGTGCAGTGAATAGTAATAATAATAATTTTTGTGGTTTTACAAAGTGCTTACAGTGTTCCTTATTTCTGAGAGTTTACTTAGCTACATTGACGAATAATAATAATAATAATAATAATAAGCTATAGGGAAGTTGTATACTCTGCAATGAATTGACTTTAGTAACACGTCTTGCCCACGCAAACCATAATGGACAGGCTCATTACATTGGTTCATACTCCCCAGCGCAAGCATTTTCTAATAATGACAAATTGAGTCTATTAATTGTTGCAATACAGCCAAGATTACATTACAACCAAAACATAGGCAGTAATCCAGACATGACTTCGTGCAATTATTTTCAATGTAGTGTATCTTGTTATAATTGGCAATTTGAACATGTAGTAAGGAAACTCTATTCTTCAGTCTCTCTTCTTAAAGGCCCTGGACACACTTTTGAACCATGAGCGAAAGAACGTGTTTCAGAATGCGCTGCTAGCCCCGCCCACTTCATCCCAACAGCCGTCCGAGATGGTCACATAAAGCTGTTCCCACGTGGTTCTCAGCCAGCTATGTGTCTGATTTTTTTCTTGATTTATGGCCGATACAAAACACTAAGAACACTAAGAATAAAACAATCCAAGAGCTCGAGGTATAAACGAAATGTCTTGTTTACTAAAAAATGTCTTTGGCGTCGCCGCTCAAAATCTTACTGTTTTGTAAATTCTGAAGAGAAGAGAAGAGATAAAATTCTCTCAAACAAACTTCCTCTTTCTCCATCTCCACCGCAGCAGCAGAACCACAAGCCTTCTCAGTCTCTCCATCTCAACACGACTATTACATAAATTGATACTCTACAACTCGTTTGCTCACATCTTTAGTCCTTTGTAAGCAGCTTTGTAAGCAAGATTAAATTAAAATTATTAAAATGACTACTTGACAAATGGATGTTTTGGTAAGACAAATTAAAAACGATAAATCTTTAAAATGGCCGCACAACCTTATTTGAACCTAATCTGGGGAACACACAGTGATAGAAACTCATTGGAATAGCATTTCCAGATTTATTATCGTCATTTGCTTTCTCATATCAGGTGGCGATGGCTTTTAGATTAAGGATGAAACTGGTCGACAAGAAAACGCATTCAAGTGTTTTTCTATGAATCAGTGCAACCGACTTTAATAGAGTAAATCTTTCTATTTTAGGGAACCACAGGAGAGAAATAAGGGGGAGACAGACACATTTGGAGCCCGAGCAGGAGTCATGGAGTGCGGTGAAGAGGGGAGCGAGGCCTCCCTATGGAACGACCAGGTCAAAACGCAGCCGGTGGGTACGACACGAGGTAATTATTGAGCTTCAGTTGCTGTGTTTGAGCCCAGAGATGAAGTCAATTTTTCTAATAATGAGGAGACAGACAGCGCTGAGTTAGTGGAGGAACATGCATGAGATTTTGGAGAGGCAATTAAAAAGTACATGACAAGTCTAGCATTAAAAAAACTTTAAAAAAGAACAAAAGAGAGAGAATTTGTCTCTAGTAGACTTCTGTGTTGGATTGTGCTTGAATGTGGGATGAAATACAAAGTGGGGTTGTCCAAAAATTATAAACCCAGATACTAGTCAAAACTAATAGAACTAGTTACTCATTTGAACAAGTATCGATACAGAGAGACAAAGTATAGATAAAAGGAAATTAGGATATTTCCTGAACAGTTTTGGAATTGTTGAAATCACATAGTAATTACGGATATCTTGGTGCTACAATTATTGTGAGAATAAACGTTACAATCTAATGATTATTTCTGCCTATTATGCCAAAAACAACAATACAATCCCACATTTTCTTTCTTTTTTTGTGTTTTTTTTTAACACATTATTGCTCCTCAATATGCGACCCGCTTCATAAAAATCTAACTTTCATAATGATTAATTTGACATAAACAGCAAGATTTTTAAAAAAGCACTTTACATTTAAGTAAGGGATTTAAGGTAATGGTGAGCACAAAGGACTTAATTTTGCTTCTAAAATTGTCACATTTCTTAAAAAAAAAAAAAACTTAATTAGTTAAAATTCAATTGAATTTTTAAAAAGTCACAATCATCATTATCATTATTATAAATAATCATATTATCGATTACCCTAATAATCTTGAAATCCTTAATAGTAATAAAGAAACTTAAATAAATGGAAACCTGTGGAGCATAGGCAGTAGGGAGGAAGGCCATTACGATAAATGGATGACACAAAAATTATCCAACAATCAATAACAGGAAATTGTAGTTGAAATTGAAAAAAAAAGAAAAAAAGAAAAAAGAAAAGGTAACTCAATTTGAAAATTGACCGATTTCAGACTTTGGGCTATTTGGGGACAAATATGAATGAATGAATATAAACTTTCAGAACTATGTTTAGATGAGTCGTGATTTTATGTTCCCTTTCTGTGTCATGTTGTTTGTTTTGTTTGTATCTGATAAAGGTTTAACAGAATAGATTGTTTTTTGGGATAGAAACTGATATATTGAGAATCAAACCCTTTTCTGGAACATGAAAAAAATACCTTTGTGACTCTAAAACAATGCAATAGACATCAAATGGTTTAAATATAAAACCCAAAAGCCACATTTGTGTTCATGTTTATGGCTTGTCGGCACCTCAAGTTCAGCCTTCTCCTCTTCTCCTGTGCTGCTCCCCTTTAGTAAACAGGTCTCATTGATGGGATTTTGCTCAGTAAGAAAAGACAAAAAGGTAATTGTTTGTGCTTTTAAATGTAGGTCTGTTTAAGTTTTTCTTTTTTATTATAATGTCTCTTTTAAATATTTTTTTCAATGATTTGTGTGCTACTTTCTCCCTTTGCCCCATGTCATCATATATATATATATATATATATATATATATATATATATCCTAGCAGAGGATAATGACTGGTGGCATTGCAACTATAATAACCACATTTCTAAGCAGTGAAACAAAACATTGTTTAAAAATGTATACATTCTATAAAATGAGATGTGAAGGGGCTTGAAAATGTCCATATTTCCAGTTTCCAGGTTGGGCTTAACACTTTTTTTTGCATATGGTTTATTATATGCATGTGTAGATGTTTTCTTGATTATCGGTAAAAGATTTCTGGTTGGGGTTCTGTCCCCTGCTTGTCTTTTTGAAGATATTTTTGTGTTGCCTGAAATGTTCCACAGCATGGCATTAAAAAGATGGTACCAGGCATAGTTACAAGTCAAATCTGTTGAGAAACCACTCAGTTACAATGCATGTTTTACATGTTTTAAAGCATAAAGCTAGAAAGCTGTGGAACATTCAGGGCAAAGTAATTACATCTCCCAGGTTTGCCAAGCTCCAACTGTTGTCTTACCATCCTCTGCATGCGGGGCGGCGGCCTGTTGTTATAGGCGTAGTAGTTGAGCATGGCGTACTCGATCATGGCGGCGAAAACAAAGAGGAAACAGACGGTGACAAAGAGGTCCATGGCCGTCACGTACGACACCCGCGGGAGAGAGTTCCGCGCCACTGTGCTCAGCGTGGTCATGGTTAGGACGGTGGTGATGCCTGCAGAGAGGAAGAGAGAGGAAGAGGGGGGAGAAGGGGAGAGAGGCAGAGGGGAGAGGGTCAGATAAAGATAAATTACAGGTCAGCAGCGGGACGACCCATGTGAAAGCCATGCATTACATAACCCAGTATGAGCAGGTGGTAATGCTGGTTAATAATGCATGGAGGCTGGATATGCCTGCTCTTGTCTTTGTCCTTGGAGGGTGTTTTTGTCAAAAGATCGTTTTCAGAGTAATAAAAAGAAGTAAGTATTTGTTGTGGATAAGTTTTGGAGATTTTCTGACCCCAAGACACAAACAACTTTTGGAGTTTTCCAGCAGTGAGTCATTAAAGATCTCAAATGTAGCTAAAATTCTGAAAATAAGTGGAAATAATGTTGTTGGAATTCAGTCAAGTTTGAAATCTTCAAAGCTCTGGGAAAATGAATCAGACTGAACAGAAAGTGTGGCATAGATCTAAAACTATGAAAGTCAAAGAGTTTTGTGAATGATAATATCCAGTCTGACTTCATCTCCAGCAGTGAAGAAATACTCTTTTTGCATTTTATGATAACCTTTTGTAAAGTTAATGGTCTGCAGAACCAGCTTGTCCCGCTTTCAGTGAAATTGTCTTTTAAAACTTTATACACAAAAGTCTGGAAAGGTTTTTTCAGAATCGTTTTTTTTCTTCTTCTTACATTTGTGTCTCTTTCTGCAACACTATCTTTTGCTCTGTCAAGTTAGAATTCTCTTAGAATTCAGACGTGAAAACAAGTAACAACAAATGTTATTAAGTTATGTTCTTTTGCATTATGAAACACTTTATTGAATATGAGAAAAATGCAGATCAATGCTATGGACGTTCAGGATGTAAAGGGATCTGGTCGTTCTGGTATCAATCATTTTGACACTGTACTCACTATGCCACTCATATTGAAATAATAATAACTCTCCCATCATTTGCTCCAAATAAATGACTGCAATTTCATTTCAAACGTTGGTTGTATTAAAATGATTTTTAGTGCACAGGACTGTCATCTCAAATCAACTGAATAGAAAAGGATCAAGAAATTGTTTGAAAAAATGTCACCAAGACGGTTTAAGTGTCCTGGTACATCTATTTTAGTAATAACTTCGCATGTAATTGCACCGCATGAATGAGCAAAGAATATTTGAACAAAGAAAACTTAATTGAAACGTCCCTATTATTCCCTATTTTCAAACACTGTTTTTACTTTAATGTTGCTAACCTGTGGCATAGCTTTGAGCAACGGCTAATTGGCTCTTCCATCAATGTTAGCACAGTCCACCTTTAGCAATCATCCAAACTAATCTAACAGAAAACATTTACCTACAATTCTTTTAGACAACTATGAAAGACCTGTGTTATGCAACATGTATAACTTATAACGAAATACTTTAGTCATGATATATGTAGTATAACTTGAAATATATGTATGCGTCTTGTCTATACAAAACACCAGCAGAGGGCGCTATGACTGCATCTGCTGGTGTATGGACAAGTGAAGTTGGTTTGAAAAATCTAAACTTTAGATTTTTCAAACCAACTTGACTTGTCTTCACTTCACTTACCATTTCATCCAAACGGAATGGTACGTTTTGTTTACATTGCTGAACTGTACGATGTGAAGGCAAATTAGGCAATAACAAGAAGACGCCTTAAAAACCTGTTAAGGACAACCATAACCACCCTTTTTTCACCAATCCTCATCTCTTGTTTTTAATCATATTTTCCTGTTCATTTTGTCGCGGTTTATGGTTTACGGTCTCTGTAATTATTGGGCATATCCTCGTGAAATAAAAACTGGCACAAAGTGAAACAATCATCTTCTCTGTCAGCAGAAATAAATAATAATACATCTGGGATTCTTTTTGATATCAAAAAGTGGCGCCATTATGCAACTCTAAATGCGTGATTGTTGTCAGTTGAAAGGATTTAAAGTCATGAAATTAATAATGCATTCTATGTGGAGACAATTCCATACAAATAATAACGATACAGTTCAACATTTGTGCAATGGATATTTCTTCCAAAAACAGTAAATCTCCCAGAGTCACATAGGCTCTTGCCCATAATATGAGTTTATGACATCATCAAATTGTAGAATGTTAACGCAGCTTTGCTAAGAGACCCTTTTCTATCCCATAGAAATGTAAAATGATAGTGTGAGTTTGAGTGGGCTTAGGTACGGACAAAGCATTTCTCAGCAGGTGGAGGGGAAAGGCTCTCATCTGTCTCACATTGACAATGATGAACGGTGTGGTAACGCTTCCATTAGTTTGACCTCTAGTGGAAATCTCAATTGGATTAAAAGCGTGATATGGATATTACGAATTAGACACAATCAGCTAATATAAGGAATTTGAATGGCCTGTGTTTTACAAAGACTAAGATGTATTAGTTTCCATGAAATCACCAAATGCCAAATTATTACTAGATGAAACATATCAAAGTTGTGTTAGATGACTTGGGGGTTATTCTATCAAAAAGGAGTACATATTTTAACTACCACTGCAACTATATTACAAATTCTACTTTAGCTGGTAATCTGCCATCATCGGACTCATCACAGAGGACGACGATGCAGAGTACAGAGGACTAGCGCAGGACTGTACACTGGTGTCAGCAGAACAACCTCCAAGACTATTTTGGAAATCCAACCCCCGAAAAGCTGCTGGGCCAGACGGTGTCACTCCCGCCACCTCCCTGGAGTCATGCCATGTCTCAGCCTGCTTCAAGTCGTCCATCATTGTCCCTGTCCCCAAGAAGCCCCGGATTACTGGACTTAATGACTTACAGACCTGTGGCGCTGACGTCTGTAGTCATGAATTCATTTGAACGCCTGGTCTTGCCCCACCTCAAGTCCTTCCCCTCCCCCCTGCTGGACCCACTGCAGTTCGCCTACAGAGCCAACAGGTCTGTGGACGATGCCATCAACCTGGCCCTCCACTTCACTCTGCAGCATCTGGACTCACCAGGAACCTATGCCAGGATCGTGTTTGTGGACTTCAGCTCTGCATTCAACACCATCCTCCCTGCTCTGCTCCAGGACAAACTCTCCCAGCTCAACGTGCCTGACTCCACCTGCAGATGGATCCTGACGGGATGGAGGCAGTGTCTGCGGCTGGGGAAGAACGTTTCAGACACTCGGACTATCGGCACAAGATCTCCATAAGGGTGTGTACTTTCTTCCCTGCTCTTCTCCCTGTACACAAACTGCTGCACCTCCAGCCGCGACTCTGTAAAACTGATCAAGTTTGTGGACGACACCACCCTCATCGGGCTCATGTTGGCTCATCTGTCTACAGGAGGACACCAGAACAGGACACCGTCCTGGTGCAGCGGTAACAACCTGGAGATCAATGCCCAGAAGACAGTAAAGATGATCGTGGACTTCAGGAAATTCACAGCCCCCCAGCCCCCCTTCACTATCACAGACTCCCCCATCATCACCGTAGACTCCTTCCACTTCCTTGGCACCACCATCACCCAGGACCTCAAGTGGGAGCTCACCATCAGCTCCCTCATAAAGAAGGCCCAGCAGTTGAGGAAAAGCGGCAGTTGAGGAAAGCTAAGCTGCCAGCGCAGATGATGGTGCAGCTCTACACGACCATCATTGAGTCCATCCTCACCTCCTCCATCACTGTGTGGTACGCTGGAGCCACAGCCAGGGACAAACAGAGACTACAGCACATTGTGCGCTCTGCTGAGAAGGCGATCGCCTGCAGACTTCCATCTCTGCAGGACCTGTACGTCTCCAGGACTCTGGGACGAGCAGGTCGGATCACAGCCAACCATTTTCACCCTGGACATGGACTATTTGAGCCCCTCCCCTCAGGAAGGAGGCTACGGTCCATTCGGACCAGAGCCTCAAGAACAGTTTCTTTCCCTCTGCCGTTGGACTCGAGAACACGTATTAAACATTTTAACCATAATTCAATCACTCACTGCACAGCTCACTTTCTGCACTACATATGTAAATTCAACTGTACACTATTTTTTATCTTAAAGAATACTTTTATTTTTATCCTATTGCAGATTTAAATAGTTTTTCTTTTTGATTTATGTAGGTTGTTTTATCATTGTTCATTGTTTTATGTTGCACCAAGTGACCAAAGCAAGTTCCTATGTTTGTGAATTCTGATCATTTGCAATGGCAATAAACCTATTCTGATTCTGATTCATCATCAATGCGGGGAAGACCAAGGAGATGGTGGTAGACTTCTGTAGATGCCACTCTGCTGCCCCCTCACCAGTGAACATCCAGGGACGGGACATTGAGAGAGTGGACTCATACAAGTACCTGGGTGTTCATCTGAACCACAAACTGGACTGGACTCATAACACAGACGCACTGTACAGGAAGAGCCAGAGTCGGCTCTACCTCCTGAGGAGACTCAGGTCTTTTGGAGTGACAGGGCCACTCCTGAAGACCTTCTACGACTCTGTGATGGCATCAGCTCCTGTAGGTGTGGCCTGCTGGAGCAGCAGCTTCACAGAGAGGGAGAGGAAAAAGCTGGACAAAGTCATCAAGAAGTCCAGCTCCATCCTGGACAGAAGGGTCCTGGCTAAACTCACATCTATGCTGGACCATGAGTCTCACCCCCTGCTGGACACTCAGTGAGAGACTGATCCACCCTCGCTGTGTGAAGGAGACGTTTCACAGTTCTTTCCTTCCTGCTGCTGTCAGACTCTACAACTAACACTGTTAGCTCTGAACATGTGCCATTCATCTTTTTATAATTTATGTGCAATACTGTTATACTCATCATACTCACATAATGCCAGTAATCCCTGGTGCAATATTTTCTATCCATATAACGGCTGTAAATAAGAGTGTATGATTATTTCTAAATTATCTGTTTTTATTATTATATTTCTGTTCCTAATCTGTGTTGCAACACTGGAATTTCCCCATTGTGGGACAAATAAAGGGTATATTGTCTTATCTTATCTTAAAGGAGATGTATAATACTTTTTTTCCAATTAGTATTATTGAACCAAAGTAGATCTTCATTTTACATTTATTTAATTGTAAACATAATCTAAAGTTTTACAGGTCTATTGACTTCCTGTTCAAGATTGCAGGACTGATAATCCTCTTCATAGTGACATTTCACAGTAACAAGCAGCAGATTTATCATTTAAAAGTGGCATTTTTAATGGTACTTGTATCGCCTGATTGAGTCTTGATTTTTCAAATAATTGCACAGGGATGTGAGCAGGGACAGGGGGTAGGTGAAAACAGGAATTTTCGGAGCACTCACAAATCAGTTGTGGGACAACACAGGATTACTCAAACATGCCCAAATCACTCAACTTTATCCACCTTATTCCAGAAGCCCATCTCAACCCTTCTTCCGGTTGTATTAGTTAACATAGGGCTGCCGACTTCCAGAGAAAATAAGTTCTACTGAGACTAATCGTTATTTTTATTAGTGACATTAACATTGAACATTTTACACAAATCAGTCTACGTTAAAATATATTTCAGTGGCAAGACTTTTCCCTCTTTCTACAATTAAATGAACAGAGTTCTCACTCGACCAGAAATGCCATTACAACGAAAGCACAGATCCATGGCAACAAGTGGGCGGAATCTACTTAACCCTTTCAATCTATATTTTTCCAATTCCAAATATTTCATACAATACCATTTTGATCTTATAGGTCAATCTTGTTATTTTTTAGATCTTCTAGGATAAGGTATTCATGCAAACCAGCCTTTTATGTCTGGAAACCCCTAATAACCAATTTCTTTTCACATTTAATTTCTTAATTACGACAACTTATTTGTCCTCATGTTGTCCCCGCCTCTGTCCTACTCCCTGTGGCGCACAAACGCTTAATATTATGCTCAAATGAAAATCAATTCTTTTCAAAGCACCGCGGACCCTGTGACATCGGAACCCACTGGGAGACACACATCACTCCTCCATCCTCGCTTCCTTCTTCTCTCTCCTTTCCTTTCATCCTCGTCTCCTACACTCTTTGGGTTACCATAGCGACGAGTCTGCTGCCCGTCTATTTTGAGCGACCTCCTTTGGCTCAACCCTCGTCTAGACTTTTTTTTTTTTTTCACAATTAGATCATTACATTTAAGGAACATTTGCAATAAAATAGCAACTAGCATCCTTGTTGTCCAGTTCGTTGTTGTCCGCTCAGTAAATTCATCTCAAAACGTGAAAAGCCAGTGCTTTGATAACGTGTCTTTTGATGCCGACTGCACAGTTTGCGGTTACCATTTCAAATCATGTTTTCCCCCCCTTCTTGCATTGTTCGGGAATTGTGGTTGAAATAGGGTTGCAACCTGGAGATGTCTTTAACGCCAATGAGGATAATGAAAGCTTCTATATGAACCAACTGTTTTATCCTGTAATGGTGTGATAGCAAGGCAAGTCCATTCAAGATTTTTCAATTTCCATATAGCGGACTGAATCAAAAGTTGTCATTTCTTTCACGGATGGAGCCTCTCTTGTGTTTTTACTTCAGGTTGTAGTAGCAATATGTTAACAGATATCACATTTTGACCTTTGCACATGTTCAGGTGTAAACCCGTTTGTGCTTCTGTGAGTGGGGCTAAAAATAGTGGACAATAGCTGCTGTCAAGGATCAACGCTCAGGTCAAAAGATATGATAGAGCGACTATTTCACATCTTGACAGCCAAAGGTGACAGAGCCATTTTTCTTACAATATTCAGTGCGTTGTAAAATACTCTGACCAAGCATATCACCACATGGATTATTAATGTGGAGTTATCTGGGTTTATATCTTTGCAGTTCCATATTCAGCAATGGAAATGATATGATTCGATAAACCTTTCCCATGTTTGATGCTTCAATGCAATGTTTTTTTTGTATTTTATTCTTTTTATTACAAAATATTGGATTGAATTGTGCCTAGATGGAAAACCGGGTCTCAAACTGCAGCTCTTGTAGTGGTTGGAATTGTTAAAAAAGTGTTCTGAATGCACACAAATACAGCAGATGACAAAAAATTAAAATTGACCTTGTAGAAATAAAATACAGCTGTGCATGTTTCTGTTTTTTCCCCTTTTGACTCTAGAATATTTCAACCATCTATATAGCCCATGGCCATAATTTTATTTTTGTTTGGGTAATCCCATAACAGTATTTCTGGGTTTCAGACAACAACCTAAAATGTAATACAGAGGGCAGCTAAAACAGAACTTGTAAAAGAGCAGATTTATGATGTTTTAGAGCCCAGTCCCTAAAAAAACCACTGATAGTGTGAGTTATTACTTCTTGCATCTTCCAATATTCCTCAGTCAGTGTGCGATGAATTTCAATTGAATTTTAGCAACTTAAAAGAAAGTGCAAAAACTTTACATCGTAGCAAATGTTTTAGCCTTTTGCCACTACTGCTCCTGTGATACATTGCTGTAGGTAAAAGCTATGAAGCTCTGTAGCCTGTTGGGATCTAATTACTGGATAAAGCCCCTCCAGGAGCAGCTCAACGTCGCTCCATCGCTTTATTTTATTCAACTATTTTTATCAATTTATTGTAATGATAGAAAAAACTAAGTGTTGTAACCAATTTTAAACTATGGGTGAAGAACTATTATGTGTTATTTGTTTAGTTGAACCTTCTCTCAGTCTGATCTTGGACCATGCAACTACCTTTGATTTGGGAGAAACAATGGTTTACTTTCTCAATCATGGAATGAGACATTTTTAACAGAGCTGCAGCCCATTTTTAAGACCTACTACAGTTTTGGACAGATGGGAATATTTTTAAACTATTTTTTTCGGAGGGGAAAAAAAATCTCCCTGATATTTCAACTGCTACAATTGGTATGAAAGGCACACTGCCAGAGCCCTGGTTGCTTGCTCGTGGGCACGGAGGCAGGTGGGGAGTTAATTTAGGGCGACACAGCTGTTAAATGCCAGTTCCTGAGGGGAACACGAGGAGGAATGGAACTCTGCAGTGACTGGCCACATGTGACGATAGGACTACAAAACGTTCTGTCTGCTCAATCTAAGGAAGCACTGTTTATGAACTTGAATGAACTTTGTGCCCATCTTGTCAAATCAGGTCAAAATAAAATCAAATCCATAGGTAAAAGTTACATTCTAGTGCACAAATTTCAATATTTATTTTTAATATTCATAAAACATTTGTATCTCAAAAGTATAACAGGTAAAACCTTGAAATAACTTATCTGGTTTGAATTAACTGCTATGTTCACATTGCAGTATCAAATTCGCCCCTTGTTGGATGCAGATAAAGACACGTGTTTACCGCACAGTTGCAGCTGAGGAGTTGTTGTTGTGTTTCCTGGTGTGGTTGGTCTCTTGGTGCCATGGCAGTCCAGCTTGACGTAGCTTTAATGTATTTGCCTTACAAAGCCTAACAATGACCACAATTCATTTATCATCCATTTTTGCCAGTGCAGGGTTAGTTTTGGTCCTTCTTCCATCTTTTATGAGGTTAGTAAACTATATAATAGCCACTTTGGTACTTGCCTGAATTTGAGCATATTGTTGTTTACATGCACTATAATAATTTTGCTTCAAGGTTGTACATTCAAAATATATTATTTTTACATTCACTCCATAGTCCTGCACTATTTAGCAGACTAAACAATGCACTCACTCACAGAGCGATCCGTGACACTATGCTCACTTCTTTCTCCTCACTACGTGTCACGTGACTCTGGTGTCTGTGTGAAAAAAAATGCAGCAAAACTGATAAAATATGTATGAACACATAGGTTTTATTTAACATGGATCTCACAATAAACAGGCAACAGACCGGATTATCAAACGTTTTGCCTGTGAGGGTGCTCTTTTTACAGCTAAGGTAAGCGGCTAACGTTAGCAACTTTGCTGTGTAGTAGTTTATTTAAGTGGTTTATTCATAATCACGGGTCAACAGTGCATTTTAACAGCTCTTCTGTCTGATTTCATTCAGTCGTGTTGTGTCCAGTTTAAGACCTGTCGCTATCCACTGTTGTTTTTCAAACTCTTGCAATGCATTGTGGTTTATTTTGACCGGTCTAGTGACCAGTGCTGGACACTAGTTTTTGGGCAATTTTAAGTGCACTACTTTTTCACCTGCTGGGCATTGAGACTGCACTACAATGGCATGATCTATGTAGGGTGTGGACATTCTGACGTAGCGCTCTCATTCAAAGCAGAATGTTTGTTTGTTCTTTGTTTAGGGAAGTAAAACTGAATTGAGACATGGAATTGGAGACTTGCTAGATTTGGATTGGCTAGAAGATGGTCTGTAAAGGAGACCAATCAGAAGATTTTGCTAACATTTCATTGGTTTAGTGCTGACACTCGCCGTAAACTCTCGTTCCAAAACACAGTGCTCTCCGGTGGTGTGGGGGTTTATGTGAAGATCAATAAAGGTAATACTATTCTGTTTAACACATAGGCAAAGTCACCCGCCCCCAGAAAGGTTACACAGTGAACCTTATACAATAGTGTGTATTCTTCTACATTGTCATCCCCGGTCTATGCACTTCTCTACAAAGATCTCTTCTCCTATCACACCTTTACTGTAGGTCTCCTGGGATACCTCCTTCTGTTGTTTGATGGACAGCTCAGCGGGGGGACCACCTGGCTAACGTTAGCGCATTGACCAAAGGTAACACCTCCTTTTTCCTTCCCCCTTTCTCTCATCCAACTCCCAACTCTGTGTGACACTTTGTACCCGTTACCTGCCATGAGCCTTCACCTGGTGCTACTTTGGTTGCTGCCGCGTGCTGTGGCTTATCTGTCTTCCCTTTTAAGAACTGGATCAAGCCGGACTAAAGAAAACGGGGTAGAAAAAGTGCTAAATGATTTTCTGTCCAGGGTGTTTATCTGACTTGAAGCTGCCTGGATCTCTTAACTCTAAACATCACCAGTCGCCCCTTGCTCTTGTTGCTACTACTCTCCTGTAAACTGGAGATATAAAATTGCCTATTGTATCTCATATGATGGTCAGGGAGAAGTTTATGTTTTGTGTAGCTTTTGTTAACAAAATGTTGCTGGCTTGATTTGAGATAAAAAATTTAACCATAATTTAGAAGAAAAAAAAGTGTGTTTTAAAGGATATTTGATTCTATTACTATTTTGGGGACACAATTCATGTTAAATTGTAATGCAAGTGTGATGACATCATCCAAGCAACATATTACCAAACAACAGTTTGGTATGGGGGTGGGTTACCCAGGACATACTAAAGGTGAGTTCACACTGCGGCGTCAAATTTATATTCATAGTCTATGTGGACGTAGGTCCAGGGCCTCCAGCGTTTTAGCGGGGAATCCAGAGCATCCGCTGCGGCTCAAATCCTGCATTTTGAGCATTTGACGCGGCAGATAGCACATTACAGAGCTGTTAGAAAAAGAGCAGTCCCAAGTGAAACCAAAAACTCTCTTTATCAGCAGGTCCCGCCCAGTGGGCAGGGCTTACACAGAGTAGGATATAAAGCCTGAGTTCCCAGACTTGATTCGCAGATCTAGAATGACTCTTGGATGAGAGTCGAGACGTTTTGTCCAGATGAATTCAGATGATACAACTGATTTGATTCTACAATGGAACACTCCTGGACACATGAGGGATAACACCAATTTACATAGGCATTTTATACATCCACGTAATCAGGAGAAGCTCAGCTACAAATATAACCATATATAAGCTACTCAATGTACACAGTACATCTACTGAAAGAACAAATGTTTTATGTAAATTGTTGCAGTTTTTTTTTTATCAAAGGTGGCTTCCCGAGGCATAATTGTCTTGTTTTACGTTTGTCCAGTCATATTATTTGAAACCAGCTGGGATGGCCACGTCTTGTTTCCAGTGTCTTTAGCCACCAGGTCATTAGCATATTTACACCTAAAACTTGATTGACATTTATACCAACCATCAAGGCCTCTCAGAAACATTCTCTATAAGTGTAAACAGAAGAGTTCGTAGGACTCTGCACACAATTTATTTATTAACCTTTATTTAAGAACCCATTTAGATCGAGACCTCTTTTTAAAGGGTGATCTGGGGCAAACATTGATGTAAATGTACACATTAATATAATTTTTACTTTATTATGTGCATAAATAGACCATATAGTATTTGGACAACTTACAATAGAGCTAAAGCCCTTGGGCTCAAAAGGTAAAGAGCCCTTGCGTTGTTTATCTTTCATCATCATTTTTTATTATATATTCTGGAAATATCATTATTTAAATTTGCTTTTTTGATTGAGCTTTGCTGAGCACCTTTCATGATTTCATATTGAACAAAGATGTAGAGAGGTCTGATTTAACAAGCATAATACTCCGCAAACCCTTCCAGATGACCTTCTCTGATATTCAAAGGTCAAAAGAAAATGTAATAGGTTTTGAGTGCTGCCTATGTGCAGGGCGAAAGGGAAAAGCGGGCCAACACAGTATATGACAGGGTTCAACAAGTGCTAGGAATAAACCACAACAGTGGAATATTAGTAGTGGAAATCTTCAGTGAAGTTTTAAATGCATTAGTTCTTAGGACAGGGGTCGGCACACCTTTTGGCTTTGGGTGCCTTTCACCTCTTTCATTCAATCGCGATATTGACATTTTTTGTTTCAAAGATTTTTTGGCCCGTAGGCTTTATTAGACAGGGCAGATGGGTGAGAAATGGGGGATGAGAGAGAAGGGAGGACATGTAGTAAATTGTCGGAGTCGGGATTCAAACTCACGACATTGCAGCTGGCTGCTCTTGGAGCCTGGCTCTGTGCCTGTGCTGTGCCTTCATCACTCGACAACTGGGCAGCACTGATACTGCAGTTTTTATATTGTAGTTTTAAAGAAGCTCATTCATTCATAAGAAAATCTGAGGTGAATTGAAGTAAATTCCTGCTTTCTGATGCTTTTTAGTGCTACTTTTAACATTGAAGTTAAAGTTAAACTTAGTATGCTATTTGCTAGACTATTTCCTCCTCACTCACACTTTATTCCTAACAGATTTACAATATGCTACTATATTTAAATGACTCTTTAAATTACGGTACTTAAAGAAGACACTTTCAATGTACTTCGATTTAATGCTGCACTGCTCTCTGGCCTTTTCACAATAAGACTCATTCATCAGCCAGAATATGGAGAGATATTGGTCCGAGCAGCTCTAAGCTGCGGTCGTGAGCACACAGAATGCATATATGAGCGCAGCAGGACCTAATACTTTTTTCTGAACATTTTCCTGCGCTTGCTATTCAAAATCCCTCCGAGTGCCCAGGTGTGCCAACCCCTGTTTTAGGCCTTACCTCCCCAGTGAATCAAGTCCATGCAAAACATCCAAGGAATCAATCTGATAGAAGCATGCAATGGATGAAAAAACAAAACCATGCAGCAAACTGTAATAAAACACATTTACATGCAGACATAGAACATAAGACCACACACATTACCTAATATTCTGTTCTGACACATTTCTATCTGAACCAGTATGAAAGGTGCAGTTAGCATTAGCATCATTAGTGACAGACGGGTGCTGGCAGGGTTTGTTCTGGTCTTAAGTCCTGATATTTGAGTTGCTCCAGTTCCTTGTCCTGTTTTAGTTTGGGTCTTAGTCCGTGGTAGTAATGTTTTGGCTGATTATTACCTAATGCCGTTCTTGCCGGTGTAGCGTCGCTCTTGATCCAGAAGGAGACCCAAGACAGCACCACAGTCAGGATACACGGGATGTATGTTTGAATGGTGAAGTAGCCCATTCTCCTGCTCAGGTCAAAGAACACTGTCATCAGCACGTAGTCACCTAAAAGAGAGAAAAAAAAAAAATATATATTACTGGAAATTCTGTTAATAAAATGTAAATTACGCCAAATTCAGCCTTAAGTGTGGAGCTACAATTACGCAACTAACTGTATCATGGAAAACCTGACATTTTTGCCTGTAATAATATAGAATATGTTTTGCCGCGGTACAGATATATTGTAATAGCATATTTTCTCTGCATCCAAGTATAGAGCGTTTTATTTTCGTCAAAGCAGGAAGTGCGCAGTTAGCATGCTAATGTTTGTCGCGCTGAGCTGAGATTGTTGTTAAAACCGCTTTTAAACCCATTGTGGTGAATATTTTGGATGCTGGGAATACATTAGGTAACTGAGCGATGCATGCGGCGTGTCGCAAAAAGTTTAAAATGAACTGTTTACACGTAAATATCAGGTACAGCACCTTTAAATGACGAAAGATGGGCTTAGGGATGGGGCTCGTCTGAAAACAGCTATTTATGTCACTGTAAATTTGGCACAAAAATCTAAAAACACACTCACAGACATTGAGACCTATGTAAAAGATAATGGTAAAGTTTCTCCGCTCATTCTTTGGGATGCAGCCAAGGCAGTTCTGAGGTGCAAGGTAATTACTTTCACGTCAGCTAAAAAGCAAGAAAAACTGAACAATTTAGAAGCTGACAGTAACCCTCAAATGCTGCAGGAAATTCAAATGATATGCGTTGAGATGAATGACCTGGCCTAACAAGAAATTATAAAAAAAATTGCTCTTCACCAAACAAAGATAATAATTCTAAATGACTAACTTGAAGCTTAAAAAACAACAGGCAGAGAGGACAAGTTTTAACATACAAAACTGCCAGAATAACGAATAATAAAAATACCACAAAACATACTGTATATATTTAGAGTGTGTTCCTTTACTGACCCCATGTGGTTTGGAGTGGCATTTTCTACTCTTGCAACCGCCAATGTTCTGTTTGATTCATTTTCATTTCTAACTTTTGATGAAAATATTAAACTTTGGCATCTTTCTTTCAGTCTTAATCACATCTGATTTTGGCTCAGCTCTTCTCACACCTTGCTTTCCCCCCCTGTTTTTGATAGTCCTGAAATCATTAGCTGATCATTAACATTCGTGCCAGTTGTATTGGCAGTCTCATACATACTTCGTAACACAAACACCAGATTGCCCTTGACAAGAAATATTAAAAAAACAACCCTGAAAAATGACTCAAGGCCTGTCATCTGTCGAATTCAGCACTGCCTTTGTGGTGGAAAGCATTGATCTGAGTTGAAGGCATTTTTAACTGATTTCCCAAAGAATTTGACAGAATGAAAATAAAAGCAATGTCTCTATTTGATGACAGAGTTATCAGTAGTAGTGGAACCGAAGTAGCAGTATAGTTGCAATAGCAGTAGTGAATGTAGTGATAGTAGTGGAAGACTGTAATTGTGGTGAGGTCAGATTGCCACATTAAAATGTACGGCTAGAGAGAGCTTAGTACTAAACATGCAGGGTAATTATTCTGCTGAATACATTACTGGGACATTAACAAGGACATAGCAAAAGAGTTCATGTTTAAGATTATCAAGCAAAATCTTCAGTTGATTGTGAGTTGTTTTTTCCCCCAAATGAGAGCCCCTCTAGATTGGAGACTCAAAAACAGAAGAACTATGAGTGAAGTACTGTAGTACTCTATTTGCTTTAAAGCCATGTAGTTTGAAAGTGTAAAAGGAGGAAGAAGGTATTTAAATCTCTCTAACTCATTCCTGGCTCTCTTAAACCCTTTGGCACATGGCTTGTACTCCCAGGCATGGGGTTTGAGGCAGATGCTTCTACATTATACTCTAAAACTAAATTTACTTATTTACAAGAAAAGTTGGCCACTATAGTTTTGATGTGAGGGTGAAATCTAACTTTTGAGTTGAAGTAATTTTATTATTATTGTTTTTGTGTGTGTAAAGCCTTTGTAGTTGTATTGATTGTGGTAGTAATAGTAATGGTTTGAAATACTACTAAATATTTCATCAAGTACTTTTACCTCTAGGTTTGATTATTTTTTTCAAAGTACTTTTCTTGAGTTGAGTATTTGTTGGTTTCCCATTATTCCCTTTGAATAAGCCATAAAGTTTAAACACAACAACACATGTGAGTTATTAAAGCTGGGGTAACTGATTGTGTAACTTTTACCCGTGTCTTTATTTCCAGCTCTCACAAATCCATAGACACACATTTTTCAGGCATGTGCGCTTTAGAACAGCATTTGATAAATGTTTTATAAGTAGATGCAAACAGCGTGCAGTGGTCCGGTTTTGACAGAAAGTGCTGCTTTTACAATAAATTCAGAAAAGTGTAATTTATTGTTGTTTGTTTAAGTCTTGTATGAACTTGTGTATCAGGTGATGTTGGACAACTTTGAAAATGCCCTAAAGAAGAGTTTAGCAATTGATTCAGGAATCAATTGTAAGTGTTTTGCTTTTATGAAAATGCCCCAGGAGAGAAAATACACACAAACAAACCTTGAGACACTGGATACAACAGACTTTTCATATTGATTTGAATAAAGATGAATAAAGAAGATCCTGTGGAGAGAAGGTCTTTTGTATCAATAGGCTACAACTTACTCATTCTTGTTTGGTTTTAATTATGTACTAATTACTAATTAATTAACTTTTGTCTAATTCTCTTCCGATTTGGAACACACATTTGAAAATATGTTTAAATCCTTATTTATTTTGATTACATCTGACTTCTTCATGTTGTACAACTTTGTCTGTTTTTCTGTGACAATCAATTTTAAATATATATATAATATAATATTTTATAAATATATTTATAAAGTCAATTTTACAACAGTTAGTGTTAAAAAACAAAAGAATAAAAAGTCATAGTTAAGTGTAAAATCTCGTTTTTATATCTATTTTCAACTTTTTGCCCAGTCCAAACGATGACAAGGTCATTTAAAAGCAGTGGAAGTTAAAAAGCGCTAAGAGATTAATAACAGCCTTAAGTATCAGAGAGTGTGTGAGAGAGAGAAAGTTGAATGTCATATAGTTCACTTATCCAATAATCTATATTTTTCATCAACTTGGGTGAAGATAAAAAAGGGTCTTTGACAACCTTGACAGCAATTTTGGCTTTCCAGAGGCATTATACTCAAATGTATCACTTGGTTATTGAAAACAGTTTAATAAGCAGCTTATTAATGCTCTTAGAAACATTTGTACATGGTTTATTAACATAGTAGAAAAAGCTTCAGTTGTAGTCATCTGGACTCAGTTTGAAAAAATAGACGTTTCGACTCTCATCCAAGAGTCATTGTCAATAAAAGAATTTAGATCGAGAACTCCGATATTAATACTGTTCTGTGGTAAGACCCACCCATTGGGAGGAGCCTTCCTGCAGTAGAAAGAGTTGTTTGTTTCAACAGAAACTTCCCCCTTGTATCTACCGAGCTAGCCTATTCAGAATCTTAATGGGCTATTAGAATCCTCTTTGTCTTTGTGAGACCCTGGCTCAACCACCCTGAGTACCTGATTAGCATCTAAATGTCCTTGTCCTGGTCCTCTACCTTTCCAGGGGTTCAGTAACCCATTATAAATAACAGGAAGATTAAACCTTAGCCCTCCATTTCTGTTTAAAGAAGGTCTTTCTTTTTTAACAAAAATAGCTTCCTTGACTCCTCTTTCAAACCATCTTTTCTCCCTGCTTAAAACCTTCACATCACCGTCTTCAAACGAGTGATTAGAGGCTTCAAGGTGGAGATGCACGGCACTCTGAGGTCCTGAACTTGTATTTCTTCTGTTCTGATAGAGCCTCTTGTGTAGAGGCTGTTTCGTCTCACCTATGTACCGTTCTTTACAGCTTTCTTCACTGCATTGGATCGAATAAACTACATTGCTCTGTTTTTGAGTCAGCAACTTGTCCTTTGGGTGAACCAGTTTTTGTCTTAAAGTGTTTCCTGGTTTAAAATAAACAGGGACTTCGTGTTGTCTAAAAATTCTCTGCAGTTTTTCCGACAGGCCAGACACATAAGGGATAGAAACACCCTTCCTTCTCTGTTCAGTTTCCCTTTTGTCCTGCTTCTTGGTTCTCTTCACTCTGTTGAGAGCCCAAGCGGGGTAACCACAGGCTGAGAGGGCATTTCGGACATGTTTTTCCTCTTTCTTCTTGCCCTCTGAGCTGGTGGGCACACCTTGAGCTCTGTGTTGTAAGGTTCTGATCACACCCAGCTTGTGCTGTAGTGGGTGGTTGGAACCAAAGAGCAGATACTGGTCCGTGTGTGTAGGTTTCCTATATACTTCTATTTGGAGTTTCCCGTCCTCTCCTCTGATCGTGGAACAATCAAGGCCAAGCGATTCTCCTTAGCGTCTTCTCTTGTAAACCTGATATGTGGGTCCACAGCATTGATGTGATCAGAGAAGGTTTCCAGCTCTTGTTTCTTAATTGTTACAAAAGTATCATCGACATAGCGGAGCCATAGTTTTGGGGCTATGCCTGAGAATGAGGACAGTGCCTTCTTCTCAAAGTGCTCCATGTACAGGTTGGCCACTATGGGAGAGACGGGCGAGCCCATGGCACAGCCATGAATCTGTCTGTAAAATTGTCCCCGGAATTGAAAGTAAGTGGTGTTCAGACAGATGTCCAACAGTTTACATATGTGTTCAGGTGTCAGTTTGGTCCTTTCCTGTAGGGTGCTGTCTTCCTGCAGTCTGATCCTCACTGCTGCTACTGCATCAGAGGTCGGGATGCAGGTGAACAGGGACACAACATCATATGAAACCATGAGGTCATCTGGGTCCAGTTGGAGATGTTTCACTTTATCCACAAAGTTGTGCGTGTTTTCCACATGATGTACCGAATTCCTCACAAGCGGAGCCAATATAGTTGTTAAATGCTTGGCCACATTGTAAGTGATGGAATCTGTGCTGCACACTATGGGTCTGAGTGGAACCTCCTTTTTGTGTATTTTTGGGAGGCCATAAATGCAGGGCATGGCTTCACCAGGATACAGTCTGTAATACAGAGGCCGGTCTATCGCTTCCTCTTTTTCCAGCCTTTGTAAACAGTCTATCACTTTCTTCTTGTAGCCACTGGTCGGATCTCTTTTCAAGCGCTCGTATGTGGTCGTGTCCTCGAGGAGGGTGTGGGCTTTGGCTTCGTAATCAGCTGCGTTGAGAGTCACAGTGCAACGTCCCTTGTCTGCTGGGAGGATGTTGATGCTATGATCTTTTTCCAGTGCTGAAAGTGCTTTTCTCTCTTCAGATGTGATATTTGAAGGCGGTGGTTTGGCACTCTTCAGGGTCGCTGTGACACGTAACCTCAGGTCTGCAGCCTCCGATTCAGTCATTTTGTTGTTTCCTGTTATTTATAATGGGTTACTGAACCCCTGGAAAGGTAGAGGACCAGGGCATTTAGATGCTAATCAGGTACTCAGGGTGGTTGAGCCAGGGTCTCACAAAGACAAAGAGGATTCTAATAGCCCATTAAGATTCTGAATAGGCTAGCTCGGTAGATACAAGGGGGGAGTTTCTGTTGAAACAAACAACTCTTTCTACTTCAGGAAGGCTCCTCCCAATGGGCGGGTCTTACCACAGAACAGTATTAATATCGGAGTTCTCGATCTAAATTCTTTTATTGACAATGACTCTTGGATGAGAGTCGAAACGTCTATTTTTTCAAACTGAGTCCAGATGACTACAACTGAAGCTTTTTCTACTATGGAACACGCCTGGACGAATGAGGGATTACACCGACATGGTTTATTAACACACAAGTTTTTTTTTGTCAAATTGCTTACAAACTAGTGCCTATTAATACCTTATGAATAGAAACCTTAATTTGAAGCATTACCAAAACACAAAATATATTATATTTTAGACATTAATGGCACTAGTTATCTAACCCTGCATGGTAGCAGACCCTCACCAGTATATATGTATGTATGTATGTATACATACATACATATATATGTATATATGTATATATGTATATATATCTATATGTATATATAATTCTCCTTCGCTTTCTGCCAGTGACATAAAATTGATACTGACATAAGGAGAAAATAGTCCATAACATTTATGGACGAGGACAAGATCCCAGTGGGACAGTCCATATGCTCAAATCATCTGCTCCTCTGTCGGCTCCTGCTACTGCTACTACTAACAGTACTACTCGAACTACTACTAGAACCACTACTAATACTAAATGTAAAATTGAATTTCCCCATGTGGGACAATAAAGGATTATCTTAACCTCAGTCTCCTGTCGTTTCATGTACATTCATCCATCCATCCATTTTCTACCGCTTGTTCCCTTTTGGGGTCGCGGGTGACTGGAGCCTATTCCAGTGACTTTGGGCCTTAGGCGGGGTACACCCTGGACAGTGGCCAACACAGAGACATAGACATTACAGACAGTTCACTCTCACATTCATTCACTTGGGCCAATTTAGAGTCACCAATGTTACCTAACACATGCATGTCTTTGGACGGTGGGAGGAAGCCGGAGAACCCGGAGAGAACCCACGGTAACACGAGGAGAACATGCAGACTCCACCCAGAGAGATCATGTGATGTTGTTCTGGTCCTGGAATCGAACCCATGATCTCCTTCTTGGGAAGGAGCACCCCTTCATGTACATTATCAACATTAATACTGTCTTACAATGATGACATCATGACCCCGCCACAGCTGTCACATGAAGATGACACTGCACCTTTATCAATAGTCTACATTAATAAAACAGAAGTAATTGTTTTAGTTGGATGAAATAGTTTGTCTGGTAAAATTGCTTCCAAATTGCATTGGTGCAATAGTTTTAGCCTCAGCTGTTAAGTTTCTTTTTCCACCCTAAATGACGTTGTTAAAAGCACATCTGATTCCAGTCACAGCTCAGTGGATGTTACCTGATGTCCACATGTTGGATCATAGGAACATAACATCATTCAATGGCTAATTGCCTTATTTATACATTTTTTTCCCAATAAGAGGCGAAACCAACGTCACGTGATCTCTCTGCATGTCCTTCCCAAGTTACCGTGGGTTCTCTGGCCAATAACATCAAAAATGTGGATTATAGTATACAATGAAGTATTGATTTGTTCTACTTCTCTTGTATTTGATTTACAATAAAACATATACAATCATGCCATACATTGCCTCTAATTAGTGGTGCACTGATATGGACATTTTACTGATACAGATGTTATTAGAAACGCTTGGCACCCATATTAGGCCGATATTTTCTGTACTTTGTATGGTCCTTTTGAACACATATATATATATATATATATATATATATATATATATATATATATATATATATATATATATATTTTTTTTTTTTTTCAACAAATAAATATTGCTGTATTTTAAAATAAGGATAAAATCGATTTTAAAATATTGAGTGAGTAAACATTGTAAACTTACATTTGGGGGGAAAAGGAAAGCGTTTAGAAAAAGAAAACGTTATTTCTCTCTGTGTTTCGCTTCTGTGATAGACTATAAGATAAGATAAGATAAGATATTCCTTTATTGTCCCACATGGGGAAATTTCATTGGTGCAACGCAGGTAGATACAGAGATAGATACAGAAGAACAGATCAGAACAGATCTTATAGGAAGTCTGAAAAACACTTTCAGTAGAAGATCTCCTATAAATAAATAAAAACTCCCATAGACAAATAAATAAATAAATAAATACCATTGCATGTGATCACGACAGTAATTGCACATGAATATGTGTCACGACAGCACATAGATTGCACATGAATTTCACAGTAATTGCACATGAATTGCACATGAATTCCAACAGCAATTGCACATATGACAGAAGTGCACATCAGTATTAGGTTAGGTCAGTATTGCGAGTGTTCAGTACTAACATTTTTTGTTATATAGTCTGACAGCAGCAGGAAGGAAAGACCTACGGAACCTTTCCTTCACACATCGAGGGTGGATCAGTCTCTCACTGAAGCTGCTCTCCAGAGCGGACAGAGTGTCCTGCAGGGGGTGACACTCATGGTCCAGCATAGATGTGAATCTAGCTATAATATATGAATACAATTAGTCATTTACACTTGAATTTCCTATTTTATTTTGATTATTTCACAGACTAAAGTGTCTCTCTCCAGTTCGTGTGTCATCGTGTTGCTGTCCATCAGACCCTGAGGAGCTGCTCAGTCTGATCACACCATAGGCGTAAATCTTTGGGGGACGGGAAACCCCCCGCGGCTGATGTTGTGTCCCCCTTTCTAACATTCCCCCTGATTCTCCCTCTGACTCGACCATACAATTAAGTCAGTTTCAAATATGCATCTAAAAAATGTATTAAATCTCTTCAATGTAATTTATTTTTGAAAATGATTTGATATTACAAACCCCCCTCGCTTTGTTCAACTGAACTGTCCACTATAGACTTAAGTCTCAGCTTCTGAAACTGCTTTAACACCTGACGAGATGAAATGGGTGTTTTAGCTGTTTATAACCAGAAAAATAAGAGCGCGAGTGTGAGGCTGAGTAAAGAGAGACGAGGCAACGAACACGTTGGCAGTCAGTTTTCCCTAAGCTGACGGTGCTCTCTAGATTTGCGTGGGTCGAGTTTGATTCCAAACTCACTGCTCCCGCAATTTTGGCGTTCACTGATCCGGCCCAGCCGGTCCTACTCCATGGCATCAACTTTTTCAACGTGCCTTGATCCGCCCCACGTCAATTAAAAAGGTTGCCTTTTGAAATACAGTGTGATTTTGACTACGGTTTTGATTCAGTCTAACATACTTAAAAGCTCTAAACTATTGACAACATGTAGGATCTGCACCTGAGCAATGATACATTTACCAAAGTCATCAGCACGACGTTAAGCATCAAAATGCTGCATGTTTTATTACAGTCCGACTCATATTCACGGAGAAATGAGTCTAATGAGGAACTGAATTTGGAAACACACGTCACTGGTGCTCACTGCCTCTGCTGTCTCTCTAACGTTTACAGCGAGTGCTTGTTCTGTCTGTGGACCAGAGGCTGAAGGTGACACAAGGAGCAGGTTTTACAAACACAACGCAGCAAAACACGTCCAAATAGTGATGCTAGGCCCAGTTTGTGTGCGCTCATTTCAGGCGTCAGTGTCAGGTCGCTCCATGTTCTCTGGTCCCGGCCTGTTTCAAAACTAAAGGGCAGTGAGCGGAGGAGTTTGTGTCAGCACGGAAATGTGGTGGTTGAAAACTCTGAACCAAAATCGTACTGTGGATGTGTTGGGGAATAAACCAACTAACACACAGACCTGTTGCAACTGCCTACACACAAATTATAGGCTTATTGGTGGCTAAGCATTTATAAGTATTTTGGACCATTTAAAAAGCATTTTATAAAAAAAATGTATAATAGTAATATAGCGGTGTAATCCCTCATTCGTCCAGGCGTGTTCCATAGTAGAAAAAGCTTCAGTTGTAGTCATCTGGACTCAGTTTGAAAAAATAGACGTTTCGACTCTCATCCAAGAGTCATTGTCAATAACAGAATTTAGGTCGAGAACTCCGATATTAATACTGTTCTGTGGTAAGACCCACCCATTGGGAGGAGCCTTCCTGAAGTAGAAAGAGTTGTTTGTTTCAACAGAAACTCCCCCCTTGTATCTACCGAGCTAGCCTATTCAGAATCTTAATGGGCTATTAGAATCCTCTTTGTCTTTGTGAGACCCTGGCTCAACCACCCTGAGTACCTGATTAGCATCTAAATGCCCTGGTCCTCTACCTTTCCAGGGGTTCAGTAACCCATTATAAATAACATCAGTTGACATCAATGACTCTTGGATGAGAGTCGAAACGTCTATTTTTTCAAACTGAGTCCAGATGACTACAACTGAAGCTTTTTCTACAATAGTAATATGGCCTATTTACAATAGCATATTATCATTATTGATATATATTGATAATAAAAATAATACTAAGCATACTACTATTAATAATGACAGTATTTCATACATCATGTGTATATTGTACTACTCTAATAGGTTTTTGTTTTCTTTAGGTTTTTGTACTTTTTGTTGCACATATATCCAGTGCATTTGACTGGGACTGGCGACTGTGAAAATACCAATACCAACAAGTGTAACCTTTAAAACCTTTTATTATATATATATTTTTAAATCATCTCATAAGGTAGGTGGGTCTTGGAAAAGCACAATGGAAAGAGACTGCAACGTCACCACCAAATTAATTAAAATGGCAATAGTATAATTAATTACATTTCTAACACTATCTTTCATTTTTGATGAATGATAAACTACGGCACTGACAAAATTCAAGTATTAATATCAAAAATATGTATCACCTTTTGACACAGGAAGAACACAGAAAATCCCCATGCACTCTAAATTTAAACTTGGAAATGTTTGCTCTAACAACTAACCATGTCTGAAAATCTTACCTAACATCTCTTATTACTCAGCGCTCCTCTTCTCCTCCTTTACAAAGCTCTATTTTTAACATTTCTTGGTGAACCCACAAAACCCCAAGGAGCCCCGCCACACAAAACACATCTTCATTTCTGCTGCATAACGGCCAAAAAAATGGACTATCAGGGGAGATTTCAGGAATTTGCGCTGGGATCCTGAGACCAAAAGCTTGTGAAACGTTTTGGGATTTGTCTTTGAAGCGGATCGGGCAAGTAGATAACAGTTTTCAGCGGGAATCCCCCCGGTGGCACTGAGGTCCACTCTACCTTATTATAACGGCCCCTTATGTTGAGCAGGAGCAGGAGTTTGTCAGAGAAATTAATGATGGACTTAAAATAACTCTCCAATCAACAAAGGAGGGAAGAAAGAGAGAGTTTAGTTGCAAGAGTGTTGTGAGCAGTGCAAGAGAGACTTTCTGTGTGTTGCTTTGGTGGTGGGAAAGTGTTTGTAATGTCAAAGGTGTGTCGGGGATTGAGACCTGCGAAGATTTTGTTTGAGGGAAGATTTGAAAGAAGGCAATGGCTTCATGTGAACTCTTATTGGTCTGTATATGAGTTTAACATGAACAGAACCAGGGACGAACCAAGACCAGAGTATAACGAGGACTTAAACCAAAATGTAACCTCCGTTCAAGCTGGACTAAATAAGGATTCAACTATGACTAAACCAGGGCTAAAGCAGACCTACAGTAAATGGAGATTAAACCAGGGCTGAGCCAGGACAAAACGGGGAGGAACCAGAACTCAACCAAGACCAAGAAATCAGGACTGAAAAAGGGCTTTGGAGCTAAAGAAGGGGGAATATCTCATTTTCATGTAATCAATATAGATCTAACCCAACTTCAACAATTACACACACAATTCAGATTCAGAAACTTGCAAAATTATCGAGCCCCTAAAATCTTCTAAAAAAATTACACAAATTAACATAAGGGCAAGTAATTATAGAATTTCTGTTCTGTCCCCTTGTGGGGATTTGTTAGACTCTAGTTTGCGTGAGATTTATGAATTGCTTTATCAGATTTATGAACTGTATCATGAGATGAGATCAGTATATGAGAAATGTGGAAAATTACTATTATTACTACTAAAACCAAAGTTAAACTCCATTAAATGTAAATTCAGTAAATGCCATTACCCTTTTTGGCTCATTTTAAGATTATGCCAGAATAATAATAATAATAATAATAATAACAATAGAACATTGAGTAAAGCTTTAATTGCATTCTATAGTGCCACTTAATAATAAATTACAACTGGAAACATAGGACTCTCTGGCTAATTACCTCATTATTATCTATTGCCACTCCCTGCTAGCCCTTCTGCTAATCACGATTTCTATGGGGAATATTTATGAGGCTAGGTGCAGCGCTAACAAATCAGATTGCATTATGGGAAAAGACAAAGCGGGAAAGATAGAGCCTGTGGTATAAACAAGGTTAAGAGAGGTTAACAGTCTACGCAGTGTCTCGCTATCACGTAATTAATCTGCTGGAACCACGTCAAAGCATTGCACATTCACAAATTGCCCCGGACCTGTTGAACGCACAATATTTTCCTGTGAATTTACAACAAGATGCTTAAATTGAATCAGGAAAAGAGAAAACACAAGGCCTCATAAGTGCGCTGACGGAGGAGGCGAGGAGACGAGAAAGGATTTAATAATTAAGCGTCTTTTGAATGTTTAATCTCGCTGATTAATGTCAATGGAAAAACCTATTTGGCCCATGCACACCTGAGGGGAATTCTTATGAGCTTCTGTCACTACAGTGGAAATAAAGTCATAACCAGTGTACAGTGAGCAACAGGACTGACCAGATTGAAAAGTTAAAGGTGCACTATGTAAGGGTCTGCCGCCTGCTTAGCTTCAATATGTTATTGCTTAAAGGTTATATATTATGCATTATTTGTTATTAGCCTTTAAACATACTCTTGAGAACTTAAGTTTGGCATCTCATGTTTAAACCCCCCCAAACAACTTGTTTATAACAAACAAAATGACATTTGGATATCTGCAGTTTCCCATGAAACGTACTGTGTAATTTCCTCTGCAGCCAGTAGCCAACAGTCAACCATTTAAGATAGAGATTTCACAGGATGCAGCATGGCTCTCATTTCTGGGACTAGGCACGCAACTGTACTAATTGTGAGGATTTATGGACTTAAAAAAGGCAGAGACGATCCTCAAAGCCACGTCAAAGCTACGGCAGTTATTGAGGAAACGTCAGATATAGAGGAAATTGCAGTTACTGTGGAGATTCTGAACTGAAGTGTTTTTTGATGGTGGGGGGTGGATTTTCTAACCAAGATTCATCAAACTAACATGCATGAAGCTAAATAATACTCCAGGTATGTTTTTGTGTTTTTGATGAGGAAACAATGTTAGAACATGGTTAAAAGCTCAAAAAAGCCAATTTTGCATAATATGTGTAATAAGAATGAAAGTTTATTTTAAAAATAAATACATAAATAAAACTAAATAAGTATTATAAATTGCATTCTTTCTGTGAGTAGAGTCACCTCACCACTTTGCCTCCATGTCTCCATGGAGATAGTGTTGAATTCCATATTGTGAAACATTTCAAGTAAAACAATAACTTCTCCTTGGAGACAAGGAGGTGGCAGAGGAAAGTTACATAGTGCACATTTAAAGGACTCATTGATCCACTTGAGACACATTTCATGTTTTAGATCTTAAAATAATGCGTCTTCTATAACTTAACATGACATTCTCTGAGTCAAGCTTTTCCCACATCAGAACTTGAGTTAGAACTCCAGCTAATGTCTGCAGAGGGAAACACATAGAGGAGATTTGCCTCCGACATCTTTTCAAATAAAGATTCACTTCACAGTGCACATTTGAAATATTTCTAGGAGCATTCAAATTTGAGAGAATTTGGAAATATGAATTGCTGAACAAGAATCCCATGTATAGCAGAACATGTTTATTTGCATCTATAATTGTGCCCTCTGGTTGGTAGGCAACAACTTCCTATTAATAACCTTTCAAGTTTACACGTCGCTTCCAAACTCTCATGACAGAAAGGCATCTTGGCCGTTAGTTCCCTCTGTTTTTACCTGCCCTAGGACATCGGATGAAACGTAGCTGTAGCAAACTCCGGCATATTAATGATGAAGCTGCCGCTGAAAACATTCATTAATATGCACTGTCCTAATTCAAATAAATAAATAAAACGTTCAAAGATCATTCCAGTTCATACAAGCAACACAACATATCCCTCATTGACGCGGTGACCTTTGACCCTTGACCCTCACCTGATGTTGTACTGAGCACGTCCGTGGTGTTTCTCAGGCCCATGAAGTCAAACTGGTACAGCCTCCAGTACTTCTGATCCGACGTCTCCACCGATTTCCTCTTCCACTTGTAAATGATCTCGTCTCGCGGGTATCCATCTAAAAAAGAAAAGAAAAAAGAAAACAGTTTTTTAGATACTGATACTGATACACACTGCTACACTGTGTGGTCTATGGTGCTAAATGTGGCTTTATTTACAGCTGAAATAAGTGATAATCTAAAGTATTGGCAGGAATACAGAGGATTCATGGACTAAATGCATACAGTTAAGTCAATCCATAAGAAATGACCCAGAAAATGTCAAACCTCAAGAACATAGCAGTTGGTACTGTTGCAAGATAGGGCCAAATATTACGAACTATCTGCAACTGAGGACCCGAACTATTACCGGTGATAACTTTTTTATTAACCAACAGCTACTAAGTTATTATGTAATGTTCAAATACAATAGAACATTCTTAAATGGGACTTTTAAAATGGACTTTTATGAGCTTTTAACCATGTCATAAAGGTGCTCGCTCATCATTAGATTACTCAGCAGGTTTTGATTGAGCCATGGATTTTTGAATAATCCTGTATTGTATTTGTGGCTTGAGTACTCAGAAAATGTCCCTGCCCATTATGGACGTTCATCATTTTTATAATTATATTCTTTATTAAACCACAAAGCATTATTACACAAGCAAGGTTTAAATGTTTTAGCCATGTAGTCACTTAATTAGGGACAAATAACCAACACATAATAATGTAAAAAATACTTGTGTTTTTCACATTTCTCATTGGTGACTGAAGGAACACGGCGGTTAAATAGTCCCATATCGTCTGAAGTGTATCATATATATTTTTGATACAGTTCTTGAGTTGATATTGATTTTCCCAACTCTTTTTAAAGACCTACCACCATTCACGACAGCATTGTACTGCACTTGAGCCGTGGTAAAAGGTCAATTACAATCTTTAGGACAATTTTGTTTTCTTGCTAAATGACAGATGAATCAGTGCCTTCTATGGTGAGCTCAAAAGTATGTTTCTGTTGCAGAGAATGGATTTGAAACCTATTAAAATGCTTTAATGCCAGACCTGTGGTGCATTCACAGACCTGCGCGTACTTGAAAAACACATTATAGCCCGGCAAGGTTATTGCTAATGACATAAGAAGTGGGTGTAGAAAGAATATCAAATAAAAATGGCTTTAGTTTGACTGCAAAAGAAACATTGGTTGGCAGCTTTTATATGAGCAAGTGGAATCATGTAAATAGTCAGGACAAAAATAACAAGTAGTGATCATAAATTGTGCTTTTTCCATTAAAACAATGCCCTTATTCCGGAAGCCTGTCTGGGCGCCGCCACACACCACGTAATCCTCCTCCTGGTTGTATTAGTTCACATAAGGCTGCCGACCTCCAGAGAAAAGAAGTTCTACACAGACTAAGGGATCTTCTCAAAATGGGTTGAAGCTGAAAAGACTTAATTTTTTTCGTCTCTCTCTAGACCCCCTCCCCCCCAAAAGACTTTGTCTGGCTGTACATAAAATTTTACGCGTGTTAAAACGATAGTAGCTTGATAGACCCTGCTCACCTCGAGTGAACATCCCTGAACATCCTTTAGTAAGTTTATATTTAGAAGTTATGAACTCTCCAAATAAGTTTGTTTACTCAATCCACATGGTCACAGGCCCTAGGGGCCATACGGCACATCCCATTCAACCCAAACTGTGAGATGACCACATTGAGATAGTTTCAAGAGGATGAGAGAGTGAGAAACTAATGCTTCTTGTCAAAACCTGTAATTGTCAATAGCGTGCGTTTAGACCTTAGACATGATGTCAGAATGACAGAAGCAGAAGACGTGAGAATCTCACGTCTTCTGTGATTGGTCGAAACCTCGTGCGGGTTTGTTTTGTTTCCTTCTTCCGGTCAGTGCGTAGCACGTTACTAGAGCCAAATCTCTTGATAATTTTCTGCGCCGCGTCTTGCAGCAAAAAAGCTTTTCCAACTTTTCTGCACCAGCCACGTTGGCGACGGCGACGCCCGTCCCACCCCTTGCGCGGGCCACGGCGCGCCGTGCTCCCCCGTGCGCTCCCAATAGCAACCGCCCGCTCCTCCTGTACGTGGCAGACACCTCGGACGCGCCACATGCGCAGTGGAGGGGTTGTTCAGTGTGGCTTTTCCCGTGGTATAATGGTGGACCAGGTTGAGAAAGTGGCTTTGGTGTATTAACTTTACAAAGTCCAAAAACGGAGGCGGTGTGCTCCGGGGAGAGTTTAGTCAATATCATTATTTGCTCCAAGAGCTGCGTCTTAAAGATTTTTTTTATCGTTGCAGGGTTTGTTTTGGGCCTTCTTCCGGGTCGTGCGTAACAAGCCGCAGGATTTACGTCCAAAAACACTCAAAACGCGCTGCAAAACGCAGGATGCCCAAGACGCGCGTTTACATAGACTTTGAATGTAAACTGGACGCTTTGGACGCTGATGTGTGAACGGGCCATAAAAGCCGTGTTCAAGGCCACCCAACGAATCAGTGCATTGTTGGTCACATGAACATTGAATATTTTGCACAAATCAATCTACTTTATTGCATATTTAGCGGCGAGACCTTTCCGTCGTTCTCCATTTAAACCAACGGAATTCCCGCTGGACCAGATTACAACAGCAGTGCCGATCACGTGGTATAAAGAGGGAAAAGTGGACGGGGCGGAATAAGGTCAATAGCGCTTGAAGCTACAATTTTAGTTTAAATATCCTTTCTATCCTTCAACGTACAATTGTTGAAGATGCATGCTGCCCGGTGGTCCATATGCCAGGCTCCAAGTGCAGCCGGCCGCAGTGTCGTGAGTTCAAGTCCCGACTTTGACAATTTACTGCATGTGTCTTCCCTTTTCTCTCATCCCCCATTTCAACTTTCCTGTCCAACAAAACCTTGCAAAATACTGTAAATTTTACTACATTTAGTCATTGAAAATCTATTGGTATTTTATGACTTACTTTTTGAATATGATGTCAACAACACACAGAAAACGACATCAACTTGAGGAACATTTTGTATCACATGCAGTAGTCAAGGTCACAAGCCAGTCCCAAACCTGGATAAATGGAGAAGGTTGGGAAAGAGCTTTTTTTTTTCTAAAGGAATTGAAGAAGTTGCAGCAGGCAGGTGCAGGTGGCTGAAGTTGCAAAGACACTACAAACGACAGCTGCACTAAAAGAAACACACTAATTGTTGCCTACGTCATTATGTCATGATTATTGAAAAGGACATGATTTGCATGGAAGGGCGTCTGGAATAGAATATTTTCATTTCTAGATACAGGGGAAGCAATAACTTTTTTCCTATGGCACCACATTTTTACAAGAACGAGATTCATTACTGGGCGTTTAATTTAAGGCTAGACATTTTTTCCACTGCAGACGATCAACATGATTTATGATTTTGATATATGTGTTTTGAAAGTGCATTTTTGGAGTTCGGTGTGAAAAGCGGGAAAAAAATAAGACATGAAGCGTTATTCACATTCCACAGCAGGAATGTCTCTCTCTTCCACCTTTGCACGAGTGACAAAAACTGCAGAAGTGGTTAGTTTATAATGGCAAAATAACATCCAGGTGTCTCCAAATCGCTCGTGGCATTCATGGTTCACATCCGACGGGAACTGAAAAACATTTTCTGACTAAATCTCACAATAACCTTTCACCCCGTTTTCAAAGTTGTTCAGAAAAACTCTAGTGTAACTTGTAGTTTTGACCAATTCTTTTAAGATGACTCGCCGCCGTTGTCATGGCAATGTTAAAATGGCAAACTCGCTCCAGCATTAACTCGGATGAAGAGCGAAGTGCTATGGTGAATTTGACCTTTCAGACACAACTGAGCTTTTGTTTAATGTGAACTCAGCACAAAAGTGCAGAAAAGGTGTTTTTTTTTTCATTTTCTAAATAAAATGATAAATGTGCCTGTTAAGTTGAATTTTGCTAAAAATAATTAAAGCCATATTGTGTAACTTTGCAGCAGGCTCAGTTACGAGTAAGGGTTATGGAGAGCTCCTCTTTCTCACTGTCATGCAAAAGTGTATTTTGTCATTGCTTATTTTGCCATAGCAACACATTTGTGTTGATGCTTTAAACCAACGACTATTTACCTATTTAAAAGTCTAACTTTTCTGGTAGAGGGTCCATTATCTTCCTGTTTCCATGGAGATATTATTCAGCCAGTTGGTCATTTACGGCTTTTCGCCACATTCAAAAGATACAATATGTTGTTTGGCAGCTATGGCTAAATTTGCATCACGCAAAAACGAGTAAGGAGTTATCTATTGAATTTGTTCTATTTAATCTTTCCTCTGTTATAACTGTCAGTTATGGAGGAGTCGCAGCAGCGGTGATCGATCAGACGCCGCTCTCTCTCGTCTCATTCAGAGATGCTGCACAGTTCATTTTGGAAAGTGAAAAGGAGCAAGACGAAGAATTAAGAGGCCATGATTGTCAACTGTAAAAACAACTGATCAGAAGTAGCGTTGTCGGACGGGTGTCGAGACGTTCCTGACATTTCATTGGTTGCAGCAGACGTACGCTTTCCAAAACACTCAAGGAAATCTGTCAAACGTGTTTTTTAACGATCTGTATTGTTGTTTTGCGACTCTTTGTGACGCGAATAACAACGGACGACAACGGCGCGAGTTCCACATGTGTTCAGAGTTTACAGATGCTAAAAAGATGTGTGGATACAGCCGTCTATGCTATTTTAATGTCTATTTGGCAGTTCACCTCTGGTTTTTAGTGTGCATACGTGTGTTAAGTTCTGACATCGGCGCTGTTTCTGCTGTGGAACAATGCGCTGCTGTGACTGTGCCACGTTTGGAGAATAGACTAGAACTAAAACTAACAGAAGGTTGACTCTGGCTCAGTTTTTACTTGGAAAAAGCTGCAGTGTGTGTATTTTTTAGAGATTTGTTCATTTTTATTGAATTGTTACTTTAACCGCTAATGACTTGCTTTCGACGCGGTTACTTTTGGGGGAGAAGTATCAGGGAACTATAACAAATGACACATTCGAAGGGATTTTCCCAACAAGCAGCATGGTGAGCCCTACACCAGACATGTTGCACCTTTAAGTTACACACATACTATTCACTGACTATTTACCAACTCATACTAGCTAACTCTGGAACTTTTGTTTTGCAGAAACCAACGAACTGCATCCATCTCCATAGCAACAGACTTTCTCCAACTTCTTCTGTAACTTCACATTTTTCAAATATAAAACACTACAATGCGTCATTTCAGCCCACTACTTTGTACCTTCTCATTACATATTGGAGGAGTGTGGTACATGCAGTTCTATGAGGACCCGTGAATAACCACAGGTACAATGGCAGCCTGTGGATACCAGTATTTTTACTGCTGCTTTTACGTCCGGAGACTGTAAAGTGCAGGGAATTACAACAAAATACTTTTCTGTTCATGCATTCATCAAAAGAACAAGGTCGCAAGCTATAAACGGGAGGAGCTTTTAAGGCTTTTGTCATTCAGAACTGGATTGCCTGATATTTTGGGAGTAAGTAACTTGTTCAATTGGTTTGGATGGAATGGCTTTTGTTGGACCTGATCATTACGCTCCGCTTTAATGCTCTTCAAGTCTAACCATTAGTTTGCTGTTAAGATACTGCACTTACAAAAAAGTGCAGTCAATTAGTTCGAAGGCTTAATGCTGTAAAATGACATCTTTAAATAGACAAAAAACAGAAGGAGCTCATCTGTCATTTATGCTCCAGGACAAACTCTGGGGTTTAAGGTTTATCAAGCTACAGGTCAAAAGAAATACATATTATATTCCTAGTTCTGTAAAATCCTACTTGTTTGATCGACTGTGCACCAGTTCAATGTCTTGCTGTTTTATTTCCTAAGAAAAA